>NC_088169.1:81690800-81993300 GCF_028769735.1 Zonotrichia leucophrys gambelii
CATGCAGAATAAGCAACAGCATCTATTCTCACAGGTCTTTTATTGTCTTTTGTTTCAACTGATTAGAAAAACTTCTACAGCTTTCGATAGCATTAACAGAACTTGCTGTCATGGCCCACAGGTCTCCCATTTAGCATACACGGGCATAGTAAATCTTCGGTTATGATTTAACTTAAAGATAAGCACATTTTTTCTCCTCTCCATTTTGTGATATCAGAATGTTCTCCACATTTGTTACATGTTGATTCAATCTGAGATTAAACTCTGATTTGGGGTAAAAACAGATAGTGCAGATAGGAAACTGGTGCCCATCTGAGGCCGCCAGCACAGTCAGCAGGTTTGGCCAGGTAGGTCACCCATGCAAAGGTAGAAATGCCAGGTCTGCCTCTTGTGTCCAAGCAGACAGGGCTTCCTATAATTGTTTCTACTTCATTAGAGCAGCATTCTGGTGTGACACTGTAGTGGGCATAAAATCCAGGATGGAAAGGTCTGTGCTAAAAGCCTGTTTCCCCAGATAAACTGGTCTGGCTTGCTGAGAATCAGAACCTCCTAAAACAAGTCTAACAACCACACCAAGCTGAAGGCCACCTCTCCACAACTGAGGGCTGAGAACTGGAGCTAGTCAGAGGGAAAAGCAGTTAGTGACAAACTATATTAGACTGTACAGAAAAGGGGTGCAGGCGACTGTGCTATAAGGAGAAACAGAATGAGCATTAATAAGGAAATTTTCTTCAGAAAGCGCTTGAGGAAAAATCCATTTTAGTTTTGCTTCTGCTTCTTGGACAAAGGACTGAAAAACTCCACAGAGTAAAGGGAGTTTACTTCCAGTCAGAGTTGTAGTCACAGTAAGGGGTTTAAATTAACAGCTGCGAAATTGAGTTAAACCCCTCCCAGAGCTCTTAGAAGTGCAGGGAAGATGATTTTCAGATTGCATGTGTCTCTCAGATCTACACCACAGGGGTTAAGGGGTGATCATGCTGCTAAGAGTGGTCCAACCTTCAAGGGTGATCCCAGGAAATCTGTTCTTTTTTTGGTTAGTTTACTGCATTCTCCCCTGCATTATTTTGAAAAAATCTCAGTTATTCCATTTAATTACAACTCAATATCTTGTATCATTATTTTATATCTGTTTAAGGAATGAAACATAAGATTGATTCTTTTACACCTCTGGACATAAAAGAGTTTCTGTAGAGTTAAATGTCATGCAGAATTGTGCACTGCAAAGTCTCCTTAACCTCCACATGTTGTACAGAAAAGCTATTTTTATTCCTTCCAATTTAGCATCTGTTTCTGTGGTGCAGCAGTCCCATGCAGAGCTTCATTTAAGTCTGGGGGTCTGTGTCAGTATTAAGGTCTCTGATAATGGATTGCAGAGAAAAATTGAGAAATGATTACACACCACATTAGTTTATGCAATATAGAAAAATAGAAAAGATTTGAAGAATGTCTCTGTTGGAAATGAAAGATCAAAAATGCGCCACTGAGTTTAATTTATTTTTTTTAAAATTGGGTAGTGGATATTTGGCACATGAAACAACCTTATAACAAAGCTTCTATAAAACATTTTAGACCTCTGAAGCTAAAAACATGCTCTTTTTAATGCTGTTAAGAAGAAGCAAAATTCAAAGGGTAACAAGTTGTAATTGCTTTTTGAAAAGAAGGCTACCTAAAGTGATAGTTATTTTTGTCCATTTACACAGTGTACTGCATTTCCTAGCTAAATTATAGAAAATTATATGCCATAGTTTTCTTTCTGCCTTTAGCCAGCTTTATATGAATCTTATAGTTCATGTCTAAAATTTTGTTTCATTGTACCAGTCGTATTAGGTTTACAAAAATATTCTACCCAAACACTCCAGATTCCTCATGATTGGCTTTCTGCAGGGACTAATGATGACCATATTATTCTCTTTGGTGCAAAGCTCTTCAGGGGACTATCCTTCTGTATTTACTTTGTCTCTACTACCCACAATACCGAATCAAGTTTATGTTCTTGGAGGTCCATCTTGGGGAACCAGAGATGGATTTATTATAACCAGCACCATGGAACAAAGAAGCAATGATATAAGTGTTCTGCTACTTTATAACAAAAAGTAAAATAGAAAGTAGGACAAGTTCTCCTCATTTAATTCAAATAATTCAAATTGTTTCTCAGTTCCTGGGCAGTATATGGAAAACAAAATAAATGTGGAGATCGGTTCAAATTTTTTCTCATTCTTGAGTAAAATCACATAACTCATAACATGCTTTAAAAATATATACTAAAAATTGTCTTTGATTAATCTAAACTTAATTATAATGTCAGTGTTTTGTAATGTATCTTATATATTTAGAAACAGCTGGAGACAAATATGATCATTAGAAACTCTTTTCATTATGGGAAAGAATATGAAATGTCTTTTGTTTTGGCCTTTTTCCTCTGAACCTGAGGCTTTAAACTTTGATATTTAAGCCCAAAATGCACAATAAAAAAGCATGAGACAAATTCAGGAAAGGTAAACTTGGTGAATATTGAATACCATAGGTCCAAATACAGTCTCTCATTCAGGGAGCTGCCAAGTGAGAAGTAGCAGGAAATGAGCATAAATCAACAGTGGGAAGATAAATGTGTACTGATAGCCAATTCTGGCAAATACTGGAGACAGAGTACTGATCTCTGTGTCACTTCAGTCTGACCCACTGTGTTAGCACTAATGTTTTTAGATATTTACTTTCTTTTCTTTTTAAAACATAGCTTGAGTTTTCTTGGGAGTTGAAACAGCTCTCTACCAATTGGTATGTGGACAGGCACTCTGAAATGGGAACTTTATTGCCAGAGTAAGATATTTTCTGTGTCATTGCTTGCCAACAGCCATAATGCTTTCCAATTCAAGTTGAGCAATTTTATTGCTGTTCCAGCATCTATATGCTTGGAATAAACACGAAGTACAGGGTGCATTTCTGTGTCCTTGGACTTGTTTGTTACTGCGTACCAAGGCAAAATTGTAGGAGATAAGACAGCCTTTGTGTCTGTGTTGGATGGACATGTATGGCTCAGGTTAGTGTCCGATTATGGGATTAGATCAGCATACATTCCCACACACACAGATACTGGAATACTGTCCACGATGAGAATGAATGGTGTTATGCTCAGGGCATATTTTAGGATCACCTGAAATCTTCTCCAGAGAGGCTGGGAGATGCTCTGCAGCCCCTAGGTTTCTATCACATCTTATCAAACTGATATGCATTGCCTAGGTTGTTTGGTATTTTTAAGATTCGTAAGGAAAATGATGGAAGAAGGTTGAAGTGTCTTTAGCTGGTTCACATCTTCCAGTTTTTTATTGCTGTCTTATCTGATAGGGAGATATTATCTGGGAGGCTTTCCCGGTATTGTGACAGGGTTAGCATAAGGGCAGCAGTCAGCCAGAAAAGTCCAAAGCTAAGAAGACAGAAGCAGCTCAAGAGGCTTAAGGGTAATTGCTGAAGGACACAGCTGACTTACATTTCAGTTCTTTGCTGAGGCTCTTTTCATCAGCATTCACAGCTTGAGTGTCAGGCTGACAGCTTCCACACTAATAAATAATATAAGTGAATGCATTGGCTTTTTATATACTACAGTCTGGCCAATGCTCTTGTGCCCATTTGCATCCAACTTAGCCCTAATTTTAATGAGCTTTTTTTACGTCTATACCAAATTATTTAAATTCATATTACACTGCAGCTAAGACTCAAAATCATTCAGAAACCCTCAGACTTCCACAGCACATTTGATATAGCTTCAGCTTCACATGAGCAGCCTTAAGTTTCTAATCTGCTTCTTACTCTATCTTCAGCACTACAAGTCAAGACGTTAAGATGAGAGTCTGTTGGCTTGCAAGCCAATTTGTTGTGCGCTGAAGGCTCCTGAACTTTTCATCCTTGCTTCAGACTCTGCCTTTACTCCTGAGTAATATAAAAAGAATAACATACTTTTTAATATGCCTATCTACATTAACAACAGAATCACACCATCACAAAATGGTTGAGGTTGTAAAGAATCTGGAGAGCATCTTGTCCAGACCCCCTACTCAAGCAGGACCACCTAGAGCCAGTAGCCCAGGATCATGTATCAGATAGCTTTTAAATATCTACCAGAAAGGATGGAAACTCCACAACATCCCTGGAAAACCTTTTTCAATACTTGGCCACTGTAGCATTAAAGAAATGAAATTGTTTCCTGATATTCAAAAGGAAGCTCCCGTGTTTCTGTTAGTGCCCATGGCCTCTGCTTGTGGCACAGCACTACTGAGGAGAGACTGTTTCCAGCTTCTTTGCATGGTCATTTCCAGTGTTTATATACATCAATAAGATCCACTCTGAGCCTCCTCTTCCAAAGGATAAGCAGTCCCAGCTCTCAGAGCCTTTCCTCAGAGAAGAGATACTCCAGTCTTTCATTCACCTCTGGGGCCCCTCATTGGATTTTCCCCAGTATGTCTATGTCTCTCTTGTACTGGGTTGCCCAGAATTGGGCAATAGAAAGATAACATTTAACATATTTAACATGAACATCAACAACCATCATGGTATGAAATTAATATTTTTAACAAACAAATCCCAATCAAAAATAACTGCATAATTTTTTTATCATTTTTCTATATCTTACTTTCCTGATGAGTAAATTTCCAAGCACTTACAGCTACAGACAAATCTGGTTTAGTCAGAGTGACAAAACAATCTAGAGGCCCAGAATTTTCTCCTTTGCTAGGAAAGTATGTTTGAGCCTTCAGATGTCAGGAAGGAAGAAAAATATCAGGGGTAATCTGCTGATTAGAAAGGGAGAATTAGTGATTCTTAAACTCAGTTCCCACTGAGAAAATAGAGCTTTGGTATTGATTCTGTATTCAACTCCTGACAAATTTAATTTTTCAAGGAATTAAGATAATTATGGAATACTTTAAAAAAAAGAAATCTCATTTTTAGAAGAATTAATTTGACTAATAAATGAAACTTTTTTTTTCCCACAAAGTTGAGTTTACAGTGCAAGGAGAGATCTAGTCAAATCTTTCAGTCTAAGTTTTGTTTCCAATAACTGCCATATAGCAGCAAACATAAACTTGCTATTTTAAGGACATAGATCATGTTTAATTTACATTGATCTTGCTGGCTTAATAGGGGAAGAAAGTGATATATGAAACCTAGGTGTGCAAGTAAGCTGACTCTAATCTGGGGAGAGCAGGAAGCCATCAGAGAGCAATTCCTACTTGGAATCCATTCAAAATGAACTGCTGAATCCTTTCGTCCAATCTAGAAGAAACGCAATTACAAGAAGTGGCATTATGCAACATAATAAAAGTAGTGTCAGCTCCAAATCTGTGAAAGCGTGTTGACACAGGGAATGACTCAAACTGATGGGACCATATGGTGAGAAGGAGTGTGTGAACAAGCCTCCTTGTCTTCCAACCAGAGAAGTTTGTGGCAGCATTCTTTGACTGCAAATAAATCTCACACCCTTTAAATCCATCCATTGAAATGCCATGCAGAAAATATGAATGGTGGCGAGCTTATCAAGATGTTCTTATGAAGAGAGGTTGTGAATGTAGCTCCAACAAAGCCGGGTACAGCTCAAGCTTGCTTACACTGACCAGGATGTGCTGGTTTACTGCCACAGGGACCCCTCACACAAATTGTCATAAACAAAATGAACCATTACACAGGAATTCTTTGTCCCACAATGGAATTTTAAAGCAATTTATTTAGTGATTAAATATGAAATAAAGGACTAAAGATCGTCACCAGCTTTAAAGCACCCACACTGAAAAGGCCAATTTTTCACAGAAGACTAGATAGTTGTTAACTTTGAAGCCAATTACAGTCTTTCAATTGACTTTAACTGGACTCAAATAAGGTTAAGAGAAGAGGCAGATCACCTAAAACACATTGTTTTTCTCCAGTCAGATAAATGCTGATAGAAAAAACTCTGGTAGAAGTAGTTAATTCTCTGCTCTGCTCTTCACCCCACAGAGTTCTATTCAAATGGGAATGAGAGACATTTACTAAGTAGTGAATCCTATATTATAGACAAGTTAGACAAAATGATTTTGCTGAGTTAATGGAGAGGTTTGAATTGTTCCCTCTGTAAGAGGGAGCCTCAGGGTTGTGTGGGAAAGAGGAAGGAAAATCATAAGGAAAGGAAGGAGCAATTTATTAAAAAACACCAAACAACTAACAAAAAACTAGAAAAGCAAATCACATCAATTATCTATGAGTAAGGAAGAACTAGAAATGTCACTTTTTTCCATAATAGTGGGAAATAAACACTAATGTTCCTGAGCAGCCTTCCAAGGAATAAGAAAAAAAACAAGATAACTTAAGGATGGAGTCTCTGTCCAACTTTACAGGAATCTGTTGCCTATGAAAAAAAAAGATGGTTGAGTACTATAACTTGCATTGTGCTATTTTGTATGTTTACACAACATAAGAAGCTGGTTAAGGACACAGAGTGCAACATTAATCCATCATTGTTTTTACTGCTATATGATAAGCACACTCCCAGGCATGATTTTAACCCAAACCCAGCAGCACTTTCCTGGACAGGAGAGTGGTTTAGGAAATAGTACATGCCATAAATTGCTCTCAGCAGGCAGTATGAGACCATATTGCCAAGGGAAGTGAGAGAAAGAAAACATTTAGTCATGGGCAAATTTAACAGTGCCATTTCTCAACAGTGCCAGGGAATGGCCCCAGAATGTTTTAGAAGTAAAAATATATACTTTAAGTTATTTTTTTCCTTTCAACTCAACTAGTCATTGTGCCTAAAGTGGAGATTTAAGAGCAGAGAATGCTTTTGGAAACTGGGTACAGCCAACTGCTATGGTGCTATTGCAGCGAGATTTCAAACCTACCAGTAGCAGTGACCAGTTTATGGTGCTAAACTGACCTGCACAGCAATGAGTTTAGGATTATTTGTGAAAGTGAGGGTTTTTTTACCTTATTTACTTATAAAATCCACAAACAAGTCATTTTATTTCTCCTAAGGCTCTTGCCAGAAAGACTAGAGGTCAAGTGCTACTTTCTTCATCCTCTCACTCCTAGCTGCAGGTTATCTAAAGTTAGAAGCATTTTGGCCCTTTTCCAGGCTGCATTTAAATAAATTTGTAAATCTCTCATTCAGGAAAATTCTTGTTAGCCACTAAATTTACATAAACTATCCAATGCACGTAGTAATGGACCAAAGATTTTCCGGCAGCATAATCTCAATTAACTGTTTTACAAGTATGGTTCTAACTTTTATGAACAGATAAATATCTTTATGCAATTAGTCTTAGATTGGAGGTTTGTTTTGTTCAATTATTTTTTTGCTTTTGTTTATGTTTGTGGGGGTTTTTTTCCCCTTTTATGAGCAAAACTTTCAGTTGCTGCAGTTTAATTCTGGGAGGTAAAAAAGTAAGGTATTATTAAAATGACATCATTTCCAGAGATTGCAGTGTTCTTTATTTTGCAGTTTGGGTTCAAAATGTTAAAAATATTTTTTCTCTTATATTAGAGTAATTTTAAACCATTTCATCAAAGAACAGGTAACTATAAGAGGAATCCAGTTCAATAGAATGCAGATGAAATTCAGAGCCTAACTTACTTGGTACTTCATCAAACTGTCCTGCAAAGGCTTTAAATGGGGATATCTTTTATAAGGTTATGACTTGAAAAATGGTTTATCAGAATTTTATTTTCAAAGTGTTTGGTTTCAACATTTTTGCGTGTAAATTGATGCATTGCCTCAGAATACTGACAGGAACCCAAATTTAGTCTCTTTTGTTGGTCTCCTTAATCTCTCCTTAGCTTTTCTGATGTTGAAACATAGAATTGTAAGCTATGTAATACCTTCTAATTTATTTATTTAATTTACAACTACCTGAAGTACTACTTGCTTCCTTATTCTCCTAGGTAATTCAATATGGCCTAAATGGATATATATCTTAAATAAATCAGGTTTGATGCCTGAATCAAAAAAAAAAAGAACCTAGCTTACTGATGCAGCGAACCTAAAATGAAAATTACAGCTCCCTAGTAGGTGATTCTGCAAAAATAGTGGGGCCCGCTCTTGGGTTTTTTAATGATCTGCAATGCACCAGAATGGCCCCTGGCATGTAGTTAAGCTACAGAAGCAACATTTTCCAAACTCAGCTGCATTCATCCATCTTCATAATTTCTATTTCTTTGCACAGACTTTCTGTTCCTGAGGCCACTTGGCTGACTGTTTAAAAGTGCCACTAAGTTGGGTGCCTGAAACACCCATATCTGAGAAAGTGATTTCATATGCAGAGGTAATCCTGCATCACTACCCATTCCAACCCAGCTTTCCAAAGCATCTCTCTAGCTGTCCTCTCATCTTTTCAAAAATCTTCTCTTCTATCATAGTTGGTTTGAGACAAGAATTGCAGCTTTATTTATTGGTTGTGTAGTACTTAGTATGTTGTTCTAGTGTGTTGTAATGTCCTGTTTTAGACTTCTGGGTCCCAGGTCACCTCCCAGGTAATACCTGGCAATACCTCTCTTCCCCTTCCCCCTCATCCCTTGCCTAGTGAGTCCTGTCAGTCAGGCTTAACATCCCAGCAAAGGTGTCCTGTGGTTGGTCGAGTTCAAAGGATGCCCCTCAGGCCTGGGGGTCATTGGCCTGTCTAGGTGTCCCTCGCCCCTTGAGACCCCGCCCCCCCCACCTGGTTGGTGGCTCACCTGTCCCCTCCTCCTCCCACCCCCTGAGCTTAAAAGGTGAAGCATGCCATGTGCTTGGCATTCTGTTGGAGGTCTCCCGCAGATTCAGACCTCTGTAACCATGAATTAAACCACTGCATATAACCCTCCGGCAGAATCCTCTCCTTTTTACTCCTCACTTTCGCCTGAAGTCTTCTTCCTGAGGTAATGGAGCTCCTAGCAAGCCTGGACTTGTTTAGTGCCTGGCTGCAATCACCAGCAAGCTAAAGGTGTCTCTGGGGTGATACACCGCAGATGCCACCTTTGGCTCAGCAGCGAGGGTCAGACTGGCCCAGACACCATCTAACTGGTAATATTGGGATTCATATTCCACTAGTATGTCAGAGCCCTGGTTTGCTGCTGAGATCCTTGTGTGCTGCCACCAAGCAAACTGCAGGAATTTGGGAACTGAGCTGTGGTTGCAATGTCTCCTCAAATCATTCACAGATTTACTTGTTTAACCCAGTCACTGTTGTGTGCCTCTGGAGGTGCTGCTTGCCAACCTGCTAAGCAAGACAATGAAATGTTTCCATTATTTTGTTTAAGCTGGGATTTTTCCTTTTCTTTTTCCAAATACTGAGTAGAAACTCTCTTTATCTTCCTTGCATTTTGTCTGAAGCATGACTAGCATGTCTCCGTCCCGATGTATTCCATGGCATACTCACTACACTATGAGTTTTCATTGAGAAAGATGTTTTATGTACAACTTGCAGGTTTTGCTCTACATTTTTAGCTCCAGTTGCTTCATTTGCAGGAGCTTAAGTAGTGCTATTTTGGAATTTGGCTATTCTGAGAGTATGTGACACTGATTGGAATCAGTGCTCTTTTCTCATCCTGATGCTTTTTTTGTAACAATCAACTTGTGATACCATTATTACTCTAGTGCTTCCAGCAACATATGCATTCACCACTGACTTTTAAGTATATGTCCAGACATTGTAGTCTGTGCTGAGGAAATAGGACATTCCTTAAAACCTCTTTTCAGGTTACAGCCCTAAGACCTTGCTTCCAGGCTGAGACTGCATGTCCAAGAATTGAATCAAGGTGGAATCCTAAATTGCTGCATCATGCCAATGTGCAGAGAAGAAAATCTGAGCAGAAATCACAGATTTTATGTAAACTATTTTGTTTGGCTTACAGTAGGAAACTGCTACTGTATTTTACAGGTGTGGTGAATGCCTCAGGCTCATTCACATCTGAAGTGAAATCTTCAACAGTAAAATCAATGTGATATCGCACAGGGATGTAAACCCATGTGTCCCTGTGTTTGAGAATTATCTGAGTTAAATCATAGTAATGATGAATATGCTTCATACTGAAATTTTCAGAAAAGTCTCATGAGATGAGGCTGAGCTGACTACAAGGACTTCGGATCATACTGGCTGCTTGAATTCCCAGGCTGGAGCACAGGTCAAATTTGAGCAGTAGCTTTAGCTCTATTCTTGCTCCAAGGCATAACTGCCTGCTTAATGATGTAAAAGTAGTTGACCTTTTTCTTTCTCTTTTATTACTCAGTATGTCCCTTCATACGGCAGAACAAGGTTGGTATAGTGGTTTTATGTTAATTAGAGACTGCCTTTCACGGGAGGAATCCTACCAGGTTTGATTAAGTCTGTGTATGAAAGGCCCCTAGATACCAGCAGAGCAGCATGAAGAAGCCCAGAATAAGAGTGAATTAGAGTCCTAAGATGTAATTATTATTAGCTATATACAGACAACAAGCAGTGCTCTCTTCATTAGCTGCCTTCTGGTCTTATCCTACTGCACTATGGTTCTCATCCCTTCCATCTGAGCAAAGTCCTGCAGGCCTCAGAGGGTATTGCTCACCTTGCTGTCTCACTTTTCTGCCTGACCACTGCTCTGAGACATGGGGAGACCCCAAGTCCATGTCACTGGGATGTGTGGCTCTGCTTCCACAGACCTGAACAAAGTCATGAAATGCCGTCATGTCCCATGACCAAAAAGAGGTTTGCAAGTTAGATTGATATGATTGCAGGCATGATTGAGGTAACATGCATACATGATAAGATTCATGTATCCTAATGCTCTTACAGGTTTGATTAGAGAATGTGCAACAGAAAGCTTAACATCTACTGAATGGATTCCCCCAATGAAGAGTTACCATTACCACTTTTGTGGAGACAGGTTGTTAGAGATAATACATACCTTGCAGGTAATAGCTTAACATTTATAGCACTTGGCCAGGAGATAGGAGGCTTGTCTTCTGGATCCTCCATGGTCTAAGGGAGACTGAGCTTATGTGTCTCAAGCAAAAACCCTAAACACAAGATAGATTTGAAAAAAAAATGTTAAGAAGGTTTCATAACTCCTAATTCATCCAGGCTGGTGTACATCCTGTGAAGTAGGCTACACTGAGATAGAGAGTGAATGTGGCAAGGCTGTCTGAATGGCATGCAAAGAGATGTTGGTCTTATTTTTGGTTCTACTTGACTGAAGTTGCAGTTCGTGTGAAATAGTCATTATGCAGAAGATGAAAGTAAGCCATCTTAACTTTATATCATAAAGTTTCTTTTTTGGATATAATTTTGGTCATATAAAATAAGAAAGGAGAAAAACCAACTTAGAAAGAAATGCAGAAATTAAAGATATTTCTGAATTTGTATTGTAGAAGGTTGGAGTCCCACTGTTCAGTACTGTAGGCAGCCATTAATTATTTCATGCCTTAGAGGACACAGTCATGAGCTGACTCTTCAATGTACCCTACCACAAAACAGAAACCATTAGGACTGTCTTTCTTTTAAGAGATGGGAGAGAAAATCATGTCTGTCACAAAGTTCACAGAATCTCAAACCTTTTGATAAAATGAGACAGAGATTTACTGCCTTACATCTATTTCAATAGAAGTGAGGTTTATATACTTCAACCCAGATACCTTTTTCCTTTTTTTCTTTATTAAAAGGAAAAAATAAATGAACTTCTGTTAAATTTTTCATGTGAGTTCTCACAAAGAAGAGATATTATTCAGTTTCACCTAAGAGTTTGCACTGTCCATCACTCTAAGCAGTTAGAGCAAAAGTTTCAGGGAATAAGACAAAATTAACGTCCTATTCTTTATAAATTCCTAGAAGAAGAAATTTAGTTTGCATACTCTGAATTAAGTTATAATACAGTAGGCAATTCTAATTACACTTCAATTTAGAGCAGATGACAATTGGAATTACAATTGCTTTACAGAAGACATCTAAATCAAATCCATGGTACTTTTATAGCTAGTGCTAATGAATCAGCATCTTACACAGCACACATCTACATCAGTAGAAATCTTTGTCTTTCAAGAATGAATATTTGAAAATAAAAACAGAAAGAACAGGTGCTCCACTGTAAATTCTCAGGTTGAAGGAGTTCTCAAATCTGATGAATGCCCATCTGATGAATGGAAGCTTTGTTTTAACAACTTGGGCTTCTTAACCTGCTGCTAGGTCAGGAAGACCTCAAGGAGCAGTTTAAACAGAGGGCACCTGACAAAGCCCAGCATGTTCTGCTGGAAAAGGACACCAGATCAAAGAGACAGCACCATATCAAAGAGATGGCATTCTGGCACCATGGTTTGTCATGGAATGATAGATGGCTATTGCAAAATAAATAAATATTATTAAAAGTCATGTTATAGGAAGATGAAACTAAAGAAAGTCACTTGAAGGCTGCTCAATGAACATGGTTAGCTAACCAAACCTCTATTTCTTTACTCCCCTGCATTTCACCACCCCATATTTTCTCATATAAATAGCACTTCTGTAATGTTTCTTTTAGATTTGGAGTTGGCACCACTGCCTCTTTTCTGGAAGATTTTACTGTTGTCCTTTGGCAGTTACAATCATCCTAGAAAATAAAGTAAAGGAAAATTTATCCCTCCCACATAGAACTAACAAACTGCAGTAATTTTCTTATACTTTCACTGTAAATAACCTTTACCTTTTTTTTTTCTTGTTTTGTGGTTGCAGTCTTTAGTTATGGCTTTCTTCCTTTTTAAATTTATGCTACATATGCCATGAAATTCCAGATTGAATAATTCCTGAGTTACTTTTTTTTTCAGTTTGGCAATGTGGCTGCACTTTGGTTCTATTATTAAATTTACTTTTGCGTATGTGTTTTACCGTCAAGACCTCCTTCAATGCAGAAAAATTTCAAGATCAGGAAACTCTAAAGTAAACTAAAACCAGAATTCTCTGCTATCCTCCTATTGGAAGTTGCTCTATGGGCTGAGCAGATACATAGGAGCATAAATATTGTTGGTTTTATTGATTTGGTTGGACGAGTAAAAACTATACAAGATTAATTTTTTTAGGGAACGATCCAAGTATTTTCTGCCAAACACAGTCCCATGAAAATGTCCCAAGACATTTGACAGCAATCTGCTGGAAAACACCAGGAAAGCCATGAAAAACAGAGAAACAAAATAAAGCACCTCTATTATGTTCCCTGTGCCCTCAGTCTTTGCCCTGTCACACGAGCTGTAATCAAAGTCTCATATTTTCCTTTGCTATCACAAGCCTCTTGGTAGCTTGACTTCTAATTATTTTAGCCAAAGAATACTAATGCTATAGCCAAACTAAGTATAGCTTTCTGGGTAACATGGGGATGTTGTGCAGGCAATGTTCTGGATCAATTATTCCCGGTTTTTATAAGCCAAATTTCACTCCAGCCAGAGCAGATCCCATTGAGAGACTGAGCATCAGAAGAATTTATTAGCTTCTCCTGTGTCCATATACTTGGCTGTGTCCATATACTTCATGGTTTGGGAACCTCTGCCTCAGATTAGGAAAATAACTCCTATTCAGGTATTTTCATGTCTTTCTTCCCATTCCTCTTTTTAACAACATTACTTATTAGCATTAGCTTCATTTTTGTCATTGAAAAACAATAAAAAACCTCTGGGACTTTTAATTGCATGGAAATTATGTATGGAAATCCTAAATTCTTTTTTTTTCCCTTAAGAATTTCAGGGGTTTAGTCTGGGATCTTTTTCTATGGTTTAAAGTTATGTGTTTCTTTTTAGAAACTATGTTTATTTGTCTCATAATTTTTTTCCTTCAATTCTTATTGCCTAATTCTTTCTCATCACATAAGCACTTTGATTTCAGAACACCAAGCAGTTTCAAAAACTCTTTTATTATTCTAAACTTTCTGTGACTAATATAGGTATCTCAGATAAGGTCATGCTTTTATTTCAGCAGCCTCTCTGGGATGAAAAATCCTCACAAAATACTTAAATTTCCTTTATAATCCTTTTGGCAGACCTTTAGAAGGCAGTCTGGACTACAAAAGATCAAAATATAAGAGCTCTTTACCTGTATCAGACCCTGGCTGCTGAGTCTATTTTGAAACAAGTTCTTACAAGAAAATACTTCTGATTTCTCTTTTTTTTTGTGAAGGTGTTAGTTAAGGCAGTTTCATCTCTTAATGTCCCCACAGCTCTTTTTCATCTTTCTCCTTTATGAGCAATTCAAGTGGTTAAAACAATTATAAAAATATAGATGGATATAAATAGGTGTGTGACAAATACAGAGAAGCATGAGTCTTGGGTTCTTAACCCCCAAAGAGTTCAGAAACAAATCCCCAAATTCCAAATGTACTCTGATCATTGCTGTCACTATTTAACTTTCTCAATTAAAAAATCAAATGCATCATCCCACTAAAACTAATTTGAGTCTCATTCTTCCAAACTGTATAGGATTGGATAGTCCATAGCACAGCAGAGAATTTAAGAATATTAGTTAAAAATAAGACCCTCAGAAAAATAAAACCCTCAAATGTCACAAAATACAACGATGACAAAATACAATAAATGGCATAATCTTGGTTTGGATTCAAGCAAAAGAGTATTTAGATGCTTCTAAACTTTTCAGAACCATGATATTATCAGCACAAGTTACTTTATTTCATTAAAAGTATAATCCACACCTCTTGTCACACTAATACTTGTGTGGATAGACACTCAGTTGTAACACCCTACACAATTCCAGCCTCATGGAATTAGTGGAATTCCTGATTTGCTGTCAAAAAGAGAGAAAAAAATCCAAATAATTTGTAACCTGTCGGAGGAGAGTGGTTTCTTCATGTTTCTTCTAATGTTCAGACATCACTGGCCTGAACATTAGGTGGAGCCATCTGCTCAATGCCTCTTCAGACCTCAGTTGTGATGGCACTTTATCATCGACAGCATTTTGCATTTAGATATTTCCTCCCAAATTAAAGTATCTTTCCCAGTCAACTTAATCTCTGTAAACAATAAGAAGGAATTAAACTGGTTTTTGTATATTGCTAGGTTTTTTCCTGAAAAATTCTACACTGGCAATGACTTGGGGTTTTTTTGTCACTGTATTAATTGCAGCTTTTTTTTACATTTCTCCATGCCATATTACTTATTGCAATTCCATTTCTAGTGCAAGGTTAAGAAATTAAAAAAAAAAAGAAGAAAAGTAATGCAGTATGTGACTTATTTATTTAAGGAAAATGCTGGTTTTTTGGTATGTTCAGGCCCAAAATTATTGCTGTTTTCTTACACCAAGGTTCATAGAATCATAAAGTCATTGGATGATTGGAGTTGGAAGGGACTTTAAAGATCATATAGCTCCAACCCCCTGCCATGTGCAGAGACACATGATTTGTCTTTTCCTCCACCTTTGCTATGTAGACCTAATTTTGCCTCATATGCCATGACTAGAGGGACTAAATTACAGTTTAGTCTGCCTCTGATGTTTCTGTCTCAGATTATGATGTAGATGTGTTTCCAAAAAGAAGACACCCCTCAAGGCTGGCTACCATGCAGTCCACCCACCAAGGGCTCTACCAGCCATCTGCAGCACATGAACTGCCATTCTACCCTACTAGACACTGATATAATTTCAAACACATGTTGTTTTCACTATGAGCTTTTCTTCTATATATTTACCCAACAGTATGTCCTCCTTGCCCTTCCTGCCCCTACAACAGCCTCAAGGAAACCTAAACTATGGCAACACAACAAACACAATAAATTTTTATCTCACTGTGCTGGAGAAGTTGTTATTCCTATGAATATGAATTCTTGGCTGCCAGCAAATGCTGTTGTAAGCTTTGTGTCACTGCCCACTCATAGACCACAGGAGCACCTCAGTGTCAGCGGTGTTTCTTTGCATGGCATGTTCAGAAGAAATGACTGCATTGCTCTCTCCAATAGCTGGTTTTCACAGTGCTTGTTCATGTCTTTGAGAGCACCACAGGCCTGTTTTATTTGCTTCATGTAGGCTATTGATAAGTTTCCCAGGATATTGCAGAGGGAGTAGGCACAAATGTACTGGATGGCATGATGGTAAGATGTTGTGGTGTGTTTTTAGCTTCCGGGTCCCTTTCTCAGGTGTGCCAATATTCCCTTCCCCCTCGCCCCTTGCTGAGTGTGCCCTGTCAGTCAGGCTAACATACCAGCAAGGCGTTGTATGGTTGGTCAATTTCAAAGGATGCTCCTCAGGCCTGGGGGACATTGGCCCGTATAGGTGTCCCTAGTCCCTTGAGACCCTGCCCCTTTCACCTGGTTGGTAGCTCACCTGTCCCCTCCCCTTCCCCTGTCGCCGAGCTTAAAAGGTTAATCAGACCATGCGGCCTCCATTCTGGTTGGAGCAGTTGCCCCGGTTCAGACCTCTGTAACCGTGGAATAAACATCTGGCAACCCTCCAGCAGAATCCTCTCCTTCTTCTCTTCACCATCACCAGAAGCTCTCTCTCCTGAGGTAAACGGAGTCCCTGACAAGCCTGGACTTGCTCAGTGCCCTGCTGCAATCTCCAGCAGCCAAGGTATCTCTGGGGTAAAGCACCACAGTGCCGCCTTTGGCCCAGCAGCGAGGGTCACACTGACCCAGGCACAATCTAACTGGTAATATTGGATCAATATTCCAATAGTAAGAGACTTTTTCATATCTCAGGAGAAACAAGCTAAACAATAATTTGTGGTAGAATGTCGCAGTTATTTCACCTGTGACAAACCAGCAGTCATGAGAGTGTGGTTGCACAAACTTCCATCACGTTCACCTTCCTGGGAAGAGTGTTCAGCTCCCCTCTCCCTCCAGTCAGGACAGAAATTGATCTATCAGAAAGTTCCTTAGAAGTTATTCTGAGCAATTTCTCTTTCAGTCTTATCAGTATTTCTGTTCTACTACACAGAAGTGATCAAAATGTTCTTGTGGCACTTGGGGATGTGTTTTAGTGGTGGACTTGGCAATGCTGGGTTAATGGTTGGAGTCAATGACCTGAGAGATTTTTTCCAGCCTAAGGATTCTATTTCCAAGCTTAAGGGTCTAGCCACCAAATTGTTTAGTCATGTTCATTCACACTTTCAATTAATAAATTGATGTAGACAGGGTTTTATAAAAGAATAATATCAGCTTGATATCTACAGGAAAAGGAATGACAAAAAGAGGTCTGATGACAAATATTTGGTTCATTTTATTAAGTACCATAAACAAATATTCATGCCAGGATGTTGAATACAACAGGAACTAAGAATCATCATCCAATAAAACCTTGGCATCATTTGTTGAGGTACTCTGAGTTCTGGCTGATACTGACAAATGAAAATAAGTAAATATATTCTTAAGATATATTTATTAATGTATTAAGAATAAGAAGGACAGTCTTTAATGCTGTATTTAAAAAGGAAATAAGTAAAAGTACTGAAACTATACATATTTTAAGCAACATCGATTTAAAAATTATGAAATAAAATACTCAGTGTAAACAGGTAATTTTTTTTTTTTAATTGTCATAGAGTTACAGTCAAATAAAACTGCTTTACATATCTAGGTTTCATACTGCCAGTCAGTTTTTCTGAAAGGGTTATCTGGTTAAAATATTCCTAACAGCTTTGTTTCAAGTTTATTTTTATTAAATAGACTAGAAAAAGTCTTTCAATAGATTTTGAAATGAAAATTAATTAAAATTGGCAGGCAGGTTCTTTCTCCTAAACTTTTAAATGTCCCTCAATGTGGAGAATTGAGAAGAATTTTTTCTATTTTTTTTTTTCATATTGCTTCCTTTCCTTTGCTCCTTTTAAAGCCTCTGAGACTAATGTTGGACTATACGGTGCATTTTCCAAAAGTTCTTGTAAGCTTCCTTTGAAAAGGTCAGGTATGTCCATTGATTTACTATTGTTAGGTACTTCTGAAGTTTTTAAGTGATTCAGCAATAGTTTATGCCTCAAAATATTTATAAGCAAAATAAGTAAAATAAATCCTTTTAAAAGATTCTCTTTTTTTCTTCTTGGCACAATTCAATTTAAAACAGAGCTTCTACCAGTCTATTATCACAAAATTTAAATAACATCACTCTGTTGGGAAAAGCTGCTATTGAGACTCACTGTTACAACCAAAATGTCTCCTGGCACTTATATGATTTTGTACTTCAAGCTCAATTAAACACTATAACCCTACTAATATTAACTCTTTTCTGAGTCACTTCTCACTTTACTTTTTATCATGCTTCTCCTAGTTAGCAGAGCAAGTTTATACCCTCAATCAATATTTCTTTTCAGCCAGGGAAACAGAAGATTATCTACTGACACTTTGATTCAAGAAAGTGCATTCAAACATTTAACATGGCTTAGTGATCTGCTTTGGCATAGATCCCATCTTGACTCTAATATTTCCTTCTATATTTTCATATTTTCTTAGTTGAAAAGTGTTGCTTGGCAACATGGATATGGATTCAGCACTTTACATTTTTTCTAGCTTTGAAAGATTGATAAAGAGATCTGTTTCTTCAGTATTTGTAACATTATGAAGATGTTCCCATAAAATTTTATGAAATATCTAGAATATTGTAAGCATTGAAATAAATTATGGAACTAAAAAGTTCAAGATATGTGAAACAAAGCTGTGATGCAGAGGCTTTGTTTTTCTGTCTTCATGCTGACCAATGCCAATCAAATCTCTGGAAAATGTTCTCTCAAAATATGAAATTTGGAATCAATTTTCCAGCGGAATATTCATGTTAGGATTTGGCTCAAATACAGTCTAACATGAAAACTCATTAAGCTACTCCCTGCAATAAATGATGTTTGTGTTGCCCATGAAGCTAGTGGTAAACAGTTGCAAACATCAAGAGACTTGCCCCTGAGTAAGAACCCTGAATGAAAGTGTTTTAAATGTAAATGTGTAAATTAGATTTTAAACTAAGGATATAGCCCTACAATTAATGTACCATTTACAGAGGAATAGGTACAAAATGTATTATCATATGTGAGCCATTTTAGTTGGAGACATACTTTGCTATTTTAGTTGGAGATTTTCACTTACAGTCCTGTCACAAGAAAAGGTCTTGCTATGTATGAACTGATAAATCATGATAGATGAGTTCCTATTATCATAATTTATCACTGGTTTAGGACATGGATGCACTAAGGAAAGTAATAAAAAATTGCTGATGGAATCATTGCACCTTGTCCTATGTCTTTCATGTCACTTGGAAATATTAACAAGGTACATCTCAAATGTCAATTTTCAAACAATGAATTTTTTCAAATTTTAAGAATTTTTCTAAATTTGTGACATATAATTGCAAGACAGACAGGCACGCAGTTCATGAAGTTAAAATTTATTTTACAAAAAAGAATGAAGTATTGATTTTGTATCACTATTTCCTGAATTTATGTCATCCATGTGATCTGTATATAAGTTAATTCTCAATGCAATTTTTGAAAGAACTTGTCAAATAGCAACCTGTTGTGTCATTGTACTGCAGAACAGATATTTAAGCTTTTTAGATAACCCCCCATACCCCACATAACCACAGCCACATTTCTGAAACCTAAAGCCTGATCATGATGTCTTAAGGGCTTTGCATGAGTGTAAGCACTGTTTTCAGTAATTTCAACAAAAATAGGTTAAAAGTACATACTAATACTTTCTTGGCAGGCCTACAGTTAAATACAGATAATGTGTTAAGTGATACAGTTTTACTTGAAGTATGATTATCTCATCACATTTTTTGTCCTTTTTCTCTCAATATATTCTGGATGGCATTTGTTTTCAACTTTCCACTTTGACTACTTGTATTTTTAAGCAAATTTCTGATGCAGAAGGCAATTTCACAGGGTACAGATCACCCATGGGTGATTCTGTTTTTGTTGAGGCAAATCTCTGTCAACTCAATACAACAAAGGAGCCATAAATGTGCTGTTCAATGAAAATCAGGCCTACTTGAACAGAGAAACTAGGCAAAATTTAATGGTCCTGATCTAATGGACTTCATATCTGTGAGTTCTCTCACCTTACTTTAAAAATATTCCTCCTCTAGATGGGTTAGCACAGTGTAAAGAAATTTCAGCAATGTTTATGCTGATAGAAATTACTTTTTTTAACAATACATTAAACATGAAGATGTGGTAAAGAAGTCACTGGCTGTGAATTTTTAAGGTTTCCTGTACTTGTTTGGAAAGTGGTATTGTAAACAGGTGTTATGATTTACAGTCTTACCTTCACCCAAATTGAAATGATCCTAAAGACTACTTCAAATCAGACTTATGTTGTTTCATGTCACTGACATAAATCCTCACCCATTAAAATGGTAGAACATGTGAGCTGTTGTTTGCTAAACTTATTCAAATTCTTCTTCTGGGCCTTGACTACATATAAAATTTTTTTACTGAACTCCATTAGGGGGAGATTGTTGGGTTTCATGAGATTTGGTTTGAGCACAGTAAAGCAAGTTCTATCTTGTCTGTGTGGATGGCAACACAGAAATTGATCCCTCATTGTGGGAGTTATGGTCATTTATTTAAAATGTCAAACTCTGAGCTCTGGGCACCTCAGGTAATTGGTATAAAATTAGTTGAGTGCATAGATGTGCATTTGCTTTTGAAAATGATTGTTCTAAACCTGTAGAAATGAGAAATAAAAAATGCTTCAACAATAGAAATCATAAAATCATAGAATGGCTTGGGTTTGAAGAACCACCTTCCACTAGATCAGGTTTTTCAAAGAGACCCAATTACTTAAAGAAATAAAACAATGCATGTCACTCTGGTTTCAGATTAGTTTGCGCCACTAAGATGTAAATATATTCCTGATCTCTGATTATTGTAAAAGATTTGTGATTTGCTGCAATGACGAATTCCTTGAACAGACTTCTCAAACCTTGTGATGTACATATTGCATCATAGCTCTGAAGTGTCAGCACATTCAATATGAACCACTCTTTTCAAGAAGAAGGTGGCTTTGGGCGCTGTAGAGCAGAGGCAGTCAGACTGCAAGGTCTTTGACACATTTTCTTCCTCTGAAGGCAATTTTGTCTAGTGATGTTCTTTTCCTGACAGTCATGATTCCTCCTCAAATAGTTGACTAGGAGAATGTCATGTTTGTAGACTGTGACGCCTGAATTATTCTGAATTGAGCTTTAGAAGATGAAGGGCTTATAAAGCTGCTCTATAATTCAATTCTCTCTATATCCATGGATAATACCAATATGATTGGATGGGATGAGCCAGTCACCATGCATTATATTGTCTGAGGGCAGGCACTGAATTAGAGGGATATGTCTTGATCTGAGCAAGAGGCAGTCCTGGATGATGTCAGTGGCAAAACTTCAGCTGATTTAAGCAGGAAGAGAATTTCAGTATATTTTCACTAGCTTGGTTTCCTTTGCCGTATTTGCCTCCATTTGCTGGACAGGATGTTAAAAAAATTATTGAAATTACTAACTCCCTGGGAGACTGTGGATATTATTTTATTTGTATTTTTTATTAACTGTGTGCTAATTAGTGCATTTATGGGCTTGAAATGATCTACTCTTTCTCTGAAAAAGCCCACATAATATTTGTCATTTTAAAATCTTTGCACATGCAGAATTTGCTATTCATTGTTCAGCTAGAAATTTTATATTAGCCCCTCTAGATCTACTACAGTATACACCAAAGTCTGGAGATTTAAGACTCTTTAGAAACTAATATTCTGCTTGCCTCTGTACTATTAGACCAGTGCATTCTGGTCTAGGTAGGCATGGTTTTAAAAAAGCTCCTAAATAATATTGTTAACATACCATCCTTACCTTTCTGTTCCATGTTCAAAGTTCATCCTAAAGTTTCTTATTATTCATAAACAAATTCTCTCCAAAATAGTAATGTATAGTGTTAACATATGCATTGCTATTAAGAGTAGCTACTGAAATATGAAATATGCTTCTTTAAATTTTATTTTGTGTTGGCTAACTTTTAAACTCATTTTTTAATGTTTACTTCTCTATAAAGTACCTAGATATATTAGTTTATACTGATTTAATCATACTGTTCCTTTTTTATACATTAAGTATATTATTTATTACTAAAAGTGTTATTCTGCAACAACAAGAGGCAACATGTCAAGTGTTGTTTTGAATTATATTTCATAGCATAGTTTAGTAACTGTTAAATGAACTGTTAAATGTTAAAAAAAACACTTAATAGCTGGCACACAGACATAAGAGATTATTGCATGCTGATTATTGCGTGCATCTTTTCAGGGTGAAAATCCTTTAAATATATACTCAAAGAAAAAAAATATATATATAAATCATATGATTATATGTGTTGTATTTTCTGTCAAGTAAATGGCTTCCCTTAAACCATTTTTTCCCCATTTCTGGAATATTTTTAAAGTACTAAGGCTGTCACAGTTATCTGTTCATTCATATGTCTATGTTTGAGTTTATCTTAAAGATTGTTGTTGCATGTCCCTAAAAGTAGCGGTTGGATGTCTAATGGGGAATCATTCCATCACTGGCAGCCTCAGTAAATTACTATCATAAGATAACTCTGATTCAGAATAGGCTTTATAGGACTATAGAATAGTCCTGGTAGACTTGATGCAATGAAAAATCCTCTGAATCAATGGGACCAATCATGAGTAGAAATGCAGCACTGGTTTATATATCTATTCTGCAGCAGAACAAACTGAGGATCTTGGAGCATTAGGGTCATTTAGAGGTGTTTCCATTCCAGGGGCATGGGATGTGTAGAAAATAGCTTTGTGACAGCATTTGAAGACAGTAGGTATTTGCTTATCATTTCTGCCAAGCCCTGATTTCCGTTCATGACATTTTTGATATTTGTTTATATACCCTTTGTAGATTACATAATACAGAAATGGATATGACTTTCTAGTGCCCTGAAGCTATTCAGAAGTTTGGGATTCTGGAGGAGATAAAAATCAGTATTTTCACAGTAAAAATACATATGAAATTGAAGTGCTTTAGACATGAACCATTCTTTTTCCTTTCCTTTTTTTCTGCTATTGCTGACATTATGTAAGTGGTGGCTTTTAGGCTGTCACTAGGAGAGGTTTACAGTTTGAGGAGCTTAGAGTGAATTTTAGATATGACTCAACAGCATTATTAACATTGTTGAAAAGAAAAGCTGCTGCAATATTTGGAAAATACACTTCAAGGATATGAAGTAATCTTTTTATCCTGTAAAACAACAGTGAAGAAGCAGTCCGGATGTCTGATGGTCAGTTCCCAAAGAAAGTTTAAGTTTTCCTACAGGGCACATCCCTTCGTTTGGTTTTACTTTCTTTTAACCATCCTTAGCTAAAGCAAAATTGGAAGAAAAGTGCTTCCCACAACTTTTTTTGCAACATGTCATGAAAAGTTTGCTTTCTCCTCCCTCCCTGCCCCTTATTAAAGGCTTATCAGTTTCTCCTGGGTAACTATAGCCAGGACACTGGACACAGCATGGGAGCTGCCTGCTTGGAATGTGAACAAGCATTAGCTTGGGATAGGACATCCCTATGTCTATTCAGATCACAAGACACTCCATCCCTGCCCTCTCATCTTTAGCCCACAGAGCTCTCATTTTGATTCTCACTGACAGCAGCACCCAAGTCACGTCCATGACACTGTCAGCATTATCAGAGCATCCCAAGGTAGCACTGAGTCTGTAGAGACAAGGACCAGCTGGGCACTTCAGGAAGAGTAACACCCTGAGTGACAGCAAATTTAGAAATCAGCTTGTCAGAGGAAAGTTGGATAAAACTGGGTCTAATTAGTCTAGACAAACATCAAAGCCTTTACAAATAATTGACTTAGTGTGAACGTAGCAAAAAAAGGTAAGGGACTTCCATTGTAGTGCAACTTTGCATTTGATCCCAAGAAAAGCAAATTTTCTAGCCATCCAAAATGCCTTTCTTCTTGGAAATATGTAAAATATTTTCCTTCTCCTCATGAAAGAATTATTTGAGAATCAAGAAAGCATTCTGCACAATTTGAGTGTTCTTGGTGTTTTCAGGAGTTTCAGGCAAATTTCCCCTCAATTTAGGGGGCATCTCATGTGACATATGTACAGATATAACTTCAGTTAAAATGGTCAGCTTTGACACCTGGCAAGTGTAAAGAAATAGGAATCACACATTGGAAAGTGTATTTTTTTGTGCACCCGAATACAGTCAGGCTGAATTACTTTGCAGCTCTGAACTAGAGATGAACACAGCTGCAAAACTCTCCGTTTTCATGCAAATTAGATGTTGCTATAGGCTACCATCCCTCAAGTTGCCATCACAACCTTTCTCAGCTTGGGGAAGTTTGGATACTCAGCAAGTAATTAGTACCAGTAATCCCCTGTGTAAGGTATCAGCCAAATTCACTGCGCAGCTACTTCTAGCTATCACATTGTAGAAAACTGTGGGCCAAACTGCCTAAAAATAATCAAGTAATTTCTTTCCTTTGAATTACCCTTAAATTTATTTATTTTTATAATATGCATGAAAAGGAAGGAAAAAAAAAAAGACTAACTGCAATCTAAAAAAAGCCAGGCAGCAAAACAAGAATTCATTGCATGCACAGTTATTATAAAATGAGCTCATCTAAATGCATCAGTTTACAGCTGCTCAGCAAAAGCAATGCCACCCTTCCCTCAGTATTAACCAAACAAATTTACCTTTGCAAGACCCATAGTGCTTTGAGAAGAGTGTGAGGACTGTTTAATACATTTAGAGCTTTTAAAATATATGGAAAAAAACTTGGAATAGCAGAGAAATACAGTGAAATTAATTTTAAAGCCACTTAGACAAAAAAACTCCTACACAGGTGGAGAAATATATTTTCAACTGCTATTGGTCAGATTTTTGGCAGGAGAGTGATTATAGATGTGGGCAGAACAGCAGTTTCCATCATTATCATGTGGCCTGCCTATAAACAGATTTTTGCATAACAAAAAAGACACCAGTCTACAGCCTAATGAATGCACTCATTAACTGTAATAATGTTAGCTATAGCTTGAAAGGGACTTCAGAGAAAAAGAAATCAGCTCAACTCATTCCAAGACCCTGCTGCATTTTCAACATAGAAAAATAAGTGGAAGAGTTCGCAAAAGGGAATCTATTTTTTTTGTAGAGCTGTGTCTCTTAGTATTTTGTCTAATCTTAGAAATAGAGGTTTAGAATGTGTGCTGAATTTTCCAGGTGATTTTCACAGGAATCCTAAAGCTATGTTTGCCAGCTCACTGGTACTAACTCACGTTTTACTGATCATAATTTGTCCAGAGCCAAGAGCTGAAAACTTTCTTTCAGTCTAGTGAAAGAAAATTTTTTTGGTCCACTTAATGGACCAAACCATGAGACATCTCTGCAGCTTTATATGCTCTAAAGAACTGCAGTAAAAAGACAAGGCACAAGGTAGCATGGGGAGGATCTTCTGCAGGAACATCACCTCCAGCTGGTGTCCTGGACATCCACCAGATTGCAGATGTAGCTGGCTGAGCATTAGACCTCTCCCTGCTGCCTGCTCCCACCTTGGACTGGCAGCAGCCTAGAGCAGACAACTGCACCATCCTAGTTAGTTAGTTAGTTCCCAAAAAGTCTTTATATCTTGATAATATATTCCTAATAATACCTGATAGATCTTGATAGTATATACCTGATACCTTGATAGCTTATCAATGACAACCTTTTTTTTTTTTTTTTAAAGTGAGTGGCTTTAAAGAAAAGAAAGAAAAATATCTCCAATAGTAAAAAAATGATATTTGCAACTCACTGTTGCTTAATTTACTAGTACAATTAAACTAAAAGGAGTTGATTGTCAAATGGTCACAAAATAGTGACTGAAAACGGTTGCAGTAGTTTCATGGACTATCAATTTACACAGTGTACCTCTTTGTTCTGCCCGTCTTGTATTATCCAGTATATGTTCTTGCTAAATTTTGAAGCAGACTATAGTTAATGGTCTTCAGATCAAAGGTTGTATATTTTTTTCTATTATTCGATTCCCAGAACAGCAAAGTTCCAACTCTGCCAAGGTACTGCATGGAATGAAGCAAAACCACAAGCATTGGCAGTGCTCTGGAGTACTTAAACCTGAAGTTGTCCTTGAAGGATATTGTGGTACTGAATGGAAAAACAGTCAATTATAATATTTATTTAATCTCTTTATCAGCATTGGATTTTCCAGTTTGAAACATTTTTAGTCCAGCTGTCCCTAAAAAGCAGCAGAATTTCCCCACTTCCTTGAAAGGCTTCTCAAGAATCTGAAAACTTTCACTGAAATCAATATTATAAACCCTATAATTGTCATTTAAGAAATGTTTTAAACAAGTGTAAAAGACTTGTAATATGTAAAAATTAAATCTATGTCTATTTAGTGTGTTGGCATGTCAGTTTGGGCAAATCATTTTGTAGTTGTTTAAATATCATTGACTCATTGGTTTTGGAGTTTCATTTCCCATGACAAAGGTCATTTGGGCTATGGAAGTCACAAGTCTTACATATAGGGCCAATATTACAGAATTGGTGCTATGGATATTCAAAACTGAGAAAGTGGCCTTAAACTGCCAGACCTGTGTTTACTTCAGACTTTAAAACAAAATGTCTAAATTAGGGAACATAGAATTTCTTTTCTGTTTTTAAACCTCAAAGGATTATCTTAATTATACTGAGACAGTGTTATTTGGGGATTAGATGTAAAGCCTTCCTTTCACTCAACAAAAGAGAGATAAAACAGTTTCATTTTCATTAAGAGTTATTTTAACCCAGTGTACACTCCTGCCTCCCCTGACTGCATCATTGGAATTAGCTGTGTGTATATCTTAACACATCATTCAGCCTAAATAAATTTCTCTTCCTTGTTGCTTCCCGTAGCAACTACAGAGAGAGAAAAAATACAATAATGAAAAAAATAACTAAGGCAAAACACTACAAGAAGCTGGGGGAGCTGTGATGGAGAGTTATTGTTTTAAATTTCTCTGAATCTTTTGTCTAACCTGCTGGGTTTTACAGAATCATCATTCCCAGACATATGTCAAATCTCAAAAACTACTAATGCATAGTCGATGTCAAGAAGTCAGATAGCCTACTGCCATCCCTTCACCAAGGCAGGGACATTTGTATCAGATGGATGCTTGCCTGTTTTGCTCTCTGACACCCCTAAGAGTCTTCACTTCAAGCTATTCTAGTTCCTCATTCTCTTTGCTGTGAGGAAAATTTCCTGGTGTCTGAGTCATTCTCTTTTCAGTTTAAGTCCTGGATGCTTATCTCGATGTGATAAACAACTTGTGATCTTTTAGTTGATGCTTTTGATGTACCTGAAGACAAATAGCACATGTCTTCCCTAGTATTGTGTTTGGTTCTTTAGGCTATAAATCTTCAGCTAATTCAATCAAGCCTGTTTTCTAGATCATCTGACTTTTTGGTTCACCCTTCACCTCTGAAACAAACAACTAGATTTTTAAATAGTCATTCTACCCTGTAGAATACTCCACTTTCACCAATTTTGGAATAGTAGTTTAACATTTGCTTTTCCACATTGTCCATCTGAGGCTTTGTTATCTCTACATTGTTGTCTGTACAATATGTACTTTGAATAGGTTTTATAGAATATTCATAAACACCTTTTGTTCAAGAAGCTAAGCTGAAATACTTATTTGAATGAGAAGCAGCTCTGTTGAATTAAAAAGCTCTCTTGCAGAAAAGTTGAGAAGGAAGGTTATGTAATTGTCATTAAAAAGTTGCCATTTTCATCTTTTTTAATAATTTAAAGGTATAAAATGGTATCTCTGTTGCAAATCTTCTTAGAGGGATAGCCAATCATAAAGTAATTCTGTAAATTTTATAGCACCCTCCTGGATTAGATCTACAAACCTACTCCTTTGAAAATGATAAAGAAATTAATTACAAGAAAACAGGCTTTTTTTCTGGTTTTTTTTGGGTTTTGTTTTGTTTAGTTTGTATGAGACAACTCATAAGGCTGGGATACTGACAGCATGGCTTTAATTCTTTCAAATTCTACCCCGTTTAAGAAAAAAAATCCCACACTACCAAGCCTATTACTTCCTGCATTAAAAACTTGTCAGGTTTCATGAGGGTGGATAAAACTGCTTTAAAAACTTGCCAAAGAACAAGATGAATCTTTTAAAGGAAAGGTTAAATCAGTCATAAATTTAAAACACCTTCTGTGGCTTTTATCACAAAACTACCCCTAGTGGGTTTTAACTCTGTCCAGTAAACATTCCTGGTGGAAGTGGGGGCTGTTTGTCTTACTGAGCCTCTTGAGTGCAGTTGGGAACATTAACAGCTGTGTTAATCCCTAAACTGGAAGGTAAATTTTCCAAGTGTTATACTCAAGCTAAACAGCAATGCTCATCTTTCTCCTTTTGTGAATGCATGTTTTACTCTTCTGTGCTGAGTAAATCAGTGCATTTGAAATCTGAAGCATGTTTAATGGTTCTTTCATTTCAATTCCAGACACTGGATATTTTTTCCCCCTGGTGAAGCTGCTACTAGCTGACATTGCAGCTGTGCTAGGAAGACATAGCCAAGAGTGCAGGCTCTGCTGAAAGAGTGTCTTGTGCAGGAGTCACTCTCTGAGGGTGTGTTTGCTCTGTGTGGACAGCTGAATGCACAGCTTAAGGAATGCACTGGGGACCAGGTGTCTGCAGCAGGATTCCTGCCTGCTCTGCAGTACAGAAGAAAAGTTTAAGACAGGCAGCGAATGATCAAAAGAGAACAGATCCACACACATAAAGGTCACCTACATCACTTAAAGTATGACTAACTTACAGAAGGGATAGCTTTAAACAAATCATGAAGATTTAAAATAAGACAAGTTGAGCTTATTTTTCATCCTTCAATTACACAACTTTTAGGATTTAAAGGTACTGTCTATATTGAACATCAGTGACTTTTAAGAGGAGGGGCAAATGCTAATCTTAGATTCTTCTCCAAGTCTCTGAGCTTTGAAAAACTGAAATATCATGTTCATGATAAAAGAGAAGAAATCTGAAATTGTTCTAATGAGATATGTACATTTTTAGGATTGAGTGAAACTTCATAAATGGCAGTACTTCCAGAAGAATCCATTGTGAAATGGGGAGAGGGCAATTACCCTGAATGTTTGTGACATTTTGTTTGAGTGGGGTTTTCAGTTGCTTCTGTCTCCTTATGGTTTGTGTGTTGCAAGATGAAAGGTTACCAGAAGGGGATTAAAATTCTGTGTGCAGTACAGTATCACACAACTCCATAAAGCTCCAGCCACAAGCAACACAGAAATAGGAGCAACACCTGGATCTGCATAATGCTCTGCCCAGCTTCATTAGCCATGTCTGCAGAGAGAATTAATTGTTTCAGATGCAATGTCATGTTGTCTCTGTGCTGGTGTTTCTGCTGGAGCAGTGCCAGCCCATTTGAGGCTTGCTTCTGGCTCCTTATGCTGTGCTCCATCAGGAAGTAGGGACATGGTCTGCAGTACAGTCCTTCCCTTTGCACAGTGAGAGGTCCTGT
Source organism: Zonotrichia leucophrys gambelii (assembly GCF_028769735.1). Taxonomy (NCBI): domain Eukaryota; kingdom Metazoa; phylum Chordata; class Aves; order Passeriformes; family Passerellidae; genus Zonotrichia; species Zonotrichia leucophrys. The sequence goes on from NC_088169.1 coordinate 81,720,235, forward strand.
CCTCAAAGTCACATCCTCCCAGGTAAGAGTAGCATCAACCCTATGTCAGGGAAATGCTGAACCCAAGGTTTTCTCCCCTCAATGAGGTTAATTGATGAAGAGATACACTTATACACAGCAGATTTCAGGATCTGTGACTTTTAACATTGTTTCAATTACCCTACGTGGAAGATTTGGAATAGATAATTTAAGTAGAAGGTGCTGATGTCAAGCAAATGTAAGTAAAATACTGAATTTTTCCTCTGGAAGAATAACAGGTCCTTTACAAGACTCCACTCAGAACGACAACTGCTAGTGTGTGTGCTCTTAGGCTCTGATGTTCAATGCTAAGGAAGCTCTTTCCTTATTCCCTTGGATGACCAATGTGGTGTTCCTCTCCTTTACCCCTGCAGTGACGGCTGGGCAGACAGGTACGACGTGACAGAAGGGTACCAGAACGAAGCTGTCGGTGGGATAACGATCAAGCTGCAGTCCCCAGATGTGAAATGGTTTGATGATTACTACCTACAGCTCCGGCCAGAAACCAACCATCGGAACCCGTGGTTTCAGGAGTTTTGGCAGCACAGGTTCCAGTGCCGGTTGGAAGGGTTTCCCCAAGAGAACCCTAAATACAACAAGACCTGCACAAGTAAGTGAATTTACTAATTCTGCTGAGTGAAACAATGTGAGTGAAGGTCTGGTCTGATGCAGCATGATCTGATGAAACAGTGAGTTGGATTGGAAGGAAAAGAAGCCGTAATTGCAATGCTTGTGGTTTTCAAAGTTATACAAAGCACAATTATAAATATTCAGGTTTCTAAAGAAACAGATAGAGCTTCAGAAACTAACTGGTCTCTTTATTTGAAAAACTTGATGCTACTCCACCTCCATAGGCATGCAAACACTTTCAAAAATGCTGCAGCGCAAAGCAGCACCTTTTCAGAGGTGCAAATGTGCAGAGGTGCAAAAGGTACAAAATGTACCTTTTCAGAAAAAGAAGCTGATCATATTGCTTTGGTTCACAAACGCAATGAGAGAGCTGATATACTAAAAGTTATCAGAAACCCTTATGGCAGTGATGATTATTTATGAACTTCAGAAAAAAGGTGATTTGAAAGGTGTCATTAGGTTTTCTTTCAGCCATGGGCCATTTCAGGATATGCCATTTTGGGCTGATTATTTTCATTCAATTGTACTAATTTTAGCAAAAACTCCCTCATATTGTCATTTCTGCACTATAGAGAGATGTGTACATTTTTCTGGGATTTTGTAGGTTTGTTTTGTGTTTTTTTTATTACTTCTGTTAATTGCTCTTTATTTCATGAGATGCCAAGCAGTCCTAATGCTGTCTAGGCTGTGAACTGGCACCCATGTCTTGCAGTCCAAAGAGTATGGGGACCTGTGGCACCAGTCAAATGGCAAGAGACATGGCAGGAACCAACAACTCAGTGCCTCAGCAAGAAGACTCCAGACTACCTGGAAATGATCCTTTGTTTGGGCCCAGAGTCGCTCCTTTGAGGCAAGGAGGACTGTTTCACAAGACCCTTCTCCTTCTCTGTAATTCTCTGGGCAAATTGTTAACTATTTCTGACACTTGAGAAGTCACTAATACCATTGCATTAGTATTCTGGTATTCTGGCAGTTGTGGGGATAATGTGGTGCTGTGCTGGGCATTAGTCCAACCACAGCTCTAAACCCCAAGGGTTCTTCCCTTGTAAAAATGTGAATATCTTCCACACACCCATGAGACCAAGAAATATCTTAAAGGATCAGAGTCTTGGATTTACACAACACAAATTCCTACCCAAATCCCACTTAATGATCTTAAAGTCTTTCTTTTGATTTGGACAAGGTCTCAGAGGAAGTTTGTGAGAGAGATGTAAATTGAATGTAGGAATCCCAAAATCTCAGTGTACACCTTATGCACTCTATTCACCTTTCCTCATTATTTTTGCTCTGTTACCCTTCCAACACAGTTTGAGACAGGTTTTATTTGCACTATTGACAGCTACTGCATATTGAGCAGCAAACTTCATTGATTTCCCCATGATAATATAGACCTGTTTCCTGAGATGTCAATGCAGTGGGCATAGCTGGATGCAGGGTAATAAATACCTGGTTTCCATCAGTGTGCCATGTAAAAACATTTCAATTTGACTTCAATTTTTTGGCTTCTTTTTTAACTTACCTTTTACCAACAATGTGAGAATCTAATTTATGTTTTATGTGAAAGATTCGGAAATATGAAATGTAAGTGCCGAAAGAGTCTTTTATAGCATCTAAAATAAAATTCACCACCACAGAAAAATTATCATGGGGGTGCAGGGAGATATTATTTTATACATGAATTCACCAGTCATGGATAAAAGACAATCATTAATCATGAGTTGTTTGGTGTGAATAGCACTCATGGCTGGAAGATTTCCCACAAAGAACCACAGCTCAAATAGGCTCCTAAAACCTAAGAATGTCAAAGACACAAAAAAGATGCAAAAATCCAAATCTTCTGGTTTGCAAATCATGAATAGAAAAGAAGGTTTTTCTCCAAATAAATAGCTCTAATTTCCTTTTCTTCTGTTTTATTTTAATAAAACATGGCATGGGCTGGACCATGATGCATACAGTAAAATAATTAAAACCAGATTATAAAAGCTTTAATTCTCTCTTGTTGCTGTAGGGCAAAAACATTAATTGTAGTTGCAGAATTTCCTGTGGATTAACCAGCAAGAAAGACATAAATGTATTCACTGAGAATTGCAAGAATGACACATTTGATGTTGCAACTTGAAGGTCAAAATTACTGTGCATATTTGAAATTGGCATGGTAGTTGTTGTTTCTGCCTCGTTTCCTATCACCCATACGAATTTGAAAATTATGTCTTTTCAATTCCTATATTGCTATTTATTTTGAAGACTCAAAGTTGTGAGTCCTAAATTCCCTCAGAACAGACTTCATAATTATAAAGATGATACTTGCCCTCAGTGGTCATAAATGTTTCACAGTCTGTCCTAAGAGTTTCTGCATGATGAGGAATTAGCTTTGGTTCTGATTTCACCAGGTAAGAAAACAGGACTATGTCCTTTATTTTATTTAACTAAAGATATGGTGTTTTCCAGAAGCTGAATTAAAAAAAAAAAAAAATTGAAAACCCCAAACACACTAAAAAATTAAGCTACAGGTGTTTCTTACGATTACAAATAATGAGATTGAGTTCATTGAGAAATGCTGGAGAGAAATCAAAACCTATTTTCAACATCAAAAGTCAAGCAATTCCTTACTTCTTGGAATAAAGATAAAAAGATAAGCTTAGAGCTGATGTTAATAGACAAAGTCATTATTAAATGAATATGTCTATATAAAAGGCAGTAACCATTAAATTAGTGGGAAACAAAGTTAATTGCTCTCTGTAATCCAGTTGTGTTGTCACAAAAACATAAAGAATGGTTAACAGTATAGTCAAGTTTATTCAATAAGAAAATAAACACTGGAAGATATAGCTGAAATCTAAGTAATAACTCACTTCACCTATGTACCAGCTATGAATTTAGCTGTTAGAATCTCTTCATTTGCTTTGATGAATCCTGCCTAGTAGAATATTAGGCTACATTTAACCCTGTGACAGAAAATACATGAAGCCATGAACAATTGTAACCATCTCCAGTTACTTGTGAGTATTTTTTTCACTTTTTAGCATAAACTATTCATAGACATTTTCAGGGAAGGTATTGTTATTAATTAATACATGATTCAGTATGATATGCATAATCAAATTATGAAATCATCCGAACAAAGAGAATCCAAAAAACAATAAAGTGGTTTTTTCCATTCTTTTCTATTAAGGACTAAAAAGTTTCCATTCCTACACATAGACTTAGTTCATACTGAGATGAAAATTTCAGCATCCAGCTCATTTTTCATTTGCAGATTAGAACATACTTGCCTAATCCAAATGTGTGTCACTGCTGTTGCTGCTAAGAACATTGATTTTCTGCCCAGCTGGAGCACCACAGAAAGTGAGAAGTTCACGGACTTATCTGACTTGATTTTCAGTGTAATCAGTTCCATTACACAGGAAAGTTGCTACAAGCCATCTCTGAAGAACAAGTCAGAACAAAGAATTTAAAATGCATGTGTAAAAGGAGACATTTAATGGCCTCCAAACACTAGGGATTTTACAAGATTTGGGGTTGGTTTCACCTCTAGCACCAGTCAGAGATTTTTTTTAATATCTAAGACCATAATTCAAAGAAGTTAATAAATAGTTGTGCTGGCTGATCCAGATGAGTAACTCACTCCACTCAGTGGCCAGGTTCAGGTCTCAAAAGGCTAATCTAATCCCTTGGTATTGATTGCCTTTAGACCTTTGAAGATGAGACATTTATGCGATTGCTTTCTCTTAGACAGAATTCCTAGTACCTTTTCATCCTGGTGAGGGTGTTTTAAAAAATGCATCTTAACACCAAGCAGAAGCAAAACCCAACATAATTATGCAGTGAAACTCTGGCTCAATGAACAGTACTGGAAAAAGGCAAGTCCTCAAAGACACCAGGAACAGAAGCATATTTATTACATTTACCAGTCTTTTAAATTATTTATTTTGCCTACAATCTTAAGTGATATTATTTTTCCCACTCTGTGCAAAAGCTGGAGGCATGGATGGAACAGCATTATTTATGGTGATACTCAAACACAGAGCAATACCAGAATACACATCCCAAGTATCTGTGATCTAAGTCATAGACAATAAAGAGTAAATAAATAGAGGCTGATGCTGTTGAAGTATCTTACTTGGATTATCTGCAGTATCTTACTTTGATTGGCAGAGGCTACAGACTTAAGAAAATAATAGCAGTTTCATGTAAAGGAACAGTGGGAAAAGAATCTGGAGGAAGGTGATAGGTCACTCGTGCAGGTACTTACAGCAGGATCCTGACATTAAATACTTCAGTTCAAAGCAGTGAAGTAGAAAACAAAGGGAAACTATGGGGGCTGGGTTATCACAGACAGAGGTCAGCCACAAACAAGACATAGAGGGCACTGAAAGTGAGGAAAGCAGCTTATGTCTGCCATGGCTGGGAGCAAGGACCCAGAGATAGGGTTTATAGGGAAGAAGAGCACACAGTGATGTACAGGTGTCCTGGTTATAGCTCCCATGAAAAGGAGATTGGCAGTGATTTGCAGAGCTTTCTGAGTGTATCATAGAAAGGTGCAAATATCCCAAAATCCATTCATTAATTAACCATGTGTCTTCTCTGAGATAAAAGTGCTTTATCCGAGGGTGTAAAATTTCTTATAAAAGAAGGATGACCAATGTATCTCCAAGCAATTTAGAAGAGGATTAAGAATAAATGAGTTTATTTGCAGAAAGGGAGATTAGGGAAATTTGCGATGAATACAAGAAAAGTTTTTCTGCCACAGGTACAAATGTGCACATAAAATGAAAGTGCAAAAAATACCTACCTGTTTGTTGAATCTCATCCAGTTCCAGCCATTTTTAATGAGTACAAAGGAACAGACAGAAATTCCATGGTTTCAGATAAACAGAAATTTGGTTTAACAAATGTCCCTTTGGATTTCCAGATAGAATGAAGGAATAAAACATGACTGACTAGTCTTTTGTACTGCAACATGCAAATCTGTTGATTAAATGTAGGCTCTAATGCCAAAATTGGTTTAATCAAAACTCAGCCAACAAAACATAAATGCTATCAGAATGGAAAGGTATTTTCCATATTTTAAGCAATGTGTCACATTTAAACATCATATTCCTCAGACTTAACATTCCTATACTTTTATTTTTAGACAGCAAATAAAAGCAGAGCACAGTTAAAATTAATTTCTGTTTCTTAAACAGTGATTTGGAAAGCATTTTAATTCTCCTGAATAAATCCTGTGTGTCATTGAGTTTGATATTCATGCTTGGGCACTGGCAAGCCAAATTATGGTCCAGCCCTTATTTTTATGCTCCACGTTTCTGACCTGGAACTCAAACACGGTTATTACTACTTTTACAGTGATGCTGGGTCAGATCCAGAAATTTCCAAAGGCAAATCAACTGTAAGGCATAAGTCCAGATCTGAATTTTCTAGCAGCCTGATATAATCTGAGCCAGGAGCCCACACAGACGTGTTGCTATTTTTTTTGATTCAGAGAAAGAAGCAGTGTGACACTAAAAACTGCTATGTGCTCTGGTTTATATTTTTGAAAGCCTTTTTGATTAATTAATACTAATTTATTATCCTAATAATAATTAATTAATTAATTAATCCTAATCCTAATTAATTAATTAATCCTGAATTTAACACAACAATAACTCGAACACTTTAATATCTTGAATCTTCTCATTGTTGTTAAAGAATTCATCAAGCTCCTCCAAAGTCTGACTACAAAACTACATTTGTTTTTCCTTCCCTTTATGTTCCCTGATTTCTTCCTTCAATATATCAGATGTATGTGATGATACTCTTGATATGAACTCTTTATATTGCAATTCCTTTTCCAACTGCCTTTCTGAGCCTTGGTAATTATCTGGATCATGTCTCTCTAGCCTTAAAAATTAATTTATAACTAAATTTATTCAGAATATATACATTTCATATTGGATGTTTCAATTTGCCATTCTTTTCTCTCAGCAGCTCCACTTTCTATATAGATTAAAATAATTCATATAGGCATGTTTGCAAGTACAGAGAGTTTTATGCCACCATTTAATGTACTTTTGCACCTGTAGCAGTTGAGCTTTGTTGCAATTTGTGACCAAAGAAACTGAATTGTGTAGAGAAATAATAGCACTGTTAAGAAAATTATATGGAGAAATAGGTATCTACTTACCTTCTCCTAGGACTACTTGTGGCTGATACTCTTTTTTGCTGATCATACTGAACTTGACAAGAGAAGCCAGACTGCCACTGTCTTGTGGGCACTCAGGGCTGAAGGTTCAGCTCTCAGCAGATTTGTGAGTGCTCTGAGATAGCAGTTGCTGTGCAGGTTTAAATAGATGTAAAACACCAAAGTGAGATAAGTACTCTGAAAAAAGCTTTTCAAAGTCACCTCTGGATGTCAATACATTGAATTTGGTCTGTCGGTCATTCTCAACATTTTGGCGCTACTCAGCATGTAAAATGTAACAGTGCTGATACTGGCTTTCATTTAGGAAGAGTGAGTTAGAATTGGTCAAAAGCATTGGGTGAGGGAATTACACTGGAAAAGTACTTCCTTGTCAAATTTCAAAAATGTTCCCTAGCAGCATTAAAATGGGTCATTTCTTTGTTTTCTTATCTCAGTAACACTGAAAAGCTTTGATTCAAGCTTTTAATTTACCTTCACATTGTTTCACTTTTATGCTATGTGTTTTGCCTCAGCATCAAAATTACATTTCCCAGTGAAAAAGGATATTTGAACTGCATGAAATTTCCCACAGAGCAAAAAAAATGCCTCTTTTCTTCACTCCAAGAGCCTGTAATAAATTAAAATAGGAAAAAAAAAATAAACTACTACAATTGATTTTTTAGTAGAAAAATACACCCAGAACCTTACAAATTATACAGAACTGAAAGTTACTTTATCATTTCACATTGCTTTGCTAGAAAGCTCTGATAATAGACTCTGGAAAAGGTTCCAAAATCAGGTATTTCTCTATGTCTTTAAACAAGGACAATTTAGCTCGATATGAACAATATGGTTCTTGTGTACAGCCTTTCCTCTGTTTTACAAGACACCACACATTTCTTCAGTACATGTTTCTGGGATGACTGACTTGGTGGCATGTCATCCAAAGCATACAGATCCAGGGAAATTTACGCTCGTTCCCAAGGAGCACAACAGGGACAACATGGACTGCTGACAGAGATAAGAAGCCACACACTAGATCCTGCAGAAGACAGACACTACCATGGTTTTGTTTGGAAAGATTACTGTTGTCCTGATTTTTCTTAAGGAATTCACTAAAGCAAAGGAAAGAAAATAAAGGAAAACACATTGGTTGATGGACTTCAAGTACAGTGAGCAGAATGTGAAATTGGGACACATTTGCCAGCAAAACTAAAACTCATCTCTGTCAGCCTCTTGTCCCTCAAAACAAAACTTATCACAAAGAATCACTGAATATTTTAATGGCATATTTATGGAAATTGTGTAGAAACTAAATTGTGATATAATCATGGAGAAATATTATTAAATATTTGGAGGCTGTAAGATATGCCTGTGGTTTTCACCATAATGCCTCTTATGACTTTGTAATAAACAACCTTTTGATCACTGAGAATTTTTAAATTGTTATTATTAATAATAATAATAATAATAATAACTAAGAATTTCCCTTCATTTCAGTGCTAAACTGAACTGGGAAAGCAAGCATATTCCTCTGCACTTTGAAAAAAATATTCTCCCATATTGTGTCTTGTATTTTTTCTCCTATTTCTCCTCAGGGAATGAAATGAGGGGTTGAGGGATTGCCTGGAATGTTAAGTATTTTCACTCTTCCTTTTACTCTTTATTAATTCTTTAAAATGCAAAGTATTGTCATCTTTGGAAAAGTTAAAAAGCAGAAATAACATATTAACCATAGTAATTTTGTACTCTTCAACATCCTTGCTTGATGAGGCTTTGTAGTATAACAATCTGACAAGCAAAAAAATTAGTATTTCATCTTCCTTGAGGGTAAAAATCTGGAAAAAAGAGGAATGAAGTTTTACATCAAAAATATGTAATATAATGAAATCTATTAAAGAATGCTTATTTCATGCTCAGTACTAGAAGCAGTAGCCACATTTCAGAATTTGCTGCAAAGATGCAGGTTTTGTTTGGTTTTTTTTCCATATTTGAAAGAAGAGGATCATTCCTAGAAGAACTATTTTATTAGTCTCTGGTAGCCAGGACGACCAGTTCTGGGAGCTGCTGGAGTAGCTCTGGAGTGTGGGAAGCAGTCCAGAACTGGCTCACCATCCACAGGGACTAACAGCATCCATAAGTGCTTTCTTGGATCACTGCCCATAAGTACACTAATTGTTTCTAAGTAGATCCAAGAAATGAACCGTTGCTAGTTGGAATCACTTTCTCGGTGAAAGAACATGTTTCTTTTTCATCATCTACATATTTGTGTGCTTTGGAGACTTGACAACAGAAAAGAACAAATTTTGATGAGGAGTTTAGTGCTGGGCCATCTCCATGTAGTTAATCATACAATAGAATCATGGAATATAATGGCTTGGACTGGAAAGGAAAGACCATAAAGATCAAGTAGTTTTTATTCCGCTGCCATGGGCAGGGACATTTTCCACTAGACCAAAACCCCATCCAGACTGGCTTGAACACTTCCAGGGATGAAGCATTCACAGCTAATCTGGGCAACTTGTTCCTGTGACTTACCACCTTCAATTTCTTCCTCTAAACTTGACCTCTTTTCTTTTAAAGCCATTCCACTTTGTCCTATCATTGTGTGCCCTTTTAAAAACTTCAGCATAGATTTATAAATAGGTTGATATATTCCAAACACTGTCATTCCCATTAAATTAATCCGTGCCGCCTTTCCATGTCATGACCTTGTGTCAGGAAAGGTTCTTGACTGAAGACAGCACTCATGGATGAGTGATAAGGACAAGAACATGTTCTAGAGTTCCAGCAGGAGCAATATGCAAGAACTCTTGAGTGAACAATGTGTTTAAGGCTACCTAAAGTATAATTGTTGCAGAGATAGTTTTAAAATATTTTTACTATTTTGTTTTTGTTGTTGAGTGAGAGACTAACTTTTAGCTTGTGTATTTGACCTTCCCTTAAAACCACTGCTAGGGTTACTGGGGTAAGGGTTACTCATATGCTTCAAGTCTGGCATGCCAAAATACTTTGTAAGATGGATGGAAAGTAACTTTTAGATTTGGTTTTGATTGGGTTTTTCAATGCTGGCATTTTTTAAGGCTTTATTATAATATAATAAAAAGAGAAAAAAAATTCTTTCGTCTTAGTTTTTGTGATATTCCCTTAAATACAGAATCTTGTGGTACTATAAACTGACCTTGGCAGGTTGAATTTGTCCCTGTATGGCCAAGTGAGACAATTAACTTCTCAGGTGAATGTGTTCTGCAGCTGCAGGAAGTATATTAAAATTCTCACAGCAGCTAAATCCCTCACAACTCCATTGACAATTGCCAGCAGCTTCTAGGAAGAGCTAAGCAGCCTCATTATAAATCATCAGGTGAACGGAATGAGGTTCAGTGTTTAAAGAAAATCAGAACAATAATTTCATAAAATTGAAGCACAAAGCCCAGTGGAGAGCAAGAATTAAGAAGCAAGTTATTAGATTTTTAAGCAATCATATAAAATAAAACAGCTGAAATATTGTTTTATGATAAATCATATTGCCAATGCAAATCTGATTCATTCTAATGGCTACTGTAATTAACTGCATGGTGTGTAAGGTGCTAATTTTGTGGATGAATAATTGGTTAAAACAAGTTTTATGTATTGCAGTGTAATGTGCTTGTCCAATTTTCCACTTAATTTCAATTAATATGGGTTTTACATGTACTCCACTGTTGCAGTTTTTATGCCTATAATTTTTAATTAGGGAAAAGAAATACCTTGGTAAAACAGAACAAATGAGCAGCACTGTGTGTTTTTCCAAGTTTATTTTTTTCATTAACATACTTCAAGTTGGTATTGTTTAGCCTTCCAAAATGTTAATAATCACTGTTCCTCAGGTTGACTGGAAATGGTGGTGCCAGCTTCCACATAAAATAGAGGGGGGAAAGGAATCTTTCAGTTCTCTCATTTACTTTCTGACCTCTACACAATGTTTTTCAGTTCCAACTATGTGTTTTATTACCCTTCCTGGAGTTTCCAGTGCCGCAATAGATTTTAGTGATTAGAACTGTGGGGTGATGTCATTGTTCACCACTGAAAAGGTGTGCTTGTATGCAGTCATAGCTGCTTTATGTCAGAATTGATCACCAGCTGGAGATTCTTGCCCTTTTCCAATAAAGGTGCCTACCCATCAGAATGGGTTCTTGTCTTCTGGATGGATGTTGTTAAACTAGATGAGTGCCACCCTGAGAGTCATATATTAGCCTGCATTTCTTTGAAGAAAAATATTGTGTGTGCCTCAATCTTCTCATGGCATAAAATACGTCTCAGACTGTGCTGCCTCTGCAGCTCAGATGGGCAGGTGTGAGCACCACCCCTGCCCCTCACTAATACCTCTGTGGCAGGCAGACTCTCATGGAGTGGACAGGTTATTTACACTCCCTTTACTCTGGGCTGCCCACACAAGGGACCCCCTAGCTCCTAGGGTCACCACTTGGCTGATAAAAGCAGAGCAAATGTTCTAATAGAGCTTTTTGTTTGTCCTGTCTCCAGAGGCAAATGTTTCTAGGTGTCAGATAAATATCCAGCACCATTGATGCAGTTGTATTATCTCTGACTCTTCTCACTTCCCCAGTATTAAAGATCTTGTGGCCAGAGTGCAGCTGGAAAGAAAATCTCCAACCCACCCTTCCTTAGTTTGCCTGGTGCTGTCAACAGAGGAAATCTGTGTTAGTAGTAACAGTGTGATATAAAAAATAAAGATATTCAAGATGCTGCTGAATTTCTTTTCTCTGTGCATTTTACAGAAGCATAAATAGAGAATAGAAATGCAAACATCATGTTTTGAAAGCAAAAAAAAAACAAATTTCACCAATTCTGGCTAAACAGAGTCATTGCCTAACCCACACTGTCAAACCCTTCACAGATATTTTAATGTGTTCATCTGTATTGCATTGTTATCCTCACTGGGTAAAGCGAGAAGAGCAAGAGACTTAGAAGAAATTTTTGGGGGAACTTTTGGTACAGAAAAGGGATGGTGCATAGGTCATTCTGTTTGCACAGGATTAGCTCCATGTCTCTGAAACAAAAATGTTTTCATAGAATTATACAATGGCTTGAAAGAGACCTTAAAGATAATACAATTCCTCAATTCCTCTGCCATGAGCAAGAACACCTTCCACCAAACCAGGCTGCTGAGAGCCCCCACCCAGCCTGGCCTTGAACTCTGCCGCAGATGGGGCATTGGCAGCTTCTCTGGGCAACAGAGTTCACTGATTTTCCACAAGGGGAACGTTTTTTATAAGGTTTCTAGGGAATAAACCTCTTATTAGCATTTACACTTCAACTAATATTTCTGAAGGTTTGAAGAAGTTTCTGCAGGTGCAGAGAAGTTTCTGGGTTCCCTAATATATTATGTTATAGTGCATGTTTTAAAAATGCATCTAAAAGAGCAGCACTTTAAAACCAACATACGTGAGGTGAGCTGATGAGCTGCAGACAGAAATATATCATCTAGACATCTAGATCTGGCTGTATCCCAGCCCAATTCACTAAACCCTCTGCTTGCTCCCTGACAGGCCAGATGACTCTGAGGACCCAGCATGTTCAGGACTCCAAGATGGGCTTTGTAATCAATGCAATATACTCCATGGCCTATGGGCTCCACAACATGCAGCTGTCCTTGTGCCCAGGCTACGTGGGCCTCTGTGATGCCATGAAGCCCATAGATGGTCGGAAACTCCTGGAATCCCTCATGAAGACTAACTTTACCGGGGTCTCTGGGGACATGATCTTGTTTGATGAGAATGGCGACTCACCAGGAAGGTAACACTGACATTTGTCAAACTGTTTAATAGCAGAGATAATAACAGCACATAGTGGGTATGTGCAGACTTTGCTGCAGAGCAAAGGTCTCATACTCCTAGTTTTACATTTCTTGATTCCTGTGCTTATTTTGCAAAAATAGAGGATTTTTTTAAATGTGCATTTTTTTATGGCATTTCAAGTTAGAGATGTGAGCTTTCAGGTGCAAAAGCTTCCTGTATTAATTTGCATTTTTGTCTGTACCATTTAAAATTATTATTACTGAAAAAAAATTATCAGACCTTTATGTTTGTAGACCATGATGTCGACCACATCCTGTTTCTCTCTTTATGTGGGACTTTAAGTGTATGTGCTTGGTTGACCTATAAACAATCATAGCAGACTTAGTTCTTCCATTAAGAAAGCTAAAACAATATCAGTAATATTGTACTGATGCATCTGAGATTTTTTTAAATCAGAATTGTTAAAAAACCTGCTTACATATATTCTAAATGAAATCTTTCCACTTGCATAACACACTAAGCTATCAATCCATACTGTGCTGCTCTAAGACAAATTGAATTTAAACAAAGCTTATTTTGTTGGCAGCATGCATTAATATGTATACATACATCTACGAAATATAAGACAAATTTCTCTACGACACATGCATCCATAGAAATGCACATTAGTGGAAACAGTCTTGAAGTGGGGATTTTTCTGTTTCTGCCTACTGAATTTTCAGAGGAAGAACAGCAAGTATGATATTATCCAAAGTATATGTATTTCCTATATTTTGATGTATTTTCTGCCTTATTCACTGCTTTTGCTCTGGTATTGTTTGAGATAACCCATTATGTCCACATTATTGGAAGGTTTTAAACATCATTGTTATGGTTCCATATAAACATATGATTAGAGGGAAAATTTTTATACTATATACTCATTTAAATTGTCTCCTCCCACTAATGTGAACAAAAAGGAAATCAATAACTTCCTAGTAGAAACGGGTTGAAAAATTTAAACTCATTGGTCAAAATATTTTGACATTTCCAAAAATTTCTGCAATTTCAAACCTGTTTTTTTTCTTCATTCTATTTGCAAACCTGTAAATTCAGCATTCTCCCCAAAAGCAGGCAGGACAGCCACCTACACAGCAGTCTGTGTCTGTTTCTGGAGACACAAATTTACAAATTCTTCTGAATCAGACTTTAAGGAAGGGCACTGTGAGCTAGTAGAACTCAGGCACAAACTGGCAGAAACCTAGGAAAATTTCAGATGGAAATTTATTTTCAGAGCATTTTTAGCATGAGGAAGGCTGTCTTCTGCTAAATGTTTCTATTTTAACAAATAGCTGAATTTTGAAGAAAGGTGTTAAGTCTGAATTTTTCTGGCCAAATTATTTTTAAAAGACATCTCAGACTTCTTTAAAAGTATTTGTTTTTCGTTTAAAGGTGGTCAGATGCAGTGGACTGTATTCTACCCCATTCCAATCAGTTTCTTGTATAAAAATGTCTGTGATTAGTGAGTGATGTGTGACCTGCCAAAAATAAATATGTGACTTGACAACATCAATAACAATATCTAAATATTGCAAAGAGATCTTTTCCTTTTCTTTTCCTCATTGTTGTCATTCTTAACAAGAATAATTTAGCACCATTTGTTGCAATGAATTTAATTGAATATGTTGGATATTTTTAAATTCTAAGAAAGATGGTGAGGAAATATGTGAAGTCATTTGCTCAGTCACAATTTGACATAAGTATTTCCCTGAAGAGCATGGGGACACCATGTGGAATGTGTACCTCAGGATAGCCCAACTTTAAGAAGGTCCAGCTTCCCTGGATTTGTGTGATATTTGTGTCTACTCAAACAAATGAACTGTGAGTTGTTACAAAGTGGTACCAGAATTTGTTTTCTTTTGAATCATGGTTATTTGTCAACAATAGTCACATCATTAAATCCAGTTCATGTGCTTAAGTCAGACAACATTGAGTCAGAATGTACTCTTTCATGATTAAGAAGATTTTATAGAAAGCTCCATTTCTAATTTCCAGATTTTGAGTAGTATATAGTCTTTTAAGCATTGTCAAACACTATTTGCAAGAGCTTGGAGATGGTGCAGTCATACTGGAACAACTCCTCTGCCCTGTTCCCTTGCACTGATAACTCCAGCTTCACTTTGTAAAACAGGAATTTAAATCCTCACAGCTGTACTGTGGTGGTGGTGTTAAGCAGGAAATCAAAACATAAAAAGCCTTTCTGACCTAAATAACTCAGGATTTTAATGTATAGAAAAAAAGGTTTTGATATTATATAACAGATGATTAATCCTACAGGATGCTTTGAATCCTGACCCTATTTCAAAGTCCTTTATGTGTATGCTGAGTTTTAAGCAGTCTAGTGTAGGGCCTGTTTTATGTAAGTCAGGAGACATGGAAATAAAACAAAGAGTATGGAAGCCATGATTCCTCAGGAAGATAACAATTATCTTTAAACACTATCTAAACTCTAAAGAAGAAATTGAGGAGGGAAGAGCAGGCATGAAAAAAACAAGATGCTGCTGTTTTGACTGTGCTACCAGCAGAATGTGTATTCCTAGCAACATCATGGCACTTCTGTTTTGAAACAAGTATTTTGCACAGTGATTAGAGCACTGCTGGAAATGTGCTATTGTACCATCTGGTCTCTCCTATCCTAAAGTGACAAACTGTCCCTGTATTATCTCAAGGAACCTCCAGGGAACCAGTGACTCATGAGCCTTCACTGTAGCAATGGGCTTACTGAATCTGGCTATTTCTACCCATCCATCAATGCTGCTCTCCACAGAGAAGAGAGACAAGACTTATTAAGGCAATACTGTATTAAATTTGTTAGGTTCCTTTCCAGTATTCCCCTTGTGATGTATGCATGGAACTACTTCTGGAGAGGATCATTGGTTTAGTTTCTGTGGCCTGTCAAACCCTGGCAGCACTTTTGTTAGCATGTCCATGAAACCCTAAACTGAAAGCTTTAACAAAGTTATACTCATGGGTGTGTTGAGTGTCTGACCTTGAATAATGGCTCTACTGTGGCTTCTGTGCTAACTTTTTGGTTAGTCTGTTTAATTCTTGACAAACTGTTACTATGGCTGAGAACCTCAGAAAAGAGTTAGTTTATAACCATGTGCACAAGTCTGTTTCTTTGGGTTTGTGCTTGTGTTATCTGGATTAAATTATTTTGTGTCAGTCTGGCATTCATATCTCCAACTTTGAGAACATTGTTGAAGCTGTGGACATTTCCTTTTTTACACAATATGGAAAGTGAAATATTTCAAAATGTAGAAGTATAACAAATTTTTCATTCTACATGTGCTTATTTCTTCTTCTTCGTAAAGATTCAAGAACTGTATAATGTGTGTAATGTCACATTGTCCATTCAGTCAGACTCCACTTTCATTTCCTTTTAGAGGCTGCTTACAGTCCTGATCCTGCCCTGCATGGGATTTTGGCATTGAATCCCTGCTGCACCATAGTTTCCCCACTGTGACAGAATTTTTTATGATGTAAAGCATCTTGAGATCAATAGATGGACAATATTATAAAACAGTTTTCCTGGGGTTATTTCTTGGTTTTTTTTTTTTTTTTTTTTTACATCAGGACGGGAAAAATATTGATGTTAGATACAGTATGGCTACTGCTTGTCCATCTTAAAAGTGTTTCCTCAAAATTTAAAAGAGATATCAATGTATCTGTCACGGTTTAATTCCAGCCAGAAACCAAGTACCTTGCAGATGCTTCCTCAGTCCTGCATCAATAGAATCAGGGAGAGAACTGAAAGAGCAAGAGCTAGAAAACTCATGGGTTGAGATAAAGACAGTTTAACAAGAAAAGCAAAAGCCATCAACACAAGCAAAGCAAACCAAACCAAGAAATTCTTTCATTTCTTCCTAGGTAGGCAGGTGTTCATCCATCTCTAAGAGAACAGGCCCCATCATGCATAATGGTGACTTGGGAAGACAAAAGCCACAGCTTCAAACATCCCCTCCTTCCTCCTTCTTCCCCCTACTTTATATATTGATATACTGAATACTCCTTGAGTCACTTGGGGTCAGCTGAGTCTCCTCTCAACTTCCCATTCATTCCCAACCTCCTTGCCAACTTGACAGTGCAAAAAGGCCTTGGCTCTGTATAAATCCTGCTCAGCAATAACAAAAACATCTCTATATTATAAAATGTTTTCAGGCAGAAATCCAAAACACAAACCTATACCAGACACTGTTAAGAAGAAAATTACTCCATCTAAATCCAGCAGGGTATCTTACTAGAGAGATTGTTTGATTTAATGAGCAAGTTATTTTCCTCGTTTGTACACTGAACTTCATAAATTACACTCTTACAATACCACTCTTAATGCAACCCTGTCTATATACTTTGCCTTCAGCACTAATTTGTTGCTGAGTGACAGGAAAAAGATGTCTCCTTGTTTATGAGACAGCTTTTTAAAGTCAAGTGTCATAACCTTCTTGGTCTACATTGTTTTCTTGTTTGCCTTCAGTAAATTTCATATTGCTTAAACATATTAATTCTAACTCCATTAAAGAAGAGGCAAAGAAAAGCATGGAAAAATTTCTTCAGGAGCTGCCCAACTTTTCAAACATGCCTTATAAGACAGTGCTAAAAGAACAGGAGGCCTGTATGGCAGAAAGGTGGGCTGGTGTTCAGCTGTAGGAGAAAGTGAGTCCTACGTGGCTCCACAGACTTTCTGCAGGAGTGTGGGAACTGAAGAGAAAGTAGGAGGAAGAGGAACATGAAACTGAAAACTCTGATGAGCTCTATCTTTGACCCAAAAGCAGCCTAGAACTGAGTCATGAGTACTTTTTCTCTTCCGCACCATACAAGGAATGAAATGTCTTTCAACCACCAAGGAATTACTTAAAAATGATTATATAGATTGGAAAGACCAGCATTTAATGATGCAATGTTGGAGAAGAGAAAGGGGAAAGAAAAAAAAAAAAAGAAGGATTCCTGGACTCTGTGCCTCGAGAGTGATGCCTGATTCATTTCTGGGTGCCACACCAAATTTCATCTTGCAGTCTTAGAGCATGGGAACTTTCCTTTGATCACACAGAGGTTGCTTCTACCTCACTTTGAGAGTTTCTCTATCATCTTCTTCCCTCAGGAGAGGAAGAAGCACATGCAGACAGTGAGAAGGACATAGTGTTAAGAATTAGCTTTATAGGTTTAGATTACTCAACATCTGCTATAGAGGGAACTGGGGCTACATATGCTATTGCCTTCCAGGGCTGAAAAGTAACTTTTAGATTAGCAGATTTAATTCTCTTTGACTCATTTCATTGTTTTCTTCAAATAAATAGTCATTCTCAGAAACACAGTCAACCCCAAAGTATTCAGGGAACATTTTATTGTGATGGAAAAAATCCCCAAAAACTCCCAGAAATAAACCCAAAACAGAACTTAATAAAAAGCAAACAAAGAAAACATTCCAGCCGCCCAACTTAACACACGTCAAGAAAGGCAAGATGATGATATCACAGAAACTATTGTGAGATACTCAAGGGTATTGTACTCATAATTCTTTAAATTTTTTCTTCTTCATTTCAACATGCTTGATTTTTGACTGTATGGTATTCCTTCATTTGAAATATTTCATGATGTTCTCCTCAACTCAGCTATGTCTCTCCTTTCTGTTTCCTTTGTTATCTTTCATTCAAAGATATGAAATCATGAATTTTAAACAAATGGGGAAGGACTACTTTGATTATATCAATGTTGGCAGCTGGGACAATGGTGAGCTGAAAATGGATGATGATGAAATATGGTCAGAGAAAAGTAATATCATCAGATCTGTGTGCAGTGAACCCTGTGAGAAAGGCCAGATAAAGGTAAATATTTTCTTCATTTGCTTCAGTGTTGCAGTATGCACATCCTTAAAATTTGAAACAAGTTTTTTCTTGACTTCTACATGAAGACAGTATCCCACACTTTAATTAAAATGTATAGACTTATGTATTTAATTCTTATTCTTATCATAATCATATCACTATTTTATTAAGCTGCCATTTTCTTAACTCCCCTGTCTGTGGACTGTTGCCCATGGTGCTTCCTGCATCGTTAAAATGCTGCAAGTCCGTAGCTTACCTTGAAGTCATTTATATTAGAACCAGTGGAATGAGGAGATGGGCATGTTCAACCATAAAAAAAATCAGGTGTGATTTCTGACAAGTTTCACTGGAGGTTCAATTTTCTCATGTGTTAAAACAGCATGACTGAAAATTGGGAAGCAGCTGCAGAGAAGGGCTGGTGGGAGCATGACCAGTGTCTGCAATACAAAATTAATCTCTTTAGCTTGAGTTTTACAGAATTTTAGGACACGGTCACCCTGTTTAAGTCACTAATTAGTCTTTGGCTGAGTCATTTAAGTGAGTTTCATCAGATTGATTGTATTTGTCTCCAGTGTCAACATAAGGAATTATGTCAGGCTTTTGAATAATATGCTATTCCAGATGAGGAGTCATGAAAACAGTTAAGATCAGGCTTGGTGTAGAACGACTTCTATCTCTTCATTGACAGTAAAAGACACCCAGACAGGACAGTTGGTTCTGATGAGAGCACACCTTCTGCAGACACATAAATGCAGGTGTGAGTTAGTCCCACAGTCGCTGAACTCGGGTTTGTTAGCCTGCTTCGGGCACAGTCACACATGGGGAGGACAGAGATGGACAAACAGCTAACATCTTCAGGACTGTGTGGCTCTGAGCTCCTTTATGATCTGTTGTCACAACACAGCTGAAGGGAAGTATCTTGTGATCTTCATTAACACAGTCACCTTCCACCTTCTGCCCATGCTCCCAGGGATTCTCTCAAGACGATCATTCGCTACGAAGCCAAGTCATCACACACTTAGATATATGCTTGAAATCCGGTGTTGGAAATGTTCTGTTTGCTCCTCATTTCGTCATTGATCATAAATCTCAGAGTTTACCTGACAGTCTTTGTCTTCATGGTCTTCACAGATGATGGTGGGACCTTGACCCTACCGAGCTCTGTTGTGGTTTTCCTGCAAACTTCTCTGTGACTGAGTTATTATGCAGGGATTTAAAACATTGAGTATAATGCTATTCAACATTCAGCTAGAGTTGGGGAATCCATCCACAAGATCTGATAAAACCCAAATACAGCCCAACTCTTTATATTTGAAAGAGTGTGGACATATGATTATTTAAATAAATACAGGTTCAAAGGATTGTACAGATGACAAGGGCAAAGGAAAATAATATTTGTTTTAAAGATGATTATTTGTCTTAAAAGGGACAGAAAAAATAATTTACAGTTAAGTGATACAACAAATAATTATGCAGGAAATTAAAAATAAAAGGATGCATAAATTCGTGGCTGAGAAATTTAACACAAAAAAGTCTGACTTTACTCTGAGTCGTGAAGAACCATTATTTTGATTTCTAGAGGAGGATACATAATCCTTCTCTGGTAGTTCTAGGTAAGAAATTATCAATGTACCAGAACCCTAATTTATTTGTCAAATTCCAAGTATTTTACAGAAGATCTTCATTGACCAGAAAGTTACATGGAAAATGGTAAATTAATTCTTCATATAGAATTTTAGGTGTTTTGATGATAACATAGGGTTTTTATTTTGCCATTTAATTTTCTTGACTATTTTATAAAAATAAAATTATGGATTTTTATAATGTGTCAAGGTAATAAAGATATGCTCCTTAAAATTAGTACAAGCTTTCAAAAAATTTATTTTCCCAAATACAAAATAATTGTCATTTTTTTCAACTTTTCATTCTATTTCAAAATGAAAGAAATCCCAAAATTTGATTTATTCTGGAGGAAAGATATTCTGTTTTGCAAGTTTCTTTAGTCTCAATTCATGCAGAATAAATTACTTATGCTCTTCTAGCCTTTCCATCAATTTAACTGCTTTGGTGTTGCTGTTTTTCTTTTCATTCTACAATTTAAATCAAAACAAATTAAAATCAAAACAAAACCAACCAAACCACAAAATTTGAAAATTTTCAAGTCCCTATGTTGGTGATGAAAATTAGATAATTGAATTTGTTTTTCACTGCAGCATTGCAAAGAGCAATTCCATTATTTTTGATTATGCTCTTTTACATGTTTGGTTTTTTAATTAAAATTCCAATAAACACATTTGGCTTTAAATACACTTTCTGAATTCATCATTGCAAAACATAAAAAAAGGTCAACCTATTTCTTATCCTATAATTGGAAGTATTTGTTTGTAAACTGTTTGGGAAGAGGAGACAAACTGGGAATACTTTATTTCAAAAGAAAAACATATTGACAAGAAGCACAGATGTTCCCAGAGATGATAAATAAGGGTCTTTAAAAATCTGCATTTCAATCATAAGTATGCAATAACATTTGGTAGTAAATTATGAAATGAGTAATCAGGTCAGATGTTAGAATGGAGAAAGATAAGATTCTCACCTTTAAATGGTAATTAGAAATGCAGTAATTAAATAATTCTGGAAAAAGCATGTTCAGTTTGCTGTCTGGAAAAATAAGTTTTTAATAAATCACTCACTATTGGATGAAAAATAAGCACTCAAAAGTCTTTAGGTAACCAACACTTAGGGACATGGTACTGTTGACGTTTCTCTGTACGGACCACCTTGGAGTGAATTATGTGTCTTCACTATCATGGACTGACCTCTGTAGGCACACTGAGATCTATGGAGCTTTGCAAATTCTAAGAGGGAAAAAAACCTCATTTTTTTTGTCATCCTGTACCTACCCTTATACTTCTCTGGGATTGGTGGATTCTTTCCTTTGATACCTACACGATGGAGAACTAAGAACTTTTGTCACATTTTATCTTTGAAAACATATAATGAAGAGGAATAATTAAATTTCAAAAACTCTTCTATTAAAAAAAAATACATTAAAAAATTAAATTAGCAACTGGGTGAGCACAGATGTGTGTTTATGCTGCTAAAATAAATGTCAATTTTTGTCTCAGGTGATCCGTAAAGGAGAAGTGAGTTGCTGTTGGACCTGCACTCCTTGTAAAGAAAATGAATATGTCTCTGATGAATACACGTGCAAAGCCTGCCAGCTTGGCTCCTGGCCCAATGAGGAACTCACAGGTAAATGAGTTGAGGTTGTGCTTGTGTTGTCAATGAAAATGCTCATCTAATGAGCTGAAGAAACAGCTGGCAGGCACAGGTGAGTATGAGGATGGTTTTGGTCAGAGGGAACATGGGGATAAAGCTAGGGTTTGAACTGAAGCTGATATTTTTCTCCTGAACCTAATCCAGGAGTTATTCACATAGCTCAACTCCTTTCTAAAGACCTGAACTACTAGATCTTGAAACAAAAAAATAGGTCCTGGTTTTGTATTCAGTCCTGTCCTAACCTCTAGCTGGTAATACAGATCTTAGCCTTCCTATACAGAAAATAAATGCTTATCTTATCAAAGAAATTATTAAGAAATATTGAATTCGGAAGTTTTATTATCCCTCTAAGCAGAGGAATAGTGCACTACCTTCTTTTTTAATCTGACAAAGTTCTGATTTAATTGCTGTATTTACTGCTGCTAAAAGCTCGAGTTCTCCAAACAGACTGGTTTGCATTAGTCCTTTGTTCATCAGAGTCTTCTGGAATCCAGTGTTCATCCTTGGCATAGACCTCTGTGCTCTTGCAGAATACCAGTTAGGCTTCTCTGGAGATAAATTACTCCAACATTGTATCCCACAGCCCCTCTTCTTTATGACTAAGAAACAGAATTCAAATATTCAAACGCTCAGAGCACAAACCACTTCAAAACACTGTGCAGGGATCATGTTTTCACTGTGACAGGTTTTATATAGACAAGGGGAGAAAAGACAGGTTGCTTTTTTTTCTAGAAGAAGTCACAGACCTGATTTGCATATAGTTTCTACAGATGAGGGGAAGCACTTTGAGGTGTGACGGAAGACAAAGGAAAATGCAGTTTGCTGCATGAATTTATGTAAGTGGACGAGCGTAAGGCTGGGCCTCTAGGCAGATTTTTAGTTAGAAAGCTAATCTTTTCCTGTTTAAGGACTGCTGCATTGCTGTGATAAATAAGCTTGGCTACCAAATTATTGCAAGAATGTTATTTAACCATTGAACTGAAGTGGTATTTTTCAGAAAATGTCAAACATGACACTTTCCCTACAAAAAAAAATCTTTCAACTGAGGCAACTGGACTAGTGGTAAAATGGACTTTCCAGTTCTGCTGCATCCATGCTCCCGTAGCCCTGCTCCCCCAGTTCTGCCTCCCTGGGCAACCAACAACCAGCCAGCAAAGTCTTCTTCTCTCAGGGAAAGATTTCTTGTGTCAGGAGAATGCAGAAGGGGAGAAAAGAATAGGCTGCGTGTTTCCCCAAAAATAGAGTATTGAGGGTGCAGTTACAATGTGGGGTACACTTCTCAGAAGCTTCGAAAGGCCACGTTGCAGGCACCAGATATTAGTGCAACAACCTGGTCAGTTCATGAAGGTCAAATAGTGCAATTGGTCAGCCTTTCAACCTCCAGGGATTTTGTCTGAGATATTGTATATCCCAGCCCAGGCCCTTGTTCAGATGAGCACCTGAGGTTTTACCCAGCATAGATCAGGTAAAAAAGGAACTGCTGCAAGTCACTTAGGAGGGCATTTGTTCCAAGCGCCAACAGAGAAGCCAGAGAACCAGTGGTGGGAAGGAAGTGTCCACTGACTTGGTGAAGTTTGTGTAATTAGACACTAAGCACCATATGTAAGGCAAAGTGGACTGACCAGGCCTCAGGCTGACCCTCAAGCTCTGTGCTTTGAGCTGGCTCCCCAGGACATACAAATTTCCATTATTCAAGCATGGTTCACCATGTCACTGAACATTGTTCCATGTTCAATGACATGGTGTTATGGTCTCCTGGGAAGATTCACCCTCTGAAAGTCTCACTTTGCCCTCACAATGGAAAAGTAAGATGGATTGGCCTCTCAAAAGCTTCATAGGTTGAGTTTTCCACCTATCAGTGAGTGTTTTTAAGGAAATCAGTTGTATTTTTATTCAAGCTGATAGATTTTTGCAATACATGAGCAAACATTTTGTTATTTGCAAAACTACATTTTGCAAACCATTTGTCTGCCTTCAGACATGCATTTTATGCCTTTATGGGGACCAAAACCAATTTGTACACAAAGGAACCCTTGACATCAGTGCCAAGCAATATTCCTCAGGAGATATAACACTAGTTCCTCAGCCAGGCACAAATTTGGCAGACCCTATTTGGAAACCAAGCCCTCTTTGGCCTCCATGAGCACAGCTGGTGGAATGTGCCCTCCTGGTAACAGGACACCCATCTCACAACTCCAGAGCTGCCTCGTCCCCACCCAGCTCATTATCAGCATGATGGTTGTATCTTGCCTTATTTCACTTTATATCACAAAGGGATTTTAAGAAATCTATTGCCAGCCCATCTATACAAAACAATGAGTTCTATTTTTAATGATCATATTCCTAGCGCCAACTTTTGCGCTTATAAAAAATCTACCTCTCAATCTTGTTTAAAACATAGGATTTAGTAATAAATGTGCATCAAAAGTAAGAAGAAGTTGGTATTTTTTATTCTGGCAAGGAAATTTCCTTTGTATTTATTAAAGTATACAGCAACCTCCTTGAAGTGTCCCTGCATCTGATACTGCAGCATACTAAGTCTCTTTGCTGGTTGATAAAGCCATTTCCTAGGAAATGTCAGCTCCCCAAAGCTGCACATACAAAACCTCATTAGAATGTCTTCCCTGCATGATCACCTTCAGATGAGAGTCCTGTAAATTTATCAGCCACACACCTGAAATGGCTTTCAACATGGAGCTGCGCCTCACTGTTTGCCAGAGATCTGACCTTGGATAAAAACTTATTTGGAATCCTTTCTTGGCTCACATAACAAAACACTGCTTACATCTTTCTTATGCTCAATGATCAGCATCAGTTTTGTGCCACTAAGTTTAATAAATGAAACACATAGTGGCAGGGATGTTACTGACAGAAAGGAAGACAGATTAATGCACTTTTTCAGCCACCTATGAAATATCGGAATTCAGATACAGCAGGGAAAAGACAGAAGGGTTGCAATATCTGTAGGAAAACAAATTTATTCTCAGAACAGAAAATGACATTGAAGAGCTGAAGTACAGAAAGGCACGGAGAATCCAAAGGTAGTGGAAAAGGTAAGTGGGAGCAAGAGTTTCTCCTGATTAAACCAGTTACTGGAAAATATCTCCATCTAGAAGTGAAGGTGAGGCAAGAAAGAGAATGTTAACTGCCCATGTTTTATTTTGTCACAAATTTCAGATTGCTTTTGCATGCAAAATTCCCCAGGGATCAGGCTCCTCCTTGGACAGAAACCTAGTAAGTTGCTTCCTTTTCTTAAGATTTATATGTACTATCCCAACATGTACCAGAAGTAATCTTCTTCCTCCTGGCCTATTATCAAGTCATGCTTCCCAGTGAGCTGTAGCCCCTCTAAGTCCCCATGTGTTGTGTAGGCAGTATCCATCCAATACAGCACCAATTTACACACTAATGTGGCCAGCATGGCTGAGCCACAGACTCAGCTGCAGCAGGAGGAACTCAGTGGTTTAAGTCCAGAAGTATATGCCAGTCACTCCTCTCATCCTCAAAACTCTTCTTTGCATTCTATTCACAGCAGCTGTAAGAGAAATAGATGCCACCCAAGTTTAGATACAGGTGGAGCAATTTTCTTAGTGCTGATGACCAACAGTAATGCTGATTTTTCAGAAGCTTTAGGGGAATCTGAGGATGTGACCTTCTGCATTCAAAAATTATGCTCTAAGAAGATCAAATAAATTTTGTTCAATGTCCCAGAGCTTTTCCACTGTATGTAGGAGCATCTTGGTTCAGTTACCAGTAACATTTAAGGACCTTTTGAGGTGAGAAAGAAGTAATTATTCTGTCTTTCTGACATTGAAGGACAGCATACAACAATACAAAAACCAAAGTTTTGTCTAGTGACTTCAGGAATGGCAAGAAAATCAAATTATATTAATTTCAGTGACAATTGGATTATTTTCAGGTTGTATTGACATTTTTCTCAGTCTCTGTGTATTCCAAATATGCTGACTATTTGATTTTCTTAATTGGATTCCCATGAAAATAGGAGCTTAACTATTTACACCTCTTGAAATGTTTTCTTTGCTATTCAAGGGGGAGAGTATATACCAGAAATATTTATTTTTTTCTATAGCTACAAAAATGCTTTCACCAAATAAAGTACAGTAAAGCCAGGATAACAGGGTGATTTTACTGCCCATCTGGAAGTGACAGATAAGAGACGGATTATCCAAAAAACCCTTGGATGAGAAGGACTGAAAAATGTGTGTGGTAGGGTCTGAGCCTCAGTTGTCTCATAAGACTGGATTCCGCCCCTCACTCAAGCAGAAGGTGATTCATCTCTTGCCTGAAATATTTTCAAAAGGTAACCGCTTGCTACCATCAGGCTGCTTTCTTATATTCCATCTTGCAAAAATGTTGCAGCCATGGGTGATTTCAGCAATTGTCTGACGCAGGTCAGAACACAATCTAGTCTGTGCTGACATTGATTTTTCTGCTGAAACATTACTAGGACCTTGCTTTTTGATCATAATTGTAAAGGCTATAATTGAGGCTGAGGGTAGGAGAACACAATTTTCATGTGATTATTTCTAGTGTTATAAATGCACATCAGCAGAGATGTCCTGTTTTCTGCGCCCTTTATTTCTCTTTCCTTTTTATTTCTTACTCCAAAGGAAATGTAACCATTACCATAAGTCACTTTCACTCTATTCCTCCCGGAAAAGGTGTATATGGATGAGTTAAGGGTTCAGGTGGCAATATTACTACCAGGATCTCATTTTCTGCTCCCCTGGTTCTGGGTTTGCACACTTTTCTTTCCCCAATTGCTTGTTCCAGATAGAGTGTGAACTTCAGCTTCCAGTCCAGCATGAGCCACACAACACCTCTGGCTCAAGGTAGCTCATGCAATATTGCTGAGCTCAACAAGCAGCATTTGGAGTCTCCCTGGCTGGATGAAGAGGAACTTGCCAACAAAGCCGGAAGGATCCACTTGTAATTGTGCCTTATGTTATGGAAAGTTTGCATTTGGAACAAAACATTTACAACACACAGAGCCAGCACTTTCTAGTGAGACTTAAATCAAACCAGTAGAGCTAGCATAAGGACAGACCTGATTGTTGTAATTCATCAGTTGTTCCCATCATTCTGCATACTTGTGTAATTAAGGAATAATTTCCCATATGGTTGCAAAGTAACTTTAATGTACTATTCTGAGATTCATGGCTTTACCTCTTACTGCAATGCACAGCTAAATCCACATATTCCAGCTACTGGGAACTCAAGCCCCTGAGCTGCAGGTGCTCCAGCTTTCATGGTTTAAGATGTGACCAGCCCCAAATCCTGTCCTGCAGAGGTGGCAGGATACACACATGCCCAGTCATCAGCTGCCTCTGTTGCCTGTGCAAAGCCACCTTTGCTGATAGTTTCAGTAATGGGTGCCAGTCTGGGTTGCTGCAGCTGCTTTTGTAACAAGTTCAAAAGGTCCCACCAGAGTAGGGCAAAAGATTGGTGACTACAGTAATTTACCATAGCACCAGAGCAAAGTTCTGACCTGTTAATGTCCTCTCTCCATTCAGATGGTCCCAATTCCATGTGAAGGTCAGGGACCTGATATGTCCCCCAGGACTCTGGAGAATGTAATCCTCTGTTTGGATAATGTTGGGGTTGAAAAAAATAAAAAATTATAAAAGCTACCCCATCAGCTTTATGCAAATTTTTATTCTGATGCTGATGTTTTTGCATGTCAGCTTTCCATATATGTGGAAGCCTAAATAACTAATCAAGAGATCCCTCTCCCATCTTTTGGGATTATAGGAAGAGAAAAATTTAGAAGCATTGATATAAAATATTTAATTTCATAACATAAATAGACTTTGAATAATGAGTGCTAAATACCGTATGAAGACACATTCATTATTAAAATGTGGTTACGTTG
The DNA here is from genome assembly GCF_028769735.1 of Zonotrichia leucophrys gambelii. Classification (NCBI taxonomy): domain Eukaryota; kingdom Metazoa; phylum Chordata; class Aves; order Passeriformes; family Passerellidae; genus Zonotrichia; species Zonotrichia leucophrys. Next base: position 81,747,871 of record NC_088169.1, read on the forward strand.
TTGTTTGCATTTCAACCTTAAAGTTTGGACTTCTGATAATCTTGGAAGGATATTTGAAAAATTACCAAGGAAACTAAATCTATTTTAACAGGTCAAACTTGCTGACCAGGATGCCAAATCCAACTAAAAAATATTTAGAACTTACTAAACTCGCAGCAATTTTCTGCCAGTTTTATTCTCCATGCACAGGTTCAGTGAGCTTTAGCTCATGATGTTAACTTAAGAGAAGTTATTGAATTACCTTCACTTTTCAGTCTCAATCCTATTCACAATCCCTATTCTGTCAATTTTACCTTTGAAAATAGTTTAGTTCTGTATTTTATATTGGTTACCAAGGAAGGGATTTCTCAGTGCTAAGCTAATACAGTTTTATGGATGCCGAAGGCAACTTATAGGTGTCAAAGTTGTAATAACAAATTAAAACCATGCTAAGAATCAAATCCACAGAAAATATCATCTATAATATAGTGCTTTATATCTGTAAACTCTTCTCCCAGATGAACTAATTTTAATGTAATATGAAAGATAAGGGACAAATTTGCCTCTACAGAAAGAGAACAGTATACTAATAGACCTACCAATTGACCTATGGCAGTGGTCAGGCCTTCAAGAGCATTTCTTCTCCTTGTTCGTGGCAAAATTTGGTCTATCCATGAAGTAGCTAGAGGCTTTTCCAATATATCAGAAACTACTTAGAAGATCCTTAGACATCCTTATCTGTATTTTCTTAGTGATTTTTTGGGGGTCCTTCAGGAAAACCTTTCCGTAGCATGGTAAATGGAATTCTGATTTTTTGCTATTTGCTCATCTTGCTTTTCACATGTGTATCTGGTGTCTTGCTCCACACTGGCTATCTTTCTGGACAGTAGAGCATAATTACAGTTTTATGCCAATTTTATTGGAACTCCAGGCATCCTTGAGCACAGAACAACTTGACACCTGCCCCAAAGTGGACTGGATCCAAACAGCCTTTCCACAAGCCACAGGCCACCTTAGTGCCTCAGCATGCTAAGGTACCACAGGACAAGACTGGGCACCATAGGACAAGACTACTGGCTTTGTTCTACTTGTTTCTGAGCCAGCTAGGAGAGAAAAATTTCCAGGTGCTTGGAGATGTTGACAAAGTGTAAGAGATAGGCTATGGGGCATTGTCATTGCCATTGACAAGAATGAGTTCTTTTTTGGTACCATTTTTCAGCTTATGTCTTGGTATAGTCCAGGTCATCAATCTAACACGAACACTCACAGTGCTGTTTTCCCATCTTTCTTTTACTTGATCTAGTTGTCCTTCTCTGAAAAGTGCCATTGTCAGAAACCATTACCTGCAAAATTATTATATGAAAACTTCACCAATCATTGTTTCATGAAGATGATCCAGTCTTTAAATCTTAATTGAGGAATAAATCATTGCCAAGTTTAGCAATCTCCTTGTAAAGTATACTCAGTGATGGGAAAAATATGACAAGTTTTCAACTCTTTTCTCAGGTATTTAATCAAGAGAATGTAAAAAGGAGTAATAAAGCAAGGAAGGCATGAAATAGTCTGAAACTAATGAGAAACATTTGGTTATGATTCACCTCTGCAACAAAGTTAGAAATGAGGCAAAAATTTAGCCCCTATATCATTGTCTGCATGCAAAGGGCAGCCGCCAGATAAAGACCTTTTCTCTTCAAATCTCCTGTCAAGAATATGTAGCAGTGTTAGAAGCTGGAAACTATTTGTTTCCATGAAATATGAGTTAAATCTTGCTAAAATCAAAAATAGATTTAGAGGTCACTGATTTATAAAGCTTCCTGGGGAAAAACCCACAGTGGGATATCTGCACAGAAGAGAGGATTCCTTCTTGCTTTCACCCTTTTCCCCTACTCTCACTTGTGTAAAATGCTGATTTTTATGATGTGATTACTGTGCTACTTTAAACTTGAAAAAGTCAGAAAGAAATACAATGTCTCCCTCACACTGAATACTAAATAAGAAAACCCATAAAACCAGCAAGAGTTAAAAAGGTATTATCAACCAGTGCAGTGAAAATATTTGATGAAAATTTAATGTCGTTCATATGTTTAGATGTGGTAATAATTTTATTAATGCAAGAGAAAGCTTTTCACATCAAAGCAGGCAAGTATGGGTAGGAAATTAATCTGTATTCAGTAAGGAGCCCAACTGTCCTACACTAAAGTGACTGCAAATTTGTGTACTTTAATGCACTAATGTAAAAACTCATTGACCCCAGTCCTACTGAGTTTTCCACTCTCTTCAAGAACACAGAAGTATCTGCCTTGTACTTTTGCCACCTGATTGAAGGTATTATATCTTCAAAAATATTGTTTGTGTAGACATATAGAATGCAAAGATACTTGGAAAAGAAAGGAGTTAGGCCTAATATCTAGGTGTACTGTTTCATGATTTTTGCCACTAAGAATGTTAGTGGCAGATTTGGAAAACTCTAAACCCAACATAAAACACGGGAAAAGGCATACAGTAGATTTCCCATGTAGAAATTCCCGAATTATAGTCATGACATCTACTTTTACTCCTGCTCATCAACTCATTGAGATGCCAGGTTGCCTAATTAATTGAAATTTCTTGGCATCCAAATATCCAGCAGACACTAACTACCCTCACTGCAGAAAATACAGATGTGAGCACCTGGCACTCCATCTTCACAGGGTGAAGTGCCTTGTCACAAGTCACAAGTCAGAATGACACTTCCCTACATGACCTAAGCAGAAGACAGCAACATGATTACAAAAACCACAATATTTTGAATTAATTTAGATTTTGCAACCAAGCTTAACACATGTATAGGAGAAATAAAAGTTTTAGTTGCATTTTCTCCATTCCATTATCCACTCCCTGCTGTCCTGCCCTGGGTAGCAATGCCATTGTTTTCAGGAAGTTACACTCCAGAACATCAAGATCTTCCCCTCTGTTATTACTGTGCCCAGCTGAAGTGGATTTAATTTTCCCCATTGAAACCGTCACAGTGCTGTGCTTTGCAGTGGTAGCTAGAGACACATTGATAACACAGCAGTCATTTTTCCAGGCTGTCTCTCCAGCATTCCTCCCTCATCAGTATGCTGGGTATGAGCAAGGTCTTGTGAGGGTGCACAGCCAGGACAGCTGACCCAAACTGACCAAAGGGATATCCCATACCACACGATGTCTGCTCAGCAATGAAACCTAAGAGAAAGGTGTGAGTGTGTGCATTTTTCGTTATGACATTTTTGTTCTGCAGAAACTGCTACATTTACTGAAGCCCTGCTTCCCAGGAATTGCCTGTATATCACCTGCTGATGGGAAGTAGAGAACAAATCTTTTGCTGGTAGTCACTGGTATAATATACTCTGGTGCCACAGGACACAGGACACAGAACCCATCTGCATCTTGCATGAAAGTCATGTAAACAAGCAAGGTCAAAGGACCTGAACAGGAGATTCAGTTTTTTGGAAATAAAATTCAAGGATGGATGCTTATGGCTGTAGTCAGCAACAAAACAACTATGACTGCCCAGAAATCCTGGAAGACATCATAGACTGGCCAGAATGCAAAAAATCTATCCAGCCTTGACAGTGCATACACAAAGGAGGGAAGAAGAAGGGATGCCAGCAACAAGTTTTCTGTCAGTTTTTTATCCTGTCTATTGATCTGTTCACTGTAGAATTAAAAGCCTTTTTGACTTGCTATGAACAAGATGCATAGAATGATTTACTAAAACCAATGCAAAACTGAAAAACAAGTGTCCTTAAATGGGTTACACTGCTAATTCAGCTTTGTTGCTAATTCATTAACTTCAATTTTATTTCACAAGTTAGATTAGGTTTTAATTTTTCAGAAATTTCAGAAGGATGAATGTCAGAAAAAGAAGTGAGTACAGTGTGTCATTCCAAATTACTTACGAGTCCATTTCTAGAAAATTTTTGTTAGAAAAAAGGTAGCAAATCTGAGAAACTTTCTCTTTTTTTTTTGACAGTCAGAATTTGCAAGATTTCTCTCCACAATCATTAGGCAAATACTAATATCCTTTGTGGATATTAGTATTATAGTATAATTAGTAGGATTGACATCTAGTCCTTTATGTGCAAATAGCATGAAGAAAACTCTGAAGCACTTTATACTGAGGTAGTGCAACTTGCTGCAGAAATTTGTTCACAAATTCCTATATTTCATAGAATTTAAAGGGCAAATTTGCACTGTAAGAGGTGACTTATCTTAATCAGCCTGGTCTTGTTCTATTCCAGATAAAGTGTACTACTGAAAAAAGCTGTCATTTAAATGTACTTATTGTGCCATTATACTGACATTATTCTAACACAATCTGAGCCTACACTCCACACAATGGCAGCTTCCTGAAAAACAAAAAAGAAGAGAAATACCAGGAAAACCTCTAACTATCATTAAAGAATCACACATCTACATACTTCAGTTTACCTTTCTCTTTTTCTTTTTCTGCAGGTTGTGATCTCATCCCAGTCCAGTATCTCAGATGGGGCGATCCTGAACCAATTGCAGCCGTTGTTTTTGCATGCCTGGGTCTGTTGGCCACACTGTTTGTTACAATCGTGTTCATAATGTACCGTGATACTCCAGTGGTCAAATCATCCAGCCGAGAACTTTGCTACATCATTCTGGCCGGCATCTGCCTGGGTTACTTGTGCACTTTCTGTCTGATTGCAAAACCTCAGCAGATTTACTGTTACCTTCAGCGAATCGGCATCGGCCTCTCGCCGGCTATGAGCTATTCTGCTCTAGTAACTAAAACCAACCGCATCGCAAGAATCCTGGCTGGAAGCAAGAAGAAAATCTGTACAAAGAAACCTAGGTTCATGAGTGCCTGCGCCCAGCTGGTTATTGCATTCATCTTGATATGTATACAGTTAGGCATCATAGTTGCCCTCTTTATAATGGAACCACCAGACATAATGCATGATTACCCAAGCATCCGAGAGGTCTACCTGATTTGTAACACCACCAACTTGGGTGTTGTGACTCCCCTTGGATATAATGGGTTATTAATTTTGAGCTGCACCTTTTATGCATTTAAGACAAGAAACGTCCCAGCTAATTTCAATGAAGCAAAATACATTGCCTTCACCATGTATACCACCTGCATCATTTGGCTGGCTTTTGTGCCAATATATTTTGGAAGCAACTACAAGATAATCACCATGTGTTTCTCAGTGAGTCTGAGTGCCACAGTGGCCCTTGGCTGCATGTTTGTGCCCAAGGTGTACATCATCCTCGCCAAGCCCGAGAGGAATGTGCGCAGTGCGTTCACCACGTCGACGGTGGTCCGCATGCACGTAGGGGATGGAAAGTCCTCTTCAGCCGCCAGCCGCTCCAGCAGCCTGGTGAACCTGTGGAAAAGAAGGGGATCATCTGGGGAAACGCTTAGGTAAAGTTTTCTAATGTGGGAGTGTGGGGAGGCAATTGTCATCTTCTGAGAGTTACTTAGAGTGGAAGGACAAAGGGAAGTGTGCTAATTTCCTTTGCCTCTGCACTGGGAGTGGAGCGAGTCCTCTGTCCCACATCTGCAAGTTTTGGGTTTGATTTAGTTAAAATGCTGTGCAAAAACTGTTGACAAAGCAATGGGAAAACAAAGTTGGAAGTGCTGGGTCTGGCAACTGTGTATGAATCTAGGGAGAAAAAGGAGATTCTGGGATGAAAAAAACAGAAGAGAAAAAATACAACTCCTTGCCTTGTCCTGAATGGACCCATTTATTATCTCTTTCCCTTAAATGGACATCATAGTGTCTGTATTTTGCCTCTAGTGACAGCAGTAAGACAACAGGGCTGCTGCTGGAGTTCCATAATCGAGGTGGAGTGTTAAACTCCAGAGTCATCATGAGCAGCCACTCTAAGGGATCTGAGGATTTGTTCTGTATGGCTCTTCTGTTACACCTTTTATCTCCTTTTACCTTAATTTTCCTTTTTTATGCTATCTCTTCCTAATTTCTTTCTATATGTCCTCACCTATCTTCTCTTCCTTACCTTTTTCTGTAAACATCTTCCTGATGCTGACAAATTCAGCTGCTCATGGGCCCCGCTCTGTCTACCTTCCCTGACATTGAACAGATACTCCCTTATATTTCTTTGCTTCTTCCTCATATACTATTTGAATTCAGCTATCATGAAGACAACTTTATGTTCAATGTATAAACATTAAGTGAACACCAAAAAGAAAGGAGAGCTCTGGAGTGGAAACTGCCCTGCTCCGTAAACAGAACCTGTACTGTGCACCTTGCCCAGTAGTTGGTTTTCATCCTTTGATCCTTTCACTTTTGGTGTGGATGCTATGAGAATGATTTAGGTTATTTAACTGCTGCCATTAACCAAAAAAATCTGTTGATATGAAACTGCAAAGAAGCAATTTTGTCATTCCTCAGCTATGTATGTCTAGCCTGGAAGTGACATGTAGCTAGATTTTTCTCCTCCTGAAACACACATGGATTTCAGGACTGATAATATGAATATTTCCAGACATGTCATTGTTCATAACTGCATTTGGCATGGAACAAGGACAATTTGTACTTCCATTTATATGTGAATCACAATTTAAACCTGAGGAAGGACTTTATTAGAAATACCTGCAGGATATATTATGCTAAAGAGATTATTTTTTCTGTCAGAATATTACTAATGATTCTCTTTCAGAGACTTTGAAGTGATACAAAAATGACAGTCTATTACAAGATATTTTATACTTATGATCCGCTAATGATGGGGTTTTTTCCCAGTTCCTTTCCAGGTGCAGAGTAGGATGATAATTTCAAATGATAAATCATTTTTTAGATTAAGTGATGGCTACCTGAGATATCCTTTTCTGCAACTTTTGTGTTGATGTATAAATGACATGAGGTATTTGAATTAGAAGTCCTGTAGCAACTTTTGGGACTGTTAAAAGGGTCATTCTTCAATATATGTCTTCACTAGAAGGCATTCTTCATTGAGATCATCATTATTTTCCCTCCCTTTTGCTGCAGAACTCATTTGCCACCTTGCAACCTTTTTACACAACAAGATGAAGTTATAGGTGATAGAAAGATCCTGTGTTTGGGAAGGAATTTTTTGTCATCTGTTCAGGTCTGGTTTGGAAAGATGTTCCTTTAAAATCTTTGTTTTGTTCTGAAAAGCAAAGAGCATACCCCATTATTAAATATCCTAAATGACAAGATGTATTTTCTTCTTTTTGAGGATTCTCTTTTCATTTCTTTACATCCCTCAATGCGTAGATAATATCTGCAGTAGGAAGATATTAGCAGAATATAATAGATCATCATCAACAAAGACTTCTTTTTCAATAGCACTGTCTTGGGAATTACTTCAATCCAAAAGAGCTTTGAGAGTGCCCAGTGTGTGTGTGTAGGGATGAGAATGGCAGCAGAAAGCTGATACATTGACATATTTCTCTGGATAAAAAGAACTTGTACTTTGCATTTAAAACTTGGAGAAAAACTTATATGTCATCAGCAGTGTTCATCAATGCACAAAACTGGAGCAAAGAAGATCCTCCTGATTCATGTGTCTGAATCCCCAGCCAATTCAGCTGTGATGGTGCCACTCAGTTTAGTAGAGCTCAGTCAGTGTGTGCCCTACTATTTTACAAGAGCAAAATTATTCCATCTGTCCTGGGAAATTCTCTCTAGTCAATACCAATTCGATTACATGAGAGAGAGTCCTAAAAGGTGATAAGTACATTTTAAATGGTGCTCAGGATTTCACCTAGGTCTGGTATAATCTCCAAGAAAGTACAGAAAACCACTGTCAGCTTCAATTCCATTTAGTGCAGAAAATGAGCAAACAGAGTTCCACCATTTTACTTGATAATCAAATATTTCTTTGAAAAAAATCTGGTTACAAAAAGCAATAGGTTTCAAGGTATTAGTACAATGCTCAAAAGATTATTTTGAAAGTTATTCAAGTAAACACCAAAGTATTCAGAATCAAAGGAAATCTGCACTAGAACTTCATGGCATCATTTAAATAGCTCAGAGGGGTTTTATTTAAAAGCGAGTGAGTCACTGTTGAATTTAAAAGAAACATGCTATTTAAGTCACCAGTGCATAGAGGGGCCTCTATCATTAGCATTTTGCTTCTTGACACTAATTTATAGCACAGTGTAGCATTGCATCAAATCATTGTCAAACAGATAATGCCAACACTCCATTCAGAGCCTTCACATCAGCCACAAAAACACAGATAACAAGACTGCTTTTGCCTAAATAAGGCAATGCATCTGTTACAGTCCTAAATGACTTTTTGCATGGGGTGTTCTTCAATTAAGAAAACCCAAGCAAGCTGTGGCTGTGTGTTGGAATGAATCTTCACATACTGAAATATGTAGAAGGAGAGAGTAAAACTATACATTACCCAGTGAAATTAAAACCATTTCATGTAGGCTATTGTGATTCAGCAGTACTCACCAAAAGATATTCTGCCCTCATTTAAGGTGAGGTTAACGAACCTGACATTATCAGAAGTGACTTCACAAAGGAGAGTACTACAGAGCCAGAGTCAAAGCCATATAACTGGTGTAGAGAGGCATCTGGAATTTCTGGTTCCAGTCATCTTGCCATCTTGGTTTTTAGTGACTAGGAAGGCAAAAAATACATTGAGTGAATCTTGCCTTGAGGTACCAGGAATTATTGCCACATATGCTACACAGCCTTTTTGCAAGGGCCGAAAGTACAGGGCTAATTTATCCTCTCCTCACTCTCAGATAACTCACTATTCCATGCAAGATAAAGGCTGTATATTTCTGCTTCAAGAGCTGCTATTATGATATTTCTAGTCAGGACTGCAAATCAAAGGGTCTCAGTCATGTTACCCTGACCTGGAGAATAGTACAGATGTTCAAAAGCTCCTCTTGGCTTTTTATTATTATTACCCTGGATTTCACACAAAAAATTAACCACTACTTGTTTCTGTCTTCTGGAAGGTGTCTTTAAATGGCACACATGCTCCATTTTCCAAGCTTCACATTCATCTCCCCACAACTACCGGAAGAACAGCAAGATTTCCAAGATTTCTTGCCTTTAAAGGAAGTAATAAACTGTTCTGAGTAACCAGCCAAGTATTAAAAAACCTCCCTAAATACTGTCTTTCACAAATATATGTGCTATTTAACTCTTTAAAATCCTGACGGTATTTTTCTCAAAAGAGAGAAGCCTATAGATGTCCAGTACAAGCCAAAAGTACCCTCCTGAAACAAAGCAAGACTGATTATCATCGTCTTAGTCAGTAACTAAGCCAGAAGGTTGAACAGCACTTTCAAGCTACAGCCTAGGCAGGTAGCTATGATCACTCTAAAGGAAAGAACCATCAACAGCTCAGCCAGATAATGTTAGGTATACTCAAGATACATTGGCTGTGCTTTGTGCCTAATGACTCCATACAGCTGTGAACAGCACAATGCTAGACAACAGAGTAACTATGCACATAAATTTCTGCACCTTATCTTAGACACTTCTCTCACAAATCTTTTTTAGACTAAAGCTTAATAACTCAGTGTGGCACTGATACTTTATTCTACTTGGATTAACTATGTGATGAAGTATTTCCCATATATTTAAAAATAAGCTATGACTGTGAAACTAAACAGAAAACTCACCTGTTTTTTAATGTATTGTCTTGCCAACTTAAGAAGTTTGTCCTGCACTGTATGATTACAGAACTGACCATTGCTCTGTGTGCATCTGCAGAAGTGATAGTACTGACAGCTTTCATCAGGACTGAGGATCCTTTGTCCTAGTGAGCCAAACTCACCTGTATTTCATTAGGGGAATCACACTTTTTTTCTTATACAAACCATCATCACTTTGTTTTATCTTACTACACTTAAACAAAGATGCTCACACATCCACTCCAGAATCAGGTTTCTTCCCCCCAAACACTACAATGCCACATCACATCAGAAAATTCCATCAGATGCCTAGGCTCACATGTTGTTAATTGCCATTCAATTTCTCCTATGAAGAAAACATGATAAGCAAGGTAGATTTTTTCCCATTGAATTGGATTCAGTCCTGGACCACCAGTGTCTATAGTTAGTGTATAATTAAACATCAGGCAATCCCAAACTGTGCCATAATGAAATATTTGGGAAACAGGTGTCTGGCAGCACAATGCATGCTCTGTTTCTAGAAGGAAACTGCTGGTTTTCTCCCTTCCCTATCCTATTTTCCTGTTTATGATTGACTATATATATATTGTTACAGCTCTAACAGGAGCTATTTTGGACCAAAAAATAAGAAAATATGCTTGTATCAGTCTAGAAGCTGCCATTCATAGTTAGAAATATTCCAGTTTAAGTATTATATAATGCGTCTGCACACCATATTTCAGCACCAAAATCTTGGGGTGAGCTTTTTCAGAAGTCTGAATTTAAGTTTCTCAAAAAGTCCATTCTTTTTTTCCATAAGAATTTCTTAAAGCAATATTTCTAATATTGAATATGAATGAAATCCATATAAAGTACTGAAAAAGACCAAAAGAATTGAAAATGTGAAAACTTCAAGGTTTCACTACTAGTATGGTGCATTATGAAGAAAATCCTGGGAAGACACTGATTTTCCAGACAAATGGGAAACCCCATCAGAATAAAATTCTGCCGCTGTTGCACACATCATGCCAAGGTCCCCAAGATGCGTCCCATACAATTCCCACGATCCAGATATCAATTTTTCACTGGCTGAAAGCCACATATATGAATAAGCAGATAGATTTGAAGTCATGGCCATCGAGCCATGATCAAATCTTTTTAGAGTATGTGTGTGTATTATCAGCATGAGGATTTCAAATGTAAATGGGAAAGATTCAAATTTCCTATGCCTCAACAACTTGCCTGAGATGTGAAACATGCCTGCTGTTTGATACAGAGCTTTTAATCCTGTAAAGAACATGGAGTACAAGAAAAACTACGAGATTTTTGTGGTGAGCTGGAGCTGGTTCTTATTCCTCATGTGCAGACCCACTGAGAAAGACACTGATCCTGAGTTTCTGCCACAGCACATTCTATTGAGACACATTTTTATAGTGCAAGTGCCAATTTTTTCTTCATATATATGCAGCGTGAACAATTTCTCTGACACATTTTGAACCATGATAAAAGAACACCACACCTCACCTCCAAACTAATTTTTAAAAACTTTTTGTTTACCAGACTTCTCCAGGACACAGCCTATAGGTTCATACTCAAAATTTTCATAATCAAAAGTCTGAGATACTCCTGGTGATCTGATTGGTCATACAGTACCCTAAGACTAACATTCCAAGAGGTCCATTGCCTGGCAAATCACAACTTTCCTAAACTCTAGACTAACAATCACATTTTTCATAAAAGTTCTCAGTTTCTGTGGGCAGTTGAACTGACTGAAACATGGAAAACATGAAACTAAATATAGAAAAAGTTGTAAAACCACAAGACTGAGCTCAAAACTAGTGCATATCTAGTGCATAACTGCTGTATGGAGTAATATCAGCAGCTTGTAATATAAGACATCATGGGTTGCTTTCCTACTGGAACTTGGTGGAGCCATTCTGTCTTGCATAAAATAAACCCTGTTTGAAAAAGAAAAAAGAAAAAAGCATTGGGAAAAAAAAAATAATTACTTTCTACCCTGGTGAAAAGTAAAATGATTGTTAATGTCATTGAGTGTCAGAGGAGAGGTCCCAGCCCACCTGTCTTATACCCATCAGGCTGTTATAATAGCTTTACAGTAAAAGCTGTTATAACATCAGACTCTTATAATAGCTTTACAGTAAAAGAGCTTTCCAGTTCCAGTTTTATTTCACCATGGAAAAAAAAAAAGACCTGGGGGACATTATTTAAAATCCTGAAGTTTTATAGACTAAAGAAGTAATTTAGAGGTGATTTTTAGTGTTGCTAAACAGCCCTTGTATGTACAGAGAATTAATTGGGAGATTATCAGAGAATGTGAACTGGGAGAACTAATGCTTAAGTTACGTTCTAGAAATGATTGGCACCACCTTTCAACTACTAACAGTGGTAACAGTGACCACCTTTTAGCCATTGCCCACCTCAATGCAATAAATCCTTTTGGAAACTGGAAAGTAGAAAAGCTGTTCAAAACAGGACCTCATATTACTGTAGGGCAAAATATGTCACAGAAAAATCATTGTGCACCAAAAAATAAGTTAATTTCTCCAGATGCTCTTTAATGGGACCCTTGATTACAAATTGCCCAAAAGTGGTCAGATGTCTCTGTATTATGAGTTTATAGTCAAAAAATGAGGGCTAAGCTTCTTACATGACTTCATGTAATTAGAGCAGATAACAATTTACATGAGGTGAAGGTTTGGCCCAACAGGTGTTGTTCTTATCTAAAAAAAGAAAATCCAGGCGTAGTGATACAAGATACTATTTGTTTGCTTCATAGCCTTGCTAAAATTGAATTTTGATGCATGCAGGGTAAAAAAAATTGACTCTTCAGAGAAAGTCATTATCCTTTTGATGGATTAGTCTGCATTTATTAATGAATCAGTTCCCGAATGGATCATTTGGAGCTATTTTAATCTAATATGCTACAAAAATTTAGATTGAGAGATTACTGAATGATTTGAGTCCTTCACTTTTCCCTAAATAATTTAGTCTTAGTATCTTTTCGGACAAGCTTGATACTGTGATTGATTAAACTTCAAATACTCTGAAATGGCTGAAGAATATTTTATAAAACTCAGTGAAAGGTATTACTGAAAGCTTTTGATAAATTGCTTCTAAAACATTCCATCTGTGTAATAAATTTATACTCTTGAATGACCTGATTACAATGATTTTTGTGTACAGTGCTAGTGCTGTTGTTTTGAATTTTCCCCTCAAATTTAATTAAAATATTGATTGATGTATTGATTGGTTGATTGATTGATTGATATCATTTTTTAGCTGCATTAACTGAGCATATGTCTTCAAGCCTAATATTTGGCATTATTTATATTATTAAGACACTGTTACCATCATTTTGAAGCAAATATAATGGCTGAAGTCTGCAAATTAAATGACATTGGGAACAGTTCCTTGCCTACTGTTACCCACATATGCTTTACGTTGCAAAATGAAATCTTACTACCGCACTACAAAAAAGAAAATGAAGGAACAGTGAAGACAGGACCAAAAAGTTCATATATTTATTTGGGGAAAGGAAGAATTTCTATTTTTTAATAGCAGTGTTTCTCCTTTTTACATTTTTTTTTTAATCTTCAAGCCTGTCTCCCAAAATTCTGGATACAAATAAAGGCCACCATAGGCTATATCACCACTGTCCTTGTCACACATGCTGCAGAGCACCCAGAGAAGCCACACAGGAGGTCTCATGTTCATTAGCATGCACAATGTAGGTCCTGTCTACCAGGTTTGCCTACCCAAGGAACTTCTGCTTCTTTCTACAGCAAACTTTGATAAAAACTGGCATTGCAATTGATTTGATGCACTGTAATTAATCTGATAAACAAAAGGCTGGGACATGCTCCCTCCTCCTTCCAAGGTCCCCCAAGTCATGAAGCAGTCTGCCTCTGTGGGAGCACCCGTATGAATCACAATGAATGGTATTTCTACTTGTATCCTGAATGCTGATGTGGACTAATGGAAGGGATGGTGTTTCATCTGGCTGAGAGCTGTATTTGATGACAAACACCTTTTCATGACTGTGACTGAAATTTAAGGCAGATGTCTGCTAAAATATATAATCATTACATATGTTTATTATATATAGCAATTTTAATCTGCCATAGTTTTGACTATAGCATTATATATTGAACATTTATATAGGTAAGACTCTACTGTATGAAAATCCTGTACAATGGTTTGTCCAATATTTCAGAAAAAACTTTCTGGAACAAGGGAGTTAAACAGACTGGAAATATATTGCTATCAGTCTAATCTTCCCTTGAGCCAGTGTAATGCTTTGTATTTCACTCCAACAAAAATGTCATTTTAATTCCCTAGCTGCAATTACATATGATTGCTTAATCAGAATAAGATTTAAAAAAAATATTATGCTGCACTTGAAAAAAAAAATTGTAAATTTGGATCTAAAGCACTTTTACTTGCTGATTTTGCTAATAAGCAAGTAATGTTTATATGTTGGGTTTTTTTAAATGAAAAAAGTGTCATGCTTAATAATATGCATTTTATTTTAGCCATTACAAAAATGGAGAAATTTCACACATTAAACAGAGACTCTTTAAAAATATCCAGTGCAATATGCTGCAATTTCAAGATAGCATGACCAATCTCACAGAATCAATTCTCTAGAACACAGTATGTTTGTAGATCAAAGCAACCCCTAAAGTAAAAACACTGAATATTTTTCAAATTCCATTCTTTAGCATTTATGCAGAAATCTTTAAACATATTATCTAATCTAAAGACTGGCTTTAACTCTGCTGCTAGGAAACTTAAGTACTTCATCATTTCTTAATTTCAAGACTAAGGAATATTGCAGGTGAAATATACTGCTTGTATATAAGTTAACAGTGTCAAGCACTTATTGGGTGCTCAATAATCAATGGCACTTCTGCATGGCAGTATGAGATTGCATTTGAAATAGGGATTTATGACTCATCTCCATCTCCAACACAATAAATTACATTTGATTTGCATTTTAAAAATCTAAAGACACCCTGAGATATCTTCAGTTAGTTAAACTTTTTACTGAAAAAGAGGAAAAAAATCCCCTGATATCAAAGAGTAAAAACCAGTTTATAATTGGTCATATTCTTTTTTCAGAGAACAGATTGCTAGAAAAAAACAATTTTTGGTATTACAGACTCTTGTCTTTTGATAAATCTCTCACTGTGTGTGTAGTGTAGTGTGAGCATTTTAACAGAACCTGTGCATTACCATCCACATTCTATCCATAGATTATTTTTAAATTATGTATTTGACCAAGCTACTGACAAGTGCAGGCTATGGTACAACTTCTAGGTCTCCCCTGACACCATCCTGCAGACAGAGGATGTGCAGCCATGTGAAATGTGCTGCTGATCAAGGTATCCAACACCTTCTGCATGGAAACTGGGAAAGAGCAGAAGTACGAGGGACCATGAACAAAGATGGGTCTCACATGAAGTCAAGACCACCAGGATACCAGCACCTGGATCTACTGTGCAGGCATAATCTAAAAAAAGCCTATATCTAGAAATTTGTCAGCACTTGTCAACTTTTCCTGTCAGCACAGGAAAAAGAAAAAGAAAATAAAAAAGAAAAATTGTAGGACTCTACACATACATAAAAGCTGATTTATACAGATTTTAGTGAATCACTATTGATCTCATTAAGGATTCAGGATGATGATACCCACATTCCCCTTTTGTTTCCCATAGAATCCCTTAATATTGGTCCACAAGTGGAGTTTTATTGGAAGGTGAAGAAGGCCAGAGAAACGCCTTCAAACCTGAGCAGTCTCATTGGTGCTTCCTACCATGTATCAAATGTACATTGACTTCCCTAAAAACCAAGGCAGTGTAGTCATGGTGTCTCATCCCAGGAGTTTCCTTCCCTCTAATGAGGCTCTCTGGAGAGAGCAGAGCACTGTTGTGTAAGATAGAGTGATGTGACCAAGCATTTGGCAAATGGATAAGCTCTGCAGTGACTGAGTTATTGGGAATTGCTTCCCAAATTTCCTGTCACTGATCAACACTTATAAAACATATTAGTATTTATCATTAAATATTTTCCTTAAGAAAACTTGCTCCTGCACCAAAAAAAAAAGACACAGATCACCATTTCCACCAAAAGACACCTAAAGATGACCCAAAACATTTTAAATCCTATAACAGAATTTAGTTGCTGCCCTTCTGCACAGAATCAAAGTCTTCTATCTTTTTTCTAGCCAATATATAGTCCTGGAATTGGAGAAAATGAAAAAGTAAATTGGTTCTTGTGAATACTGCTCACACTGTACTGTTTTATGACTCTTCCAAAATACCCAATTACTTTTCACATTAGTAGTTCTTATGTCAGCTGCAAAGAAATGCCTGAGGGTTTTCCCTCTCAACAGATTTGCTCTTTTGAAGCAATCCTTGGTTTCAACAACCTGGAAGGGGATATTTTTCTAATGCAAGATGTTCTGAGCCAAAGTAATTTCCTGTGTCTGCTCTGAGAGCTGAAAAAATTTTATGCAGAATCTTTGGTGTACCTTTTCAGAATCGTCTCTCAAAGAATTTTGGAACTTCAAGTTAGAAGCACTTTGCACACCCCTAGGATTGATTGGAGTTTGGTCACTGTTTTCATAATTCCATGAATTTAGCACTGACTGAATGGCAGCGTAGCAGTTACTATGGCTCAAGGCTCTGAGGTTTTATGAGGCAACATGTTATTTCTGGTGGTAGAATTTGCTTTTGAGTGGATGGATAAACTTGAGAGATTCATAACAGTGTCTCTGCTGATTTTCATGATAGTGAAAATTTTGCTAATGTGAAATGGACAGTTGTGGAGGTTTATTTATATGATTCACATCCATTCTAAACTGGGGCTCTTCAGAATGGGATTACCAAGAACATTTATTTACCTCTTGTTCCTTTTTGTTGGATAGTTTCTAGAATCTTGCTTCTCGTGAGTATATAATCTCCCAGTTTTTCCTAGTTTCAATTTTTTCCCTATGCTATGCTAGACAAAATATCTTTTTTGGTTATTTACTCTAAACATAACTGTATTTCCATCCTGCTCTTCTTATATTCTACTTTCTTTGATGTCTAACACCTTCACTTCAAGTTCATTTCCTTTTTTTTTCCTGTGAAGTTTCTGCGCATTCTTTTCTTTCTTCTCTTTTTCTCTGGCTATCCCAATTAATTTTGTATAATCCGGTTTGACTTCATTTGTATTTTTCAGTAAATTTATCTACTCTCTAAACCCATCCAATTTTTCTCCGCTCTAGGAATTGGTTTCCATTTAGCACGTGTGTCCTGTGCGAGCTTCGTGCCTAACTGGGAGCACTACACATACCAAACTCCAGATGGTCTTAAACCCTTGGTAGCCAGTCTGCAAAATTGCTGTTGTTCTCCTTTCAGTAAGGTTATAATTTGTAAACCAAAGGACTTTGCACTTATACACCTCATTTTGCTGTCTCTGATTCACTCTCAGATTCACTAAGCCTCTTCATTAGTGATTTATTCAATATACTCTGTATCTGAGGGTCTACTACATCTAGTATTTAGTTCACTGCATCCAGTATTTAGTTCACTTTCTCTGTACTCAGGTTATTTGTCCTTTGCAGGGTAATTCTCTTCAAGGTACTTTTGTTATCTAGATCAGATAAATGAATGAGCAACAGAAAAGTTCATTATTCTGTGATTTTAACAGTGTTAAATGCACAAGCTTCCCCATGGACGTATGTTAAAACCCCACAGTGCAGCTCATAGGATTTGAGGGTGTTATATCACTGTTTCTTTGAGAAGACATATGCAGGTACTTTGCCCAAATTTTTCTTAAAGGGCCTAAATAGGTATTTCAACACCTAGCACAAGAATTTGTACAATTCGGGTGAAGTTCACTGCTGGGAGGAGAGGCTATATGAAACCTCTACATTACTCACACCCCAACTGAGTGTTCAGAAAGTAAACAATGACCAGGTCTTATCTTGTATCACATCCATAAATTAATTAGATGATCAAGTATTAAGCTGTTTATCCCAATGATTTTTTTCATCGAAGTGTAAGGTCTGGTACATAAAATACACATAGTACTGCACTGGGTGGGCTCTAGGTTTGGGATTGATCTCACTTGACTTTACATCTAGATCTCAGCAAGTCATCTAACATCAATTTGTTGCCAGTGGAGAGAGGAAGTCCCATTCACAACATGAACTGTGAGCCCACACCAATTTTACCAAACCAGCTCACTACACTGATGTTTGCTTTGAAAAGTGAAACACGCCATGTATTACAGAGATGTAGGAGCAGGGAAATAAGTTATGGTTGAGAACATGGACACCAGCTGATTTCCCACTGATTGTTAAGTTTGCTTCCTTTAAACTGTTTCTCTCTAAGGAGATTTTTTCTCTTTTTGGTCTATTTTCTCTGTTTTGGTCTAACTCCAAAAAATATTACAGTGTTAGCATGCTATTTATTCTGTAAAACTATTTGGCTCCTCCTATATAGATATATAGATATATATAGAGAGATATATATAAAGAAAACGGTGAGCACCCATCCGACATAATCCTGTTAGTTTTAACACTGGTCTGGGATTTTATGCAGTTATTCCACCACTCCCCCAGCTGCTTTGCACTCTTCTCTACCACTGCCACAGTAACATTCATGTGCATGGCCCTTTGCATAGCAGCTGACAAAGAAAGCCGAGCACACAATCACTTCTCTCTGTTTGCTCCTGTTGTTGTCGTGATTTATTAGGTACAAAGGCAGGAGACTGGCCCCTCCACACAAGTCGGAAATAGAGTGTTTCACCCCAAAAGGGAGTATGGGGAATGGTGGGCGAGCTACAATGACCAGGTAAGCAAAGAGCAAGTGGCCTTAGGTCAGTGTGGTATGTCTGTGAACAGAAGAAGCAGCCTTGGATAATTCCAGGCTAGATCTTCTGTCTGTAATTCCTGTGTATCCCATAAAGTATGTTTAGAAAAGAAAAAAAAGAAAAAAAAAAAAAGAAAACATGTTGCCACTGCTGATTTATGTGTTCCATCTGATTACAAAAAACCCTGCGCCGTGTTCATTCCAGTGATCTGAACCACATGTCCTGTGTGATGTTGTTGAAATATAGTGCTTTGGGGAGGAGAAATCTTACACCTCACTCATTAAGCCACTTGGGCAGATAAAAAGAAGCAGAATTTAAACCTGGAGTAAGGGTAGGTCCACTTCATTTTAGGGGTTACGTTAAGTCTAACCAAAAGAACTTTTTAAAAGGGCAGAGACAAACTGATTGATAAAAAACATATTCAATATGAAATAGTTGGTTCTTCTCAATCAAAATATCTCATGGAAAAGTGCTGAGTTTTACAGTTATTTTAAGGAAAGGTTTCAAAGTAATTTTAAGTACAGTCAGAAGCATCTTTTTAATAACTCTCTCAATTTAATTAATATACTTATTTTTGCTTTGTTGTCAATATATTTTGCATGACATTAAGCAATGCCACAATTTAATGAATATCAAATACTGGATTTTCCTCAATGTTACTAGGATTAACTGCTTTAGTATGGCCATTTTGATGTTTTTCCTCTTGAATTACTTCATACTACATAATTCTGTGCAATACTTTGAGATTTCAGCAATTCTTCTCATTTTGAGTCCAGCCAGATTTCCAAAACTTGAGCTCTCCCATGGGACAGAATTTTCATTTATCCATATATGTCCTTTCATAAATATATAAGCACATACATGCCAAAGATGGTTACACATCTTTCATGAAACAATGTTTTTAAGAAGCATTGTGTCATTGTGTTACGTCCTACTAAGCATAAGAACCATTTTACCATTTATTAAAAGACCTGCTCATTCCTTGTCAAGCCTTGTAGGATATTTAGAAATGTAACGGTAGAACACAGGGTGACCAGATTGTACCATCACTTTTCCCAAGTGTTATATCCCTTGGGAAATTTTATCATTGCATCAGGGAGACACTTGCACAGAGTTATGTCTCCCGTGGGTACAGCATTCACACACATACATAGGGCCATCAATACCCACATCACACAGCACACACCTGAGGGCTCCTGCAGTTAAAATACCATCAGAAGCCTTGATTGCTGAGTGTTGCACACAAAGTATATTTTTTGTCAACTGGAGTGGTTTCTTGTCTATGTGTCATCTGGAATTTTTTTTCTTACATTGGATTGCCTTCAGAAATAATTATTCTTCATTTAAAAGCTATCTGAAATCACTATATGATGGAACCTTGAAGAGGGGAAAAGTACATGCAATTGTCAGACAACTTGTCAGTATATTGTTGTACAGTATTCAGCTCTGTTTTACCTGGCCATATATACACATTTGAAAAACTTCTTTTTTATATCTTCACAGTGAAGAATCTGTTTGCATTCCAGAGTGTAATCGATCTGAGTCAAGTAGAGAGGAGAAAAAGGTTCCTGTTAAAGAGGATGCCCTAACAGTCAGAAAGACTAGAAACTGTCAGTCTAATAGTTCCACAGCAAGACTGTCAGCTGCAAGACCTACTCAAACAGTTAAGAACACCTGCTGCTTAATAGAGAGTGCAATCGCATCTGATGGCTGTGTCTCCAGCCACAATGTCCTGGCCAATGGTCCTTGTCCAATTTTGTGAGCTCAGCAGAGTTGCCCTTGAACAGCCTGGGAATCTCCCAGACAGAACTCAGACATTTCAGAAAGTAGGTACATTCTCACACCCCAATAGGTATCAGACCAGTGCTAGAAGCCACTGAGATGAAGAGCAGATGGAAAAAGACATACAGGGGTCTGAACATTTGTGAATGATTAAAAAAAATCATCATCTCATGGGACAAAAAGGTCTCATGATACTGACCACTTACAGTCTTCCAGTCTAAATAATGTCATGCAATTCATACTGGGCAGTGTTGTTCAGCTCACATCCTCAAACACCTCGTGCAATGTTATATTTGTATTCCAGCCCTAGTGTGGACATTTTCCACCTCTGGGCCTAACTATCCCTTTATATTAGTATTACAAGTGGCTTTGGATGTCACAAGATGAAAAATGACACACAAATAGAAGTAGTGGGTACTTTATGTGTTGCCTTGAAAGGCTGTTTCTAATTAGGGAAGTTACAACCTCCTGCATCACCTGTGAGAATCATTCACACATATATGATAAAATCAATTATAGGAATGAGTTCTTTTATGAAGCTTTCAAAGCAGCCATCACATCAGTTCTTTTGCATTTCCTGCATAATATATACATTTTTTATTTGATTGAATGCAATGAATAAGAAACTGTTTAATAACTCACAGGAGTAACTTTCCTGCTGATATGTCCCATGCATAAAAATACTTCTGTAATTATTTATTAGACATGCCAAACATGTAAAATTCCTCCAATTGCATGCTCTTTGCAGAAGATAGAAGTCAAATCAACTCTTGACTTTGGAGATACACTGGGAGAGTTTTTTTTTTCATTGGTCTATTGGTTGGTTTGTTGGTTGGTTTTTTGTTTGTGTTGCGTGTGGGTGTTGTGTTTCTTTTTTTTTTTTGTGCACTGCTTTTACACTTGATTTCAGTGTCAGGTAATGTGATGGTTTCTATTTTTCCCAATTCCCACTTCATACCTTTAACAATGAAAACAATGAAAAATCAGATTGACCAATAAATGCTGAAAACACCTTAAAGCATGTTCTGCTTTGAGTGGAACTCAGGAAGAGTAGCTCAGAGCTCAAGAGGTGTCATTGTCTTCTCTCCATCCTGTGAATAAAATGCTCCAGTGTAGCAGAAGTGCTCAGAGACACTTGAAAAGGCATTTTTCAGACGAAAAGCATAACACAACTCTAGTTACCTAATTAACAATAGCAATGAGGTCATGGTAGTAGAGAAAAGATACATCTCATACCAGGATAATTTTTGTATTTTGAGTAATGATCACTGATGTACTTGAAATGTTTTATTCAAATACCAGACCCTCCATTTCCCAATCTAACCAGGCAGGCTGCTGAAGCAGTTACCAGAATCAGCATCACTGGTGGCTGCACTGGGAGGTCACTGACAAAGGTTTCGTACATCAACTCTCTCTCACTTTGTAGTTTCTTTCATACTTACATATTAAGTAAGTATGTACATATTAAGTACATTAAAGTACATATTAAGTCACTCATAGAAATGTCAGATTTTCATGAGGAAAGGAGGATAATCAATATATTATGATTTTTAGAGTAATACAAATAATTGTTCTTGCTGTTCAAAACAGAAAACTACTCTGAAAAATAATTGCAAATCGTTGTTTATTTCTAGAGCTCAGGGCATGACAAAACTATTTTTTTCCCTGTATTGTTCCTCTTTTCTGTTTTGTTGTCATTTATTTCCACAGAAAAAGCAGTATGAGATTAATTTAAACTAAATAACTTGAGTGATATATCACTAGCTGGTTATTTGTTTGTGGCAGAATCATCTTTTACCCAGGGAAACAATTACATAGGCATGTCGAAGTTTTCTTAAAAGCTTTTTAAAATTAGAAGAATAGCAACAAAATAAAACATTACAGTGGTAGAATTTACCTAATTTAGAACATCTTTGGTTCTGCATCAAGTTATCCAGGTTGTTCTATATTTCTGGGAGAAACTATGACGTGCTTCTTCATAGTTGTATACTGACGTTCACCACTTCATTTCAGTGTTTTTAGCATGTTGCAAGGCACTTGCATTCTCCCAGGGATGAAGAATTTGGGTCACTACAAGCAAAAGAAATAATGATGTGAGATTGCAAGAGACAAGATGAAAGAAAATGCATATTTACCCCTACTTGAATTCATCATGGGCACACACACATAAGCATACCATCCCTTATGAAGAATAAAGTTTTAATTAAGTCTGCTGATAGCACACAAATCCTTTTCAGGCAGAATGATTATATCATTGAGTCCTTAATAAGGACTGAGCAGAGGAGTCTAAAAGGAGAACAGGTTCTAACTATTTACTTTGAATAATAAGTGTTCTCTATGGCAGAAAGTTATATGTGCTGAGCCAAGTACAGAAGTTTATCCTGCTTATCACTGCCAGTTGCTTCTGGGGATAACACGGGAAGAGTTCACCCTTAAAGATGCAAGAAATCTGCACAGTGTCAGAACTACACCTTAATTGCAACACTTCAGCCATTGAAACATCGGGGCACAAATTTGCTACCAATTTTAGCTCCATAAAATTTAGACCAGTGTTCTAAAATATGAAATTCCATTCATGGACTTAAAAAACTTCAGAATTTGGAATCTTTCCTTGTTGTAATCACATGAGGACAGGTTGCTAACATATCATACATGTCTCCATCAAGTTATTGTCCAGTGTGTGTTTGCAGTTGTACCATTTCAAATTTGGAGTTAGATACCCATATAAGTATGCCACAGAGACTAAAAATTCCCTTACATTTTTATGGTTCCACTTATATTTTGGTCTCCACTATGCAGCTATGCATTCTGGCCTTTCTTAAAAAATAATTAATTCCACCACTTTAAACTGATTTTCCTAGTTCAGTGAAAGATATTGAGAGAAGAAGTCACTTATTTTCAAATTGCACAGTTTTCAGTAACTGTCCCCAGTACTGGTCCCTAGGCATTCAGCACCAGAATTAACTTTAGCATCTCCGGTTAATTAACGAGAATGGCTCCCTTGTTAAAATATGAGAGTTTTCAGCTGCTGTGTCTGTAAATTATTCTTCCCGTTTTTCATTTCTTCTGCATTTTGAAGTACCTTACAAAACAAATTTGCTTCACTAGCACCTGGCTAAAGAAACACTTGTGGCAGACCTATGCACCATCTGATAAATAATCATACAACAGAGGAAGAAAATACTGCAACAAAAGTTCTACTACCTCAACAAAAACAAAAGACCAAGTGACCCATTCTAGACAGTTTAAAAACATTAGTAAAGGGAGGGGAATTTTTTTTTTCACACCTAAGTGTATAAAAAGCAGTTAATAGCTCTCATGAACAGAAAAAATCCTTAAAGACAAAACTCAAGTGTCTCTAAAGAGATTCAATAGGAGAAAAAAATTAGAAACAAAATTAATTGCTATTCTGTCATCAAGTGGACAACGGTAGAAGAAATATTTGAAATATCAGCTACTTCAAAGTTTCTCATTTATTCTAATTTAGTTTCTTGTACATATTATGTAAGTCTAGAAGGCAGAGAAAAAGCCAGTCTATCAAAATCAAAGCAGCTTTTAGTAAAGACAATGGAGAAAAAATTACTGTCTGGTTCTCAGGAAATCTCTCTTGTGCATAAATCTGAACCTAATTAACCTATAAAAAAAGAAATTAAAAGCAAAAATAAATGTTCTGCAAAAGGCATTGTTAAATAAAAAATCTGAACATTTTGGTATCACTGGTTGAAGTTTGCTCCATTCTCCTCTGCTCTATTCAGTGCAATGTGCCAGCAGAAGGACTGGCAGAGCAGAAGAATGGGATAGAAAAATTTGTATTCACCCAAACTTTGTAGTGAAATTCCTTTGGGAGTTCAAAAGTTTAATTCTTCTGTTTTCAAATGATGGAGCCAACATTTGTTTAAAAGAAAAATCTAAAATTTCACTATCCTAAAGCTTCCCATCATTGAAGAGTCAAGGCAGAGCTGGGCATAGTAAATGTAAGCAATTCCATTCCTAGATATCCTATTCTATGTCTGTGATCTATCTTTATTTCTCTATTTTTAAGTTGTGAACATTGCGTGGTTTCCAGTTAACTTGACAGAGTACCAATCAATATGCAGTTAGAGCAGGATCTTAAAGTATTATCACAGCAATTTATCCTCAACCCACTTGCATGGCAATATAAGAAAACAAGAGGTGATCCTTTCACAGAGGCAAAAAATGATGCACAATTCAGTCCAGTGTTGACTTCCTAGTAAGAAGGTGCAGCATGATAAAACATAGGATACATTTCTAGCACAGAAGTTCTTTAGGAATAGAGTACACTCCTTACTGAAAAATTATAGAATCAAAAAGGTTGGAAAAGACCTCCAAGATCATCAAGAGCAACTGTAAACCCAACATCACTGTGTTCACCACCAAACCATTTTCCCAAATGCAAACATATTTTGAAAAGTTCCAGGGATGCTGATTCTGTCACTTCCTTGCGCAGCCCATTCCAATGCCCCACCACCTGTTCAGTGGATGGTATTTGTGTCCTATTCATTTTGTAATATCAAGGGGTTTGCAGTGAATAATGGTCAAGTCTTTCAGACTTTTGCACAAAATTTGCGTTAAACAGCCATCAGGTCTCCTTCACAGCCCTAGGATCCACATGAGAGCCACATGCAGAGATAACTCTCGGGCAGAGTACAAAAGTGTGAGTGTATCAGCCAAGACTGACCCAAACCCAAACTGAGATTTAGGGAGGCTGGTGACTTGCACCACAGAAGATTTAACTGTTCACTATCTTTCCCAATGGTTCAGTGCAATCTCAGATTTCATTCTTTCCCTTTCTCCAGGTTCTTCAGCCTCATATCCCTCCTTAATTATTGTCTCTTTAACTGTGACCTGGGAGGGAGTAGCATGTTGCTTTCCTAAATCCTTACAATCTGGTCTTCAGGCCATGAAAATATTTATATTTAGTACACTTTTAAATATTTAGTACAATTTTAAAAGGGTTTGAACATCCTGTACTAAGTCGGTGCTTGAAGTCAGGAGGGGTGCTGGAATACACCACTTTCTTTGGGCAAGCATTTCTATTTGCATTGACTAATCCTTCATATTAATGGCATTTATTTCACCCCTGTGGCAGGCAGGCCTGTCACAGGTCCTTCTAAGACCTCACCAGGAGGACATTCAGGACTGGATCTGCATCCTCTCTGTCTTCCTGATCAAAGTTACAAGTGTCAGATCATTCTCCCTCCTGGTCCAGGTCAAAGACAGCAGCAGATGGGACAAGGTTTCATGGTCACATAGCAGAACTAGAGGCAAGATCTCATCTGCCAAACAATCTAAATTCTCCTCCTGCTGCTGTCACTGAGATCCCACTGAGTTCAAGACTCAGCGTGACCAGTGAGCCAGGGGTCTCAAACAGCTCTCAACACCCACAGAGTATGTGTTACAAGGAAACAAGTGCATGGTCCTCAGAAGGAACAATTTCATTCTGCAAGACATCGGTGCCATCTCCTGCTCAGTCCAGAACTGGACTCCCAGAGATTCAAAGAGTCAAAGCGAGCAGTGCTACAGAACAGAGTTTGCTTTTCCTTCTTGCTCTGACTGGAGTACAGCAGAAGGAAGGGATTGTCTGAACAGCAAGTTACAAACCACCAGATGTTTTGCCTGGTATTTTGGGGGTAGGGCCTAACAGACAGCTTCCAAGACACAAATATCATCCTGGTGACCATTGCAGCAAAGGGGGGAATCCATATGTACTTCTACAGCTCCTTTCCCAGTCCTCCCTCTCCTAAGGTACCCATTGTTTTACATTGTGTTTGTCTTCTGGATTCTGTCATGCTTCTTTTGAAGGAGAAATCTGTTGATATATGTTGTGTTACATGATCCATCGTAATTCCATGTAACGTAATCACAAATGTGAACCTACCAGGAGGTTTTGTTTTACACTCAGCATGCAACTTTTTTTTAGATGGCCAGAAGAACTATTAAATGGATAGTTTGAGGGAAGCCTCCACATGAAGGCCAGTATAAAGTCACCTGTATTTAGTAAAGTATGTGCTTTGCAAACTATTATGCTGCAGGCTAACATGTGAGGATATCTTTTGAAGACTTAAAAAACAAACAAAAACCAAATTTGCAGTAGTCTGCCAGGGTCTCCAGTGTTGTCTTTTCATAAATCCTAAATGGCTATAGCAAATGTTTTGGAAACCAAAGTGAATTGTCTGAAGTTTTGATGCATTTTATATATAAATCATGTTTATTTGTATGTGTGGACTGTTTTTCCTGTTGACATCATTTCAGAGTCATTGTCTGTTTCAGCTAAGAAATATTTCTAATATCTTCCTTATTTCCAAGAACTATATGTTAATGTATGTGCAAACACCAGTTCATCAGACTGAGGAAGATGTAGAAGGAAATACTGTGTGTTTGTAAGGGCCACAGCTGGCTTTTCTTAGGTATCAAGAAGAGACAAATAAGCAATTTTGAAAAAGAGTATGATGGGATCTGAAGAGAATTTACCTTAAGAGGACTAATTTTGCAGAAAAATGGAGCAAAATGTTTATTGCTGTCCCCAAACTCATGTTACCACGAGGAGCTTGTATAGCTTGTCTGGTATTTCTTTCCTACTAGGAACATAGTTTAATTCTCTCAGCTGGCCTGCAATTTGAAAAAAATAATTTCTTTTATTTGGTGGCAGGTATCTTGCCAAGTACCTTGATGAAGAAGTTGTTGTCCATTACCTACAACCAGTATAGTCCCTTTCTGTGTGTTGCTCCAATGTTTTCAAATAGCGGGACAAAACCAGATTTTTTGCCAGTTTAACAGATTAAACTTCTTCATCTCCCAGTCTACAATCCCTGCCCCATACCATGAATCCATGTTTAGAACACTATACCAAGCTCCTTACCACTGAAAGCTCCCAGGCCAGCCCACACACCTGCCCCTGCACTCTAGCCAGTCCGAGTCTCTCACTCACTCTCTTCAAGTGTTTAATTCTTCCTTACTCCTCTCTGCATCCCTCAGTCCCACAGGCCCTCTTCCTGATACCAGACCAACAGAAGGGAAGCCATCCAGTTGCTCTCTCCCCCAGCATGGACACTGCCTATGTCCCAAGGGCCTCAACAGAGGGGCCAGCAGTGGCCATGAACTAGCACAGGACAGGTGGTGGCTGGGGGCACAAATGGCCTCTGAAATGAGCTGACATGCTGCTTGTTTTCTTCGAACATACAGGTATAAATGATAGATATATTGCAATAAATAGATATAGATGAAGTTACAGTCAGCTTTATAGTGAATATAAACTCTGAAATACCATCTACCCTTGATACAGGTATAGCAATGAAATTTTTAACTTTGTAGCAAGTTACCATCTTATCTCATTTTTGTTTACAGCTCTAATGGGAAATCGGTTTCCTGGGCCCAGAACGAGAAAAGCAGCCGTGGAGCACACCTTTGGCAGCGGTTGTCAGTCCACATTAACAAAAAAGAGAACCCCAACCAAACTGCAGTGATCAAGCCTTTTTCTAAAAGCACAGATAGTAGCCGGCACAGTAGCAGCGCTACATTTCCCGAGGCTAGTGCCAAAACGCTTTACGACGTTTCGGAAGCCGAAGAGCAATACCCAGCTCAGTACCAACCACAGACTCCCTCACCAATCAGCACTTTGAGCCACAGAACTGCCTCTGTCAGTCGAACAGAAGACGAAGCCCCCACCTTCCAGTCAGAACCTCCTCAGCGAAGCAGCTCCTCTCAAGGCTCCATCATGGAGCAGATCAGCAGCGTTGTTACTCGCTTCACAGCCAATATCAGTGAGCTGAACTCTATGATGCTTTCAACATCTACTCCAGGGACAGCGGGCGCTGCTCCTCTCTGCTCTTCCTACCTGATTCCACGGGAAATCCAGCTCCCTACAACAATGACCACACTTGCAGAGATCCAACCACTTCCTGCCATTGAAGTCAATGGCTCTTCACAGGCTGCTCGGAAACCTTCAAATGAAAGCATCAAAGAAGGCACTTCAGAGACCCCAACAGCCAAGCAAGACCTGGAGGAATTGGTGGCTTTAACTCCTCCTTCTCCTTTTAGAGACTCCATTGATTCTGGAAGTGCATCTCCCAGCTCTCCAGCTTCTGAATCAGCTCTCTGTATCCCGTCCTCCCCCAAATATGACACACTCCTCATCAGAGATTATACTCAAAGTTCTTCTTCGCTGTGAATGTAGTTCACGAAGAGGTTGGAGCTCAACAACTACAAGCAAGTAGTCAGGGGACAGCCAAGTCTTCAAGATCTCCAGTGTTTACACAGACAGAGTGAGAGGCATTGGGTCATCTTGTGAGGAATGGAAGGGAAGAAGAGGAATCACCTGAGAGGCGGAAACATCAGATTAATTATGCTGATTTAAAGACAAAATGACTCTTGGCAGATTATCGTGGCCTTAAAAAAACATGGGCTTTTCAGAAACACTGAATCTATTTTTGAGGGCTTATAAGGAGTCTGTTAATCCAGTTACATACCAAGTGCTTTGCTTTAGTATTACAATGAACTGTGTGTACAATATAGGGGACAGGGGGGAACTAGATTGTAAACAACTGTACAATGGTTTGTTTGTTTACTCTGATCCCTTGCCCAGAAGTGAACCTTGATCTTTTATCAAGAATAGAAGACCAAACATTGAATGTACATTTTCTAACAGACTCAAATCTGGGACCAACATGTCAAGCTTTCTCTCTTTTTTTTTTCTATGAAGATCACAAAAAGCAGTAATGTATGTTACTACAAAACCTTTCACGGAAGAATATTGTGTCTGTGATACGTTACACGTGGATAACACTAAGCTGAGGCTTTGCAGTGAGTGACTGCAATATGGAGGGCTTTACAAGTGACTTCTCAACCTACGCATTTGTTTATGAAATTCTCTTCTATCAGTATCTAATTTCAATTTGTTATCATTGGATTCACCTTCACAACAACAAAACCCAAGGAAGATCTCCTGACTATTTCACCATGTTGCCAACTAATATTGAAGTAGCAAAAAATATTTTCTGGAGTACTGTTTTGTAATTCCCTTACCAGGGCAAGTTGTTGAGATGAATATTCTCTTTCTAGCAGCACTACCAAGCTACATTACAGCTGCACTCCCTAGAAAAATTAACACATTTTTATGGACATCCTCATGATAATGTTACCAGTTAAAATACTTATTCAGACTCCCATCTTTGCTTGTAACAAACAGGTAAACACCCTAAGGATTTTCTCCATCCTTTGAATGACAGAATTCTAGGATACCAATTTGGATTATGACAAATGCTAACTATCAGTGGGAAAGGTTGTCATAATCTTAATTAATATACACATATATATGGAAAAAAACCCTGTGTCAAAGTCTGCTTAGAGGTGATTAAGCTACTCTTTATTAAGCAACAATTTTAAAATTTGTTTTGCTGCTGATCCCTTGCAGCTATGAACAGTGACAAAAAAATACATTCAAAGCAATACAGAGTAATGGTTAAAACAAAGAAGACCTAATGAGATATGAACAAATAGAATCTTTGTTTCTTAGCAACTCACAGAAGAAACAAGGGGATTCCTCAAATTTTTTTTCCTATATCAAAGTAGTACAGTTTAGTGCACTTCATACTGTCACAGCACTTTTTTAATACAGGCAGGGAAGAGTTTTAAAGTTTGAATAGTAGCTAAATAATTTTTGATAGGTGTAGTTACATAGAACTTGTAAGTCAGACCCTAAACGCACACTGTATTTGCTCTCTTCTTCATGACATAGCTGTCCTCAGGTGCCAAACTTTTATGGGTTTGTTTTATTTTATTGAAGGATAGCATGAAGTGATGAGTAATGTACTTCAATTCAAAGTTGAGTTGATGTAGCCTTATATAGAAGACAGCCTCAAGGAAGGGAGCCTTGAAATAAGGCTGCTGTATTTTATTTTCAAAACCTTTAGATCTTGTTTCTTCGAAAATAACAAATATTTTGTAATCAAAATTCATACCTCCTTTTTCTCCCCCATGTTCAAAATCGCTATTTGATCAAACAAGTAAAAGATGAAAGCACATTCACATATTTTAGCAAAGAGCATTTTCTATTCCTTTGGGATGCTTGTTTCACTATTATGCTTTGTGCCCCAATTTGCTGCTCAACAACATTTAAAAATGAAAAGTAATAGATGACTGAATCCAGACCAGCACCTCACAGAGGTACTCTGGTGACTCTAGAGTCAGGCAATGTTATCCAATTGCAGTCTGGGCATGCTTGTCTTGTCAGGTACAGTCATTTATCAGCTTTGCCTATAGCATGAACAGGCAGCTCACAAAACAGCTCTACTCCAGAAGGCAGATCCCTACACTAAGGCATGACTGAAGGTCCTTGTTGCCCATATGCAGTTCTTG
This sequence comes from Zonotrichia leucophrys gambelii, assembly GCF_028769735.1. Taxonomy (NCBI): domain Eukaryota; kingdom Metazoa; phylum Chordata; class Aves; order Passeriformes; family Passerellidae; genus Zonotrichia; species Zonotrichia leucophrys. Next base: position 81,778,511 of record NC_088169.1, read on the forward strand.
CATCCTCGCATGACTGATCAGCACAGACTCAGCTCTGTGCAGCTGCACAGTTCCCAGACTAGAGCTCAGTTTTGCCCTCTTGGTTCACAGTACTAGCATGTCTCATCATTCCTTAGCTGTTCATGTCATCAGGAGAAAGCATCTTCTGTCACAGGTTACAACCCACATTTAAGAGAAAAGCATGTCCAAACAGTCTGTGATACAACCATTCTTATTAGGGGTGTTTAGACCACTTAAATGTTGTTCATGGAAGACTTATATGATAATATTTGTCTCCCATCAGTGCAATATTGTTCTAATATAGAGTGTACTGAGATAACTAATGTGAATTTCGAAAGGATTCTATTACTACCTGTTCTCTTATACTTCAAACTATTGACCAATATTCTTACAAGAACATCCTCCACCTCGAACCTTCCCTAGAATTTCAGATCCCCTTTAGTCTTTTCTTATGGTGGTGGACAATTAATAGAATTGTATTACTGCTAAAATCTGTGGGTTTCACTGCACTGTGAAATAATCAACAGTGGAAATAAGGATTATAGGACAAATATAAAATATTTCCTTAAATAAAAAACTAGTAAAAAGGAGTGAAAAATTGAAACTGTCAAGCTCAACATAAATATACCTCTTCTGCTCTCAAACTGCACCACAGCTATTGCTCAGAGCTTCCTGACGATGGTCATGTGTACTGTCATGACAATTTGGGTGGAGATGCCCCCTGTGCCCTGAATGCACGTTTTAAGAGCCTAAAACCTAATGCTGTGCAACCAAAATTTTAAACACTTTTGTTCACTCTCCCTTTTGGAGGAGTCATGTATCTTTTGCGTATCTATCTGCTGCAGCAGACATTTTAGTGACACAAGGAGCTATGGATGGACCCTGCTGAGGTAGTATCCTCTAGGAGTCAGTCTATTTTTATTAAAAGATGGACAACCTTAGAGGCATTTAAGGAAGGCAGAATCTGCTTTAATTGTGCAGACTGGAGCCCATCAATGTAATTATTTATCACATGTTTGAATTCCAACAAAGGGACGAAAGGTTTTGTGGAGAAGAAGGCAAAAACGGTGTAATGTCTGTAGTAATAATCCAAATGAGCCCAGTGGGAGATTTGCAAGACTGGAAAGTTCCTTGGGAGAAGCCAGTGGGTTTGACATAAGAGAAAAAAAATTATGTAGACAGACATCATGACTTCATTATGCTGTTTGTATGCTAATCTTTAGGACATTAAGCTAGAGTGGCAAGGGTTTTCAGACATAAATGCAAAAGTTACAATAATGAACACTTTTCAATCTAACTAAAGAATGTGCAAGTACCAGCTGAATGGCTTGAAATTTGCCTTCCAATATAGTGCTGCTGACACAAAGAAAATTAAAGGATTTGAAACTACTGTCATTCTTGACCACATGGACCTCAAAAAAAATCTCTTATTTCTTTTGTGCTTGAGGCCAGCCCTAAAGAGTGATGGTGTAATCACCTTTGGATCTATGCTTTTGAATAAAGTGAGCCATTCTCAGGCCATTTGGAAAGAAGCCTTTGCAATACTGAAGAACTGTGTTTTTAAATTGTCTCTGAAGAATGATTGCATGACTTTGAAGATGTGCTTCCTTGTACTTCTATCTGAACATTTGGTGCCTAGACTCATGCAGATACCTTAGACCAGAGATTTTTAGACCACAGTCCACAAATCACTTGTTTATATTTCATGAAACCTGGTCAATCACAAGGTGCTGGCTTCTTCCTTTGATTTCCAGCTACAAAAGTGAGATAGAAACTAAATGCTAATTCAAAAACCATTATAAGCTCCAAAAGCAAAAGCAAAAAAAAAAAAAAAGGTATATTAGTTTTCTTGGATGTTTATTCAGTTGCTGTGTCTGTAAAAGGAAAACTTGTGTTAAAAACTGAGAGAATAAGCTATCAAAAGAGAGTAAATGGGAAGCCCAATCCATGACTCTCGCACTGGATGATTGTGGAGTTTCCCCTCAAATGTTTTCTTTAGTGTGCAAGACCAAACTGAAAGACTGCATAGCTGTGGGTGTAATTTCTGTAAAGAAAAGTGTGCAACCTTGTTGTTCTTCTTAATACATCAGTTATGAGGTGAGAGGATAAAAGATGACAGTAACAGACAGCACAAAAAAGAGTTGGTTCCTTAGGGAAATCAGAGTGCTATGCTCAGGATTAACAATGTGACCACAAATTTTCTATTGTATTGGAGACCAGTGTCAGGTCTGGTTTGGCTGACCCCAAAAAAGAGACTTTGGAGCCTAAAGTTAGGATTTCAGTAGAATTTAATACCTGCATTTTAAACTCAATTTTAAAACAACTATTCAAATGACAGCTTTCTCCAGCATCTAGCATAGTATGTCTGTGTATGCTCAGAACTAACCTGATCATCACACATCTAAGGATCTTTGTACCTTATTCATGTTAAAATCCATCAAGGATGCAGAAAAATACATGAGAGTACACAGAATGCACCGTACAATCTCCTGGCTAGAAAGTGCTCCAATGACTCAGTGGTGAGTTTTTATTCATTTCCCCAAGGTATTTTCACAGGGCAGGAACAAATTCAAGAGTATTGCAGTGGAAAAGGAACGGTGCAACCTGATAAGACAGACATTGAATAAAACTAGAGATCATATATGACCATTTAATATAAAATATTTTAAAATTTCTGGAGCAGAAATAAACTATTTTAACTCTGAAGAAGCAGAGGCAACTTTTTGTCTGTGCTACATACTGGCTAAAGAAAAAGTTAAATGCTTCCTTGTCCTTTTTGTGACAGGAGGGAAGGATGTGCCCTTACATTACTTCTTATCTGCAGAAATGTTGTCTTCTATCTGGAGATCTCAGACCCCAACATAGAAAGGAGAAATTGAATCTTATTGGATAGGCAAAGGAATTAAACTTGAATAGCTTATTCTTTGAGCATGAAGAAAAAGGGAATTATTTCATTTTCCTCCATTCTTCTACAAAGGTGACCTTTTACAAAGGTGATCTGGCCCATCTTTGAAACAAAATATATAGATGTCTCCATAAATTGATCCCAGAGGAAAATTAGCATTTTCTGCACATTGCATTTGCATACTGGCTCAAATAGAGTATTCCTAGACATCTCTTTCCTTGTTGTGTTGCTTTCTTGGGCACTAACTCTTCTCACAAATTCCACAGGAAGACTAGATATTTAACAAAAGGTCCTGATCTCCACACTAGAGCAAAAAGCTATGTATTACACAGAATAATTTTAAGTCCTGAAGTCCTTAAACTATTTGGGTTAATGGAATAATTCCAGATTAATATCCATATAAAGATAATCAAAGTTGTATAGTGGCCGCTGAAGTCCAGATTTGACTATTTGTTCTGCAGAGAATTATGACAGGATATTCTTCCCACTCTCTTTTGAATCAAACAGCAGATGGATTTTACTAGATTCATTCCTGAAGTTAGGCTTGGTGAATGTGTCCTTCCTACCATTCATACTCTATCTGGTATCCCAGTGGGTCATCCTCTAACTAAACATGTTAAGGGATGTGAGTGAACATGTCCAAAAATACCCAATACAATTTTCTGGCAGTTTAATGAAACTCCAAAAATGCAGTCAATACTCTCCATGAACAAGAAAATCATTAATCTACTACCCATTTCACTTAATCTAGTAAAGACTTATGTTGAATTACCTGAATTCTTTTTTTTTTCTGTGATGGTTTATTATTTTATCCTTAGTTCAAATATCTCCAATTGCCACCAACAATTTTTTACTGTGAAAAGGAAAGGAGAGTGAAGCATATGCCAGTGAAGCATAAAGGTAAGTAAAAAATTCATCTGGGTGATGAACTGGTGTATATGGCTGGTTTTGTCTAACCTGAGCAATGACAGTATTGACAAACAATAAATATTAAGTCACTCCAATCTGCCAAATGGGAACAAATATACTATGTATATTACATGTACTAATAGGATTATATGGCAGCTGCTGGTGGTATTTGTAATTAGAAATCTATATAGAATATAGATGTTTTAGAGAGATGGTGCCAATTCCAAAAGATTTATGTGGGCTACAAGTGCTTGTAATTATTTTTTTTAATTTGCTAATAACTTATGAAGAACTGGTTTCAAACATTCTGTGACCGTTTGTTCTTTTTTATGTTGTTGCTGCTTATACTATTAAAACATAGAGAATGTAAAGTTATTATTTTGATGTGAACTGAAAAACATTTTTCATAAAATTTAACATTTTTATCAGCTTTGGTTTGCTTTCTACCTGTACAAATGTAATTTATTTTAGCATTGAAGAATACACTTGCTTGTTTCTCAATTGTCTACATCATGTTATAGTTGGTGTTTATGTAGAGTCAGGTACTTTTTGAACAGTATTAAAAAGAATCTGTGATATGACTGAAAACTGGAATTTTTTTTTCTCCAGAACACTTACAGCTATGTTTTCAGTGCATTTTTCTACAAACCAGGTATGCCTATACACAAACCCTTGAATTACAATCTCTCTCTTTTACTCCTCCCTCTCTTGCTTTAAAGGATTAAGTTAACATTAATGGTATCATAGTTACATAACATTCTAGTATAGTTTGTCTTTTGATGCACACACAATCTCATTGATGAGGCATATATAGATTTGAGAGAAAAGAGTAAAATAATCCAGACTTGATCGACAGAAAACAAAGCTCTTCCACTTGGAATCATATACCAAAACTTTATTTTTATAGATGTCCTAAGAAGCTACTTTACTCCTGCAATTGTAGATTCACATCTAATCTTGAACTGCAGAAAAATATCAGAGGAAATTTTTTATGTCCTTTAACATTTGGTTTCTAGAGTTCTGCCTTTTTGACCACTAGGAATAAATGTCTTTTCTCACGTCTGGCTACATTCTGTTTCCAGCCCATAGATTTTGCTATCTTCTCTGCTACATGCTAAAAAAAACCAACCCCCCAAAATAAAAAAACAAACAAACAAAAAACCACAACAAAGTCACTACTCAATAAATCCTGATCCATACAGAAAAGCAACTTAAAAACCCTCCCCAAAACCAAATCAAACTAAACCAAAAAAACAACCAAACAAAATAACAACAAATAAACCCCACAGAACAAAACCAACTTTCTAGTTTGGAAATCCTCTCCCTTCCATTCCAAAATCTGGGGTTTGTAATAGTCTTTATATTCTTACATAGACTGGCATGAATTTGGAATAATTATACTGCAGCTCTCAGATAAAAGCCAATCATACACATTATTTTCTAAACACATCTCTAGAGATACTGCTGAGTCAGTTTATTTGCTGTTGACAAATTAAGTTGACTAATTCATAACACAATGGTAGGTAAAATGCCCAACTCCAGCTAGAAACCAATGTGAATTCATATAATGTCTTTGAACCACCTAAAACTCTACATTCCAAAGTTAATTCCTTCAGTGTAGAAATCCATAGCAATTAATTCAGCAAAATCTACAGTTTTGTACCAAAAGAAGCATTGCAACTATTGCAATTTGAAGAGAAAGACTTTGAAAACCATATGCAACATCTTGTTCCATTGCAAAATATTTTTAAATCAATGCCTGGAACACTAGATCAAATTTGCTTTGTTTGCAAGAACAGTTACTTTATGCCACGCTCTGTGTTCACCTCTCAGCCATGTTTCTTCTGAGTTTCTGTTATCATTGCAGAATGATGACATTTAGAAACTAATAAACTAATAAATCCCATTTCAAACTAAATCACATATCAATGTTTACATTGATTAAAAAGAGAGGGGCACTATTCTATAATACACCTTCAGAAATATCAGGGCAATTAGTAATGAGAAAAGAAAAAGTTCAATTTCTTAAAAAGTTTGGAGTCTAATTTCTCTGTCTGTCTGGAGCTTTATCTTTTATTCACTTTTGATCCATAATTGTTATTTGATACCAGAGAAGCCTTACTGCCAGTACTGTCCTCCTCAGCTGAACTAATATATGGACTGGGTGCTCCTCTTCTTCTTACAGGAGTTCCTTCTCTGTCCGCTCACAGAACATTGGGAAAAGGGCTGGAATTTTAAGAACTGCAGTCACCCTTTGTGTCCATTCAGGGTCTATTTATTAAATTTGGTTTCCTATTGTAGGAGTTTAAGACCAAATAACAGTGGAGAGCGTGAGGTGTTTGTTTTGTTCCTTTGTTTACTACAAAGGAAATGGATGAGCTTTCTGTTACATATACAGAGACATTTGTGCTGTATTGACATTTTTTTCAGGGCAGTAGTTTCAAATCACCATCTGCTTTTATTTGTTTGCTTGTAAACCAAGTGCTACAATTAAGTCAATTTTTTAGACTAAAACAAAGCAATCAGCATGCTCACTATAATTCTGTTTAACAGGATTCAAAACTTACCCCCACATAACTTATCTAACTTATGTAACTTCTTTCCAAAGATTAGCAAATGAAAACCTTCACTGTTAAGGGTTTCCTGGCCTTTCTTACATATGTTGTGAATATATGTGTCATAGAATCACATAAGTTTTTGTTTTGAAAAAGACTTCTAGGATCACCAAATCCACATATTAAGCCAGCATTGTCAAATCCACCAGTAAATCATGTCCCCTTGCCTCCCATCCATGTGTATTTTATAACATTTCCACATTTCCAGGGATGATGACCACATCCCGAGCAGCCTGTTTCAATGCTTGAAATACATCCTCCATCAGTATATGAGGAGTGAGACATCAGATTTGTGCTTGTTGGGTGAGGTGAAGAGTGGGCTCAAGTGCTTGTCACGAGATTGGTGTGGTGTGCTACACACACACTGTGGGCTGGCCCTTGGTCCTCATGAGAGTAATTCCCAGAACATTGTTCTCTTTTACTGATCACCTTCTGCCTAAGCCACTCCTGAGGTGCTCCAGAGCTTCCATTATAAATACTCTTAAACATGTGTGTAAGCGCAAAGGATGTCAATTAATCTCAGCTTAAAAATCACTTTAGACTGATATTTAACTAGCCCTGTAGACACATCACTGATGAGCCCAGAGAGGAAAATGCCCAGAGGATATGGAATCCTAAAAATCTCAGTCTAAGACTGGGAGGATAAGATTTACTTCCAAGTAGAATTTGAACACAAATGAGGGCCCTGAATTTTAGGTGCCAATGTCAAGCCTACAAAAGAAATTCCAGTGAGGTAAAACATGAAAAGGAGATGGCCTGCAGTCTATGTAGAAAGAATAAAAGCAGCATAAAGAATATTGAGGTAAATTAAGGAAGAAAAATAAGGAAAAGTACACCAAAATGAAAAATACAGGACTGTATTAGAAGTGAGATTTTACTGGGGGAATAATGATGAAACTGTAAATTTAGGAAACAATTAAAAGGCCAGCACAACTCTTAAGCTCCACCTGGAAGTAGACCAATCAAAAGCGCTAAGTATCAAACTGGCATAAAGCAGACTTTATGGATGGAAGAGCAGTAAAGAGCAGGAAAAATAATGTAAAGATTTTATTGAGGTCAGGATTGTCATGCTGGCATCATACCAAAATCCTATCACGGTTATAAACTGTGTGAAATGACATTATTTCCTGATAGATTATTTTGTCCCATTTCCTCTTCTAAGTCATTGTTATTTGATGACCAGCAAAATGCTGAACAGTTAGATATTTGGTAAAGGAAAATCTGGCACCAAGTTAGTGCAGCAGAATTGGAAAAAACCCAAAGACTTGCCATGCTCTTTGGCAAGACAAGGCTGGCCAGCACTGCCCATATGTGCCTACCAAATATCAGAGAGTGTTCATCCAAACAGGCTTTACCAAGCTTCATCTTAAAGCAATATAACAGGGTGCCTTGGCTTGTGCCACTTACAGTTTATCCCTGCTGCCTCACAAATAGTTCTGGGAAGCTTGGTCCATTAGGCCACAGAATATCAGGCTTCTTGATTGCACTCCTGCTCCAAAGCCAATTGCATCTGCTCAGACCAGGGAAAAGCACCACCATAGTCCAGTTATAACACAACATTCCTGTCTCCTATGAATTAAAGCTCCCAACCACAAATGAAAACCCACAGCTGAACACAGCTACAGAGAACTCACATCTGATGTAAATACCCACAGAAATAAAGGGAAGTTCACTGGGCAATGACAGCTTGAATTCAGACCAAAAGGTGCACATTTTTTGCACCATGCAGCAAAACTCTGCCTGTAGATTTGTTAGAACAGTCTGGATGTCAAAGGAAAGGAAGAAAATACAAAATTGCATAGAAAAGTCCAGCAGTGCTGGACTTACATGAAAATATAGGAATTACCTTTGCCTCTATTATACCTCAGTTATCTGATGACAGACCATGGAGTAGTGGGTTTTTAATTTCTTCATCATCCTTTTAGTACCCCAATCATACAACAAATACACAGCACAGTAATTGACAGGGATTGTTCAATCATCTCACACTGCATCAATAGCAGCTGTCTTCCAAATAGATTGGGAGATACAAGCAATGCATCAACTCTGGCTCAGAGGGAGCACAAAGCCATATGAAGGAAGGAAAACATGTTCTACCAAACAAGGTAAAAAAGAGACTCAGATGACAGCAATATCAATCCTGAATAATTTCACTGAAAATTGCGGCGATGAATGTGAATGAGACTTATGAGTGTGTACCAGATCAGGGTCTGAGGTTGTGTTCAGGATGGCTGGGAGTGTCAAACTTCACAAACTTGTTTTTTCTTAGCATGTTTCCATAGAACAATTTTTACAAAGAATATGCATCTCTTGTTTACTAGAATTCTTTTTCCCAAATTCTACATTTGATTATTTTTACTATTTTCTCAGCTTTGAATTTCCTCAAAAAATTATCTACAAAAGTCAGGGTACCTGAATTTCACTAAAAATCCCATTAAACCTTCTACTTGCATTATTTTAATCAATCCTTGGTAATTTTCTGTTAGTACTGCCAATACTGGTTATTTTTTTCCTTAAGCAAAACCACAGAAAAACAATTCCCAGTTCTAATTAAGCGAATGGGAATTCAGCCATCGAACTACTTAACCAGTGAGTAAGCCTGGAGTTCATTGTTAAGCCCTCTCTGTGCTGGAGCTGGTAACAGCCCATGTGCATCAGCAGGGGCACTGTTCCTGGCCAACAACTGCTGAAGGGAGTAATTTTCTGCAGATTGCATGCTCACAAAAATACATCTCTTGACTAGAGCTGGACTTCCTCCTGACTAATACACTGTTTTATTCTGCACGAATTACCTTTAATACTGTTTTCTGGGAGAATAAGTTCACTAGGATAGTCAAAGATTTATCATGCCAGTCAGTCTTAGTGTCAAGAAATGTTCCCATTAATCTAGAATAGAATAGAATAGAATAGAATAGAATAGAATAGAATAGAATAGAATAGAATAGAGTAGATATAAAGCCATGCTCTCTGTTTCAGGCCTTACATTTGAAAAATGAAATGAATCAGGATAGAACACTAAGTGTTCCACACAACTAGATCAAAGATGAATGATCACTGTCTTGTCAAAATCTTTCTGAATTAAACAAATTTCATGCCTCATTTCTTCTGTCCTATGGGAAGAGGGGAAGAGCTCCAATGCAGTATTCAAACTCAGCCCCAAGGATTTTTTACTGCAGCTGCCGAGACATAAATCCGCAATCACCAGTACAACAGTTAAATTCCATTCTCATCAGTGATGACAGTGCTTTCATTGCAGCTTTCAGGTTGTGGGAGGGTTAAAAACATGTTAGTAATTCCTAAAATCCCTGGCTCACTCATAAACACATACTTCCCTATATTTTATATGCTTTCTTCACTGGGGGTTTTGGTACACAACTGGTCAAGACTGCATTTTATGCAATCTTCAGCAAATAACCAGGGCTGGGCTTCCTTATAGCACTTCATGTTTTGCAAAGTTGCCATTTATGCAAACACTAGAATTGACTTCTTTTAATTTATGATTTTATGTTTTTTACACTAGACAGCAGTGAAAACATTCTATTTGTTCAGTGCCTTTTGTTTTCCTGTCTGTCTTGACAGCTTCTTACCAGAGCAGGCTGGTACCTCTGATGCTGTATTTCTGCAGCCAGTATTCTGTATTCTGCATCTCACGCTGCACAGCACCTGACAGGCAAGGGATGTGACCTGCACTCAGAACCCTGGGTTTTTTCCTCCACCCACACATCAAACCAAAAGGCACAGAATAAGTCAAATGTAATTACGGTTTTTGTGACAAGGTTTCATTCTTAAAACATTTCGGTTTGTTAGTTGTCGATTCAGACTTGACAAATAATAAAATTTCTGGTATTCAAAGCCACTGTGATATTATCTATGACAACAGAGTTTGGTATTTTCAGTGGCTGATTGTATTCTCTGAATCATTCTTTGTAATAAATATATTTGCATGAGAAGATAGAAGGGGATTCCTTAAGAGGTAGAGTTTTTAAAAGGACTGTTTACTTGTTTTTGGTAGTATTTTAATACTTTTGTCTTCAAAAAGTTCCCTCAGTCATAAAGATGGAAAAGCTAATGGGATTTAGCTCATTTCTCTGCAAGATCACTTCACCACTAACATCAATACACAGAGTTCCCAAGTGGTAAAATGTACTCTTTCAAACATTCTTCCCTGAACTTAAAGTTATACCACAACTTTAAATCAGATACATGATCTGCTATGCATCACCCAAAACACAGTAATTCAGCAAGCTGACTGGTGCATGACAATCCCCCCCCCAAAAAAAAAAAAAGCAGAATAACCAAATTTCTTTCTTTCTAGAATTCCTTTTAACAAGAAAAAAATCATTCTGACTTTAAATATTCAAGATTATGAAGGCAAAATATTAAGCTGACAAGGAGGAACCAAGTTCCAAATTAATGTCTGCTAAAAAGAAGAAGCTTCTGTTCCACTGTAAAAGGGACCAAAGCATGGCAGAAAAGTATGACTAAAATGTGATAGGTAACTTCTGCCTTTCTAATTCCATTAGCTGTGTCTCCACCTCTAAAAATGGTTATAACATTTTGATCTGCACTGATAGAGTCAGCACTGCAAAATCTGAGTGAATACAAGGCAGTGATAGTGCTTTATGAGGTGCAGCAAACTGAGGTCAGCCCAGGGTGGATAATTGAAGGCTGACCCCGAGCACATGCTGTGAGCCACCCCTCATACCTCTCACTCGGTGGGATTTAGCTAATTATTTCTATGACTTGCAAAAAGACAATCTTGTTCAGTAATGGGTGAGGATTTAATGGTCAGCCTAAAAGGTCTGAAGCCATCTCATCCATCCTACTTCCTCAGCACAGCTCCATTCAGTTTCAGCTCTACTGGTAAAGTTTCTGACCCAGTGCAATAAATCTTACAGCTAAAACCTTAACTTTGTCATTTCTACACTTCCTTTCTCAATTGCCACCTGATTAAGTATTTGGAAAAAAAAAAGGCCTCTAAAGAAAAACATCTTTACAAAGCTCTTCCTGAGGGTTTTTTTTCCGAATAGGGTTATTTAAGTACTATTTTTATTCCATCTAACACAATCCTACTTCCAAACGTCAAAAATCCCTTTGGTGGAACAAGAATGGTACTGGCTGTCAGCTCTGTGGATTTTACTCTCTTGTCACATCAGAGATAATCCTATTATTTCTACCTTGAACTTGCTTCATAAGGATTGAGAAAATGAAAAGCTATAAATCAAGAGATATAAAACTGAAATAAAACACACAACACATTATGGAGTGGAGAAACTTGCAAATATCAGCAAATTTTCAGGTGATACATTTCCTTCTAACCTGCTCAAGTCTTTTTATGCCTTATTACTTATTGGATGATCATTAGCTTCAGCACCTCCTCTGTGTTTCCATCAAACCTCTAATGAGATACAAGAGAGTAAGTTATTTCCCCCAAATCCTTTACAAAGCCAATGCAGAATAAAGAATTTAATTCATCCCAAATTTTAGGCAGCACACTTAACATCCCTTCTCTAACCTAAATAAATCAATAACACTTTGGCTCTTTTTGGTTGCTTGGAGCCAGCTAAAAATTATCACTGAACGCCCTACTAAAGGAGCAGATTTTTCCCATTACACACTTCTAGAGCTGCCAATTTAAACTTTGCAAAGGAATACAGCAAAATCCTGTCAAAATTACTATATCCTGATCAGCAGTTATTATGTCTCCCTTTCATCTCCTTTTAGCTACTGTGATTGGTTTTGTGTACTAGAAATACTGCCATTACCATTTCACAATTGAGACTCCAGTCTCAATGCAAACACATATATGGGCAGTTGAATCCTGGTAGATGTATTATTTATCCATAGAATCATAGAAGGTTTTAGGTTGGAAAATAAATCTAAGATTATCAAGTCCTAACACTAACTCAGCGCTGCTAACCCCACCATTAAACCATGTGTTTAAGTGCCCCATACATATACTTCCAGGCATGGTGATTCTACCATTTCCCTGGCCACCCTGTTCCAAACCCTGGCTCACCCTTTCATTGAAGCAATTTTCCCTAACACCCATTGCATTCTGTTTTAACGGTAGGAAAAAAAATCAGAACCAGAAATCTTATATAATATCTTCTTTTTGTCCTGGCATAACTCCTCTTGTCCTATCACTTGTTACTCATGATAAGAGGCTGACCCCTACCTCACTACAACATCCTTTCAGGTATTTGTAGAGAGCACCTACCGTTATTCATCAACATCTACTCTTATTATGTCTCATATAACTGGTCCAGACATTCAAATCATAAAAATAAAACTTAAAAACAACTTTGTACGTTGTCCCTCATGTCTATCATGCTCAAGATTATTCCTCTCAGAAGACATTGCTAGTTATTATATGTTTTTCAGAGTGAATTAAAATACTTCTGCATTGTGCCCCCCTTTTTTTTTCCCTGCATCTACGAAGTAATTACTGGCAAATGTAGACTGCTGTATGAACTGCTGCCCCTTTTCAAATTGCATCAGCCCCACTGAGTTAATGGACCATGTTTCAGCAGAGTGGGTGGATGGCAAACCACACAGAGCTATTTAGCATTCAGGGAGCCTTTTCTTTCCTTCTTGTGTAAAACTGTTGCTTAAGCCTCTGCAGTGATCAAGAGGCAAGTGCCACTGGAATCTGTTTAGCCTACCTCTCTGGTACATCAGAGAAAACTTCAGGAAGGCCAGGGCAACAAAAAGATTACTTCACAGCTCTCCACATATCTGCTAATGCAGCAGAATGGGACAAAGAAATCAAACAAAAATTAAAATTAAATAAAACTGAAAAGGACTGCTGAGAAGAAAAATATCCCCACTGAAGAAATACAAGATATAATGCTGTTCTGTTGATATTCTTTGTTCTCATCCATGACACTTTTCAGGAGGATCCTGAATTGAGTTTGTAACTAGAGGAAATGGCAGAAAGCACCACTTAATTCACCAGAACTCTATTGATTTACACCAGCTGGGTAATAGAGGAAGCGAGCTCAGTTTTGTTAACAGCTCTAGTGAAAGGCAGCTTGGCTTTCATTTCTTTCAGAACAGCTTGGCCAAAAAGACCATAATACATAAATAGGAAAGTCAGGAGGAGAAATAGAAAGCTCACTCTGGGGAAGTGGTATAGCCTCTGTTGTGAAGCAGAGCTGCATTTAGCACTTAGTCTCCTGCTGCTCACAGCACTGAGGTGTTTCTGTATCTGAGAAAGCTAAAACATCAGCCTAGGGACTGGCAGTAGTTCATCACAGGTACCACTGGATCCATCTGTGACCTTAGCAAACAGTTAAACATCAGCTCATGCCATGTTTTTCATCACACAGCTCATCTGGTATTGAACAAGCCCTAGGTGTTTTCTATCTAGGACAGATGTATCTGTGCCTCACTGCAGGTATGCTGGTGATGCTGCCAAGAACCACAGACACAACTCAGAAGATCAGTTGCTTAAAATAAGGTGGGGTTCTATCTCCCATTGCCAGCAACAAACACTGATGCCCAAGTAGCTTTGAAAACTGATTTTTGAGCATATGGGAAATTTTCTGCCTTTTCTGCATCCACATGGGTTCATCTGAAAGAGATTCTCCCTCATTTAACAAAACAAGACGCCTGAACCTCAGTACTCCTATCCTCATCACAGCAACAAATACTTTATCAAGAAGCAGACCTTTCTCTAAGTTACTGCACTTTCAGTTTCAAAATAATCCAAAAAATCTGCACAATATGAACCATCAAAACATTTTCAGTGGAAGATTTATTCATGTGATGGCTTTTGCCTGGATCAGAAATGCATAGGTTCATCCATGATAATTTGGTATCTCAGATCTTACTGCCTCCACCTGCTGTTTTGCATGTGTACTATCACTTCCATCCTCAAAGCCTGAAAGAAGAGAAGTGTTTTGAAAAATAACATAGGTAAGTCCCAGACCTCTCATAATAATAATAAAACTAAGAGAGAAATTGAAAGGGCCCCATTTAAATGCCTTTGGCTTTTTTGGAATTTCCAGGATATAGTACACAAAACATCGAGCAAGTTAAGGACCCTATCACAACTCTGCCACATCAGATACTGTTTTCTTAGCTTTGGAGAACATCCTGTGATGCATGAAACAAGCAGAACATGCTGACTCACATATATATTTTATTGATGTTGTCTCATAGAGACTGTCAGGAAATTGTATAGGAGTTTTCAAATAGTGTCTATTGATTATGATAAAATGTTAACTTATAGTACTATGTAACTATGTACCTAGCACTAAGTAACTCTGCAACTATCATGGGGGGTATTGTATGAAAATCATCTTGTTTTGATAAAAAGGTATGGAAGCTGAGGTTCAAGCCATCTTGGAGGTTCAGTTCTCACTTTTTTTTTTTTTTTTTATTCCTTGAAATTAGTGTCTTCCATCTAAGAAATGTTTCCTTATGCCATTACATTAATACTGTTGTATAGCAGGGAGACTTGACCATTAAAAAAGAAGACACTTATATCAGATTTCTGGTACTGATTTTTTTTTTCCTACTATTAAAACAGAATGAAATTCTTCATTTCAGCTACTAGGCAACTAAAAATTTTCACAACAGTCATCAAAATTATTTAGAGAGGAGGAAATCTAGTGAGGAGAGATGTCAGATGGCTATTGCTTATTTAATGCTTTGTTTGAAAGTGAGGAGAGAAAAAGTAATTGAAAAAAACACTGAAAGTTTGTGATCCTCCATTTCACCACATATGCTGTCATAAAATAATTCATAGGTGTTAGGAGAATCAGCAAAGTTACTGCTTGATGGTTTAAATTAAAGGAATAGAGATGAGGAGCATGTTCTCCTGGGTTAAATATGCTTCACTGCAACTGTAAATCAAACATAATCAATAGCAAGAAACACTAGTGACAGGTTCTCAGGAGCCATAGAAGATTAATGTAAAAGAAGCAGTTTGAAAAGCCCTCCAGCTTGACACTTTAGAAGATAGATTTTCATGAACATGGATTTTCATATAGTTTTAGTTGCTGAAAGTTATGCAAAACCACTTGAGTTTGACAGGACCAGATATGCAAGCAGCAGTCCATCACAGAGATTGCTAACCTCATAAAATTAATTCTGTGACAAAATCGACAGTAAGTGACATGATCAATTCTCTGCACGAAAGCACCAGCTCAAGGAAACTTCAAATTCTTGTCTTCGTTTCCAAATATGGGATGGTCATGTATTTACCTTCCTTCGAGATATTAGTTTGGAAAACATTCTGAATTATAAAAACACCTATATAAGCACCAAACATGCTTGAGAATATAACAGTGTAATGACTATTATTTTACCATTCTGTTCTTGCTACAGGCAACGTGATGTAACATCCAACATTTTAAGACCACTTAAGATTATCTGACCATAAATTCTAACCTGACTGCTGCAGGCAACAGATTTTTTTTTCAGATTTTCTTATATTGGGACTGGGAACTTGTTTGAAGAAAAAGTATTGTCACAGTTAAAACAACTCATCCAATTATCAGAACTTCAGCTCCAGTGAAGTAATTACTTTCACAGACTCTGAATTATGTATAGGCCTGAAAAAATATTTATTATAGGGAAAAAAATCCTTTCTCATTCTGCAGCTGAGACTGTATTCTAGTCCACTACTGGGAAAGTGAAAATATATCATAATTTTGGGATTTATCATATTCCACAGCAAGCATGAGTCTTAGAATACATTACAATCTGGTGATAGTCTGGTTTAATTGATCTTTATTTATTTGAGTTGGAAATTTAAGCAATGCCTGTATGGTTTATATATAGTTACTGTATAGTTGCTAACTCGCTGTGGAACTGAGAATACCTCTGCCTGATGTTCCACTGGACCTTTCAGTTAGTAGAAATGATCCATGGTTGTTGCTGGATAATTCTGATCATCCCTTCAATCCTCTATGCCTCATTACACAACTCTGCATGGAGATAGGAGGGTCTATTTATTTCTCTTAGAAAGAACCTAGACAACTTGGTAGAGAGATTGTTTGGCTTTTGAATTGACGAAGTTGACTGAATTTTGCAATTAAATCCCATATCTTGAGACTGATGATTAAAGGTGAAGTAATAAAAGTTTGATAGCACTAGCAAATATTTCAAAAAATGTCAAAGGTGTGCAAGAGACACTGACCTTGTTCTCAAGATTGTTTTACTAGGTGCCTTGTTTAGTCAGAAAGGAGATTTGTTTTCAGTATGTGCTACAAAAAGTCATGGAATCACAGAAGCATTAAATGGTTTGGGTTTGAAGGGACCCTCAAGAACATCTAGTTCCACCCCCCTGCTGTGGACAGGGACACCTTTCACTGGACCAGGTTTCTTAGAGTTCTGTGCAATCTAGCCTTGAACACTTCCAGGGATGGGGAGTCCACAAATCTGTTGCAGTGTCCTCATCATCCCATTTTAATCTTGATGAAATCCTGGTCTTCTTCTACTTCTTGGTTAATATTCTGTTTGAGAAAGTTTAAAATCTATCTTCAGATAGAAATCACAGCCTCTACTGTCGCCTGATTTGTTTCTACTTCATCTGCTGTGTATTGCACAGTATTTGGATTTGGTTCTGCTTTGTGTTTTTATTTGATGTCATTCCCAGTGCGCAACTCTCCTTGGCAGCACTAGGCTGTCCATCATGTGAAACAGACAACCACAGAACTTGTCTGTGTTTTCTGATCCAACAGATGAGTCAACACTGCCTCTTCACTCCTGTCTGTGTTGCCATTCCATCAGTCACTTTACTATCTATGCCATCTTCATGTTGTTTTGTGAGTACACAAAACAGGACATTTTGTGCTCATGTTACCATGTGGTGTCAAGCTGTTTAAATTTAGTGGCAGCTTCTATGACTCAGTGTTTCATTAGGATGGATGGGATATGCTGTCCTTGTTGTGCATGCATTCAGCTTCTTGATGCCAGCTACAGCCCACATCAACAGATTTCTTTCTCATGGTAAAAATGCTACCAGTAAAAATCCCAGGAATCTGAACTTTCTCTAGGTGAGGGTGTTCCTCTATTTACATTGACCACCTCCACAATCAAGATGAGATCACAGAGTTTTTCATCCAGATGGTCTTGTTCAAAGATTGCCAGAGGAATAGGAAGGTTTGTCATTCAATATACTGTGGGACTTTTATCCTGGGCGAATTAAGTGGCATTTCTTTAGTCACTCACAATAAGCCCTGCTTTCTTTCATATTGTATGTCAACTGTCTTCCCAACAGAGTGACACATCTGTGCAATTTTACACTGCTATCATGCTCAGTGTTAAATTCTACAGGCACATTGTGACCTCTTTGTAAACCTTAAAGCTTCCCTCCAACTGGAAGGAATTGCTCTCATGAGTAAGCCTAGGGACAGTTTGTGGAGTTTTAACTTTTGTTTGACCTCTGAATTTCCCCTTTGAAGCACACATTCTATTAAAATTTTGTCCAAACTTACCATGACTTTTCCCCCTCTTCTCTCACACCAAGATTTTAGTTACACTACTAAACTAGTAACTAACCTGAAAGTTACTGAGTAATAAGCTTTATTGAAGACTCATTTTGCACTTGATGGTACTCTTTCATTTAATCCCTTATGAACTCCAAGGCAGTTTTAACGTTTATTGCTCTTTTCCTTTTTTCTTCTGCTAGCAGCTTCAGGCTGCTTGTATTTTGCATGCCCTTTACTTGGCTATATTTTCTCCAATCTAAAATCACCTTTTATCATTTTTGTGGGTTAATATTATGGCTAACTGCACCATCTATCAGCAAACAAATTGCTCTTTGATATAAAGACAAGTCATAAAAAGCAGCATCCTTCTTCTTCAGTGCCAAGAAAACCTTGGGATCTGGCAAGCCAGTAAGAAATGTTTTCCTGCTTGTAAGAAAGCAGGATTTCTTTCTTTTCCTTCCTTCCTTCCTTCCTTCCTTCCTTCCTTCCTTCCTTCCTTCCTTCCTTCCTTCCTTCCGCCACTTCCGCCACTTCCGCCACTTCCGCCACTTCCGCCACTTCCGCCACTTCCGCCACTTCCGCCACTTCCTTCCGCCACTTCCTTCCACCACTTCCTTCCGCCACTTCCTTCCTTCCTTCCTTCCTTCCTTCCTTCCTTCCTTCCTTCCTTCCTTCCTTCCTTCCTTCCTTCCTTCCTTCCTTCCTTCCTTCCTTCCTTCCTTCCGCCACTTCCGCCACTTCCGCCACTTCCGCCACTTCCGCCACTTCCTTCCGCCACTTCCTTCCGCCACTTCCTTCCGCCACTTCCTTCCGCCACTTCCTTCCGCCACTTCCTTCCTTCCGCCACTTCCTTCCTTCCGCCACTTCCTTCCTTCCGCCATTTCCTTCCTTCCGCCACTTCCTTCCTTCCTTCCTTCCTTCCTTCCTTCCGCCACTTCCTTCCTTCCACCACTTCCTTCCTTCCGCCACTTCCTTCCGCCACTTCCTTCCTTCCCCCACTTCCTTCCTTCCGCCACTTCCTTCCTTCCTTCCGCCACTTCCTTCCTTCCTTCCTTCCTTCCGCCACTTCCGCCACTTCCTTCCTTCCTTCCACCACTTCCTTCCGCCACTTCCTTCCGCCACTTCCTTCCTTCCTTCCGCCACTTCCTTCCTTCCGCCACTTCCTTCCTTCCTTCCTTCCGCCACTTCCTTCCTTCCTTCCGCCACTTCCTTCCGCCACTTCTTTCCGCCACTTCCTTCCTTCCACCACTTCCTTCCTTCCTTCCCAGCTGAAGGACAAGACAGCTAAAAGCTTAGTAAAGTCAAGTAAGGAAAAAAAAATTAAATGCCTGAATAATAAATACAATTATAATGTATTTCTTGACTTTAATTAGGAATATAAATTAATATATTGGCCAATAGTGATGGCAATGATTTCACAGCAATTTTTTCCCAGATTAATGTCCATGTAAGAAAAGTTAAGTTGATATGGACGTTGCAGTCTAGATAAGAGCAAAGAAATCTCATCCCTCTGGGACGACTGTTTCACTGTTTTGGACCTTTTAAAACTATTTTAGCTACCAGAAACTGAGAGAGTGTATCATTCACTCAGGTCATCAGGCATTCAATATTCATCAATATCAAGATATACAAAAAGTACTGTGGTGCCAACAGTCTTGAAATTGATATTAAAAAGGGACAGTAAAAATTTGGAAGATGGCCATAATTATTTACAAGAATCCATAAAAAAACCAGAACTGAATATGCATGAAATGCCAATGTGATGTTTGGCCCATGGTAAAGAGGAACCTAGTGAGTATGTGCTCTCAAAAATAAGTATGAGCCAAGTGTCCTCCTGCAAAAAAAACCCCACCTTTTAATAGCTATGGAATTACACATCCTACAATTACCTAAAATTAAGACAATATGTTTGGTAATTGCAGTATCAGAATCAGAAATTACTTCTGCTATGGTGTGGGGGCAGGGCTGTGTGCTCTACCATTCAAACCACATGCTCATGGAAAGTACCTACTGCAGGACAGCAAAGTCCAATAACCGGGAAAGAGGCTTCATTAATTTTTATATGGAAGACAGATTTCTGCAGCATATAGAAATACATTAGGTATTATAGCTTCTTTCATCTTTATGTATTATTGTGTTCCAGTCTTGGCTGTTCCAGAATAATATATTCCAGATCTGCCATAGCCTTATTGCAATGGAGAAATTATCTACAATACTGACCTATTATAACAGACACTAGATGCAATCTCATACATTTATGTAACACTTAAATGGATTTATTCAAATTGGTGAAAACCTTTCTTTAGTTCCTCCAAATAAGGAACCATTAACTGTTATATTGACAGAAACTTATGGACTCTTCTGGGCTAATGTATTCCATTCTCAGTCTGCAGAGTGAGAACATTTTCAAAGCATTTCTTCACAGATTAATTGTTCTAACTGCAATGAGGGCTCTTATCATTCCTCTGCCAGAGATGAATATTGCTGCTAATCATGATGCAATTGGTGCAATTGTGCTTGGCTATGAATAGCAGAGGAGAAATCATGTTTATGATGAGGTGGCCCTGAGTTTAGTGAGGCCACTGTAAACAGAGGAGAAAAGGAGCAGCAGTAAGCCATTGTCATGGTTTAATCCCAGCTGGCACTCAGCCCTACATAGCCTCTTGCCCACTCTGCCACCACATCAGGATGGAAGAATAAAAGTAAAAAAATGTGTGTATTGAGATAAAGAAAGGTTAATAGGGAAAGCAAAAGCCATACACACAAGCAAAGCAGAACAAGGAAGTCATTCACCTCTTTCCATGGGCAGGCAGGTGTTGAGCCATCCCCAGGAGAGCAGGGACCCACTGCATGTAACAGTGGCTTGGGAACACAAATGTCACCACCCTGAACCTCCTTCTTTTTCTTCTCCCTCCAGCTTTTATCTGCTGAGCATGTCACCATGTGGTATGGAACATGCCTTCAATCAATTGGGCTGTGTCCCCTCTTTGTGCACCCCCAGCCTCCTTGCTGGTGGGGTAAGGAGCAGAACAGGCCTTGACTCTGAGAACTGATCAAGAGTAACTAAAACACCCTCATATTATTAGCTCTGTTTCCAGCACAAGCCTGAAGCACAGCTCCAAACCAGCCACTATGGAAAAAATTAACTCCAGCACAGCAGTAAAATAGGCGGATAAGAACCCAAAAGTATAGGCAGCATCTCTGTAGAGAAGGCAGTCTGATGTCTCTCTGTCAAGAAAGCAGCATCACCAGGGTGCCACTTACACTTTTATTGGCAGCATCCCTGCTACAGATGCTGTTAGTCAGCTCCACAGGGAGACCTTTTGCTGTTGTTCATTTGTTCCCAAGCACTGCACAGGGTTGGACAAACATAAGTGGAGGGATTATTCTCTATATTGTCTGTCCTAGAGGAAAACCATTCTTCTACAGGATCAGGAGTCCATGCCAGTGGCAGGGATTAAGTCTCCAAGACTGATATTTTGTGCCTTTCTCCCTGTTTGCCACAATTATGGGTACAGCATGGTGCCTACATCAGTAAAACGTTAAAGATATATAAGCATGATTACAGCATTTTTTTAATGTAAGGGAGAGGATAATTTCACTTACCTTCATAAAAACTAAAAACCTTATTTCATTTGGACTCTATAGCTCAGCAGTGTAAAGAGACAACTACTTCCAAGAGGAAATTCATCCCCTCACCTTAGAAATTTACATCAGGACAGGAAAAGTTGTTGTCCACAGATATCTCACACTCCATTTTTCCACATAACAGGTAAAATATATGACTTGAACTAAAGTTTCCTTTTAAACATTTAAAATCAAGTGAGGAGAATTACTTTTACTGTCAGTTTTCACTGGGAGGCAAATGTAGCCTTTCTGAAAATCTGACAGTAGCACCAATGGGAATGGAACTGATAACATATAAATCTGACTGCAATTCCCAAACCATTTAACTGCCAATTAGAAAGATTCAGGATTTTCCAGAGGGAAAAGAAATAACTCAGGTGACTGAATTGACTGCTTCATTGGTGAAGAAGACTCTTCAAAAGGAGAGAGAAGTGGATGTTTTTTACCTTTAATTCAGTAAGTGTTCCAACCATGTCTCCCATTACATCCTCACAGACAAACTAATGAAGTAAGGACTGCATAAGTAAAGAGTCAGGTGGATTGAAAATTGGCTGACTTCTGGACTCAAAGGGTTGTGGTCATCAGTACAAAGTTCAACTGAAGAACAGTCAGCACTGGTGCACCCTAGCAGTCTGTACTCAAGTCAGCACTGCCTAACAGCGTTATTTAGGATTGGGCGATGGGACAGGATGCACCCTCAGCAAGGGAATATAATGTGAGAATAGGGCTTGATGCACCAGAGGATTGTGCTAACATTCAAAGGGACCTTACAGGCTGGAGGACTGGGACAAGAAGAACCTCATGAAGTCCAAGAAAGGAAAATGTCAACTCTTGCTCCTAGTGAGAAATAACCCCAAGCACCATGGCAAGGTGTGGCTGACAGCTGGACAGCAGCTGTGCAGAGAAGGACCAGGGAGTCCTCATGAACACCAGACTGAATATAAGCCAGTAACCAACCCTCACAGCAAAGGAGGCCAACAGCCTTCTGGGCTGAATGGCACAGAGTGTTGCCAGCAGGTTGAGGGAGGTGATCCCTTCCCTCTGCTTTGCACTGGTAAGACATATCTGCAGTTCTGTGCTCATTTATGGGCTTCCCAGTACAACACATATGGACAAGCTGGAGCGAGTTCAGGAAAGAGCCATGAAGATGTCTGGGACCTTCAGAAATCTCACGTATGAAGAGAGGCTATGAGAACTGTGGCTAATCAGGCCAGAAAAGAGAAAGCTCATGGGGAATCTTGACAATGTATAGAAGAACCAGGGATGGAGGAAAAAAAAGAGCCAAACCTTTCCCAATAACACTGAGTGATAGCACAAGACACAGAGGCCAAAAACTCAAATACAGAAAATACTTAAATGGAAGAAAAACCTCTTTCACAGTGAGGGTGTCAAACAGTGGCACAGGCTGCACACAGAGATTGTAGAGTGTCCCTTGTTGAAAGTTTTCAAAACCCATCAAGGCAGATGTTGGGAAACCAGCTTTAGCTGGCCCTACTTTGAACAAGGGGACTAGGCAGTATCCAGACATGCCTTTCCATCTCATCTTTTCTGTGATTTAAAGTTTATAGAATAGAAATAAAAAATAAAGCCCTCTTTTGTCCTCACTTAAACCATGTGCTTTGAGGTAAAAAGCCTTGAAAGACACAACTCAGAACTTCTAAGAGGAATTAGTTTGACTGTTTTTAATTGCACTTCTAAACACTGTTGCACACACTGAGCAGCCAAGCAAGAATAATTTAGCTTGTGTGGTTCTTCAAGACTATTCACAAATGACTGCATCATTTGTATGCTCTATTGTCTTTGCTTACCCTTAAGTCTTATATATAGTAAAATGTTCTTTAAACTGAATTATTTATGCAGGTTTTTCTTTTCTTTTCCCTTAAAAAGCTTTTTTTTAAAATCTTCTCCATAACATGTTGCTCTTGGTCATAAAAAGTCAGATGAAAAAATGTTTTTTGGGATTCTTGGTTATGAACCATCTCTACCTTCCTACCTGTACCTTTGTTCTCTGTGTATCATGGATGTCTGCAGCACTAACACAATTGTTCCCACTGTCTTTTAACCACATAAGCTGTTTTGATCTGTTCTGACTCTGGTGCACTTTGGACCTCTCGCCTCTAGGAAGTCAATAGGACTGGATCTCTTACAGAAAGCAATTATTTTAACACCAATTATCCTCACTCTTGGTTTGATTTGATAGAGAAAACATTTTATTTTCTATAAATTTCCACTGTCTAAGTAGCGTGCTGATACTTCTCCAGAAGCCTATTTCTCTTTGTGTTTACTAGATCTCAGCAGTATACCCAAATCACTCTGCTTTTTTTTACCTGCAAGATCAGAAGTTTGGCTTTAGCTTTTCCAGCTGTCTTTGTTCAGAGCTTGCAGCAACTGCAGCCAGGTGCAGTGGGAGGGAAGAGCTGTGTTTTGTCATTACCTGCTCAAGGGTCTGAGCTATAGATGTTTCTTGGACAAAGGAAGAAGCAGTCAGTATTCTTTACAAATAAATTATGTGGAGGAAAAAACACACAAAAATTTTTTGGGTTCACTGATGATTTTGTTGAATTAGGTACCACAGAATTTTGTCCCATAATGCCTAGACTGTTCTGGTTCTTTGAAGTCATTCTACAGGGGAGCTCCAAACATCTGGAGCCTTCTGTTTTCATGAGATTTCCTTTAGTGACAGACCTGAAAATAGCTCATCAAGCTTAATGACAATGGGATAAGTAAAAATACAGTTTTAATGCCTCTTCTGAGATGCTTATGTCTATTTTGTAGCTGATAAATTCCCTGGGTTAAATTATACTCTTGGATAGGAAATGGCTATCACAAAAGCAATGGGAGTTTGACATGGCCATCAAGGGATTATAAATAGCCCTCAAGGATAACAATATAAACATATTGCTTCCTCTACTGCTTGAATCCACTAATTAGGAAATCAGAATGTGATAGAAAAATGTTGATGGTGAGCAGATGCATTTGCTGAGTGATCACTGCAAGTCTGGTTACTAAAGCTAAAAAATACGGCAGAGCACTCAATATTTTGCCATGAACTTTAGAAGTCTATCAATTCTATTTAAGTCACCACAAGTGTGGCAAACATTTTGCCAAAGATCATATGGAACATTTTGTGTCTGACTTGGATGAAATACAGGTAATACACTGATCTCATTGGCTCTTTGCATTCTTCCCATCTGTCCTGTCCACATGTTTTTCACAGCATATTGTAAATTTTTCAGGATGTTATTGAAGTGGCTGTAGTTCCAGCAGACCTGCACACCATACACAAGATTCAGTAATTTTAGGTATCTGTGGTATAAGACAGTCACTCCAAATTAAATAGAACTGGTCTAGTCCTCCCACACAACTCGTAACTGAGGCACATTAAAATTGAAACTCACAATGAGCATGAACTTATCACTAACTCACAGGTGATCTTTTTGTTCTCACATTGAAGGTACTGAGAATTCTAAGCAAGCACTGAGTATCAGATCTGCCATAATAATGTAAAAGAGGTGAACTTAAGACATTTAGATTAGAAAAACCTGCTCCAAAGCTAAAATCTTACCCATATTCATAAAATATGGCTTTGTAGTTTATTGCTTCTGAAGTCTTCTTGCTGTATGCAATGACTCTTCAAAACTGCATAAGTCATCAAGCAATTTAAGAATATATGAAATAGAGTGAGATTTATTTCCTTAAGCTGTCATAGACCCCATGAAATTGTGACAAATTGTCATTGGTTTTTATATTTATGCACATTTTCTGATCTCTTGACAAGATACATACCCCTCAAGATGACCAGGATTCTATTTCTTCCAATTCTGTGTTTCCCTTTTAAATTGAGTGTATATAGAAGCATATGAATGGAAAATCTAAAAATATTTGTCTGCAGCTGAAACATGAAGCATCAGAAAGTGAGTGCCTTGTATTTCTTCCTCCCACTGGAACATGTCAGTATCCACATGGTCCATGGAGTTGACGCATGTGAGATTACCTTGCTTTTATAAATTCTGCTGAATGGAATTATTGCTATTTGTTTTGCTGAAAGACATATTAGCTGTAAACTTCCACAAAAATATCTGTCAAAGACAGTTGGAACATTTTGAGCACCCGTGTGTTCTGTAGACTGGTGCTGTACTCATCAATGTGAATTAGGAGGATCTTTACAAGGCCTTGTGTCAGATCTCTGAAACCAATTTTACAGTGAAATATATCTGGCCTTTGTGCTGGTAAAAAAATATACCACAAATGAATGTATTTTATGTAAAAATTTGGACCCAGTAATGACTTAGAGTCAATGCTCAGAGTTCAGTCATAGTGGGTCACCTCCTCAAGACTGAGAAATTAACTTCCCAAGCCAGTAACAACCCATAGGTCCTGATCTTTGCAGTCTCCAAAGAATGCAAGGGCACAGGGAGCTTGTGAAATGCTCCACCTCACTGCATGCAGAGTGTAGGGGAAAATTAGTTCTACTTCTCACTATGAAGGTGAGGCTGGAATAACCCTAGAAGTCCCAAACCAGAAGTTAGTAAGGTATCACCTTTCAGGAAAGAGGGTGGTAAACAAGCACTTCGGTATACAATAGTCTCTTCAACTGATAGCTTGTTTCTGCACATTTGAAACCAGCATATTTAAGACCTTTGATGACATTAACTTGTGGAGGAAAAAAAAAAGTTGATATTTAAACCAATCTATGTCATTTGCTTTAGCAATAGGCTTTATTTTCTTTAAGAAAGAGTAAGATACTGTACTGGAAAAGACTGACTTAGGATAGAAGCCCTGTGTCCTCATAAGGTTTATCTTGATCTTTCATGTTTTCCTCTGTGTTTTTCTTTTGCTCTCTCAAGGCTAGATTTAAAACTAAATATTCTAGAGGAAAAAAGGGAAAATAAATTTACAATGTGTAATGAGATAGATTATTGAATTTGTCTAAAAAAGCATTTAATCTCAAACTGAGATCCTTTATTCTTTAAAATACTTTGGTTTGCATACAGTGTTTTTTTTATTGTCCTGAAAGCTCATCTACTTTGTAAATCAGTCAACTTCCTAGATGCCAGTGACTTGCAAAAGTTATTTGTTGGATCAGAATTGGATGAAGCATGGGAAACTGCTGACCTTCCTGACAAAACAGATCTAGTCAGAAGTGGTTGGACTTTGAAGAATAGGTAGAACTATGGATCTTTGGTTGACCTGGGGTATAGCAAATTATTTCTTAGGGACTGTAAATGGAGCCAGTGCCTACTCAGTTCCAGAAAACAAGGTGCATGATCCATGCTCGCTGACTCCCTCTGCCTCATTGCAGTATAAAGTCCACGTGCACCAGAAGCTGCCCTCTGGCAGCAGTTTATAGGTCTTCACTTATCTATCTCACCTCCTTTTATTTAGTCTCACCAATTCACTTCCTTTAGAACTCTACTAGACCCCTTGTGTGTTCCAACATCTCACACACAGAACTGAATGTGAGTTCACACAGAAAATGGAAACAGATTTTAATAAGACAGGGTAACCTGCAAGGTAAAGCGGTAAAGGGTTTGGCCTAAGCTGTTAACCAGCCACTTGCTCATACATAACAAGCTCCTTTTGTTCTCTCTTCTCCCCATTTCCCAAATTTGTTCTTTTCTAGCCCATTTTCATCTCCCTTTCTCTAGCTCCCAGTTCTCCCAAATAAACAAAACCCCATGTTATTTTTCTATCTCAGTCCCATTTTTGCTACCTTTGTACCCAAATTTTATATCTGTGATGCTGCTATCTCTGTCATTTCAGCCACATGAGACACTTCTTGAAAGCGTATTCTAGACCTTGCTGCCTCAGCTCCCAGAGGTCCCCAATACTTCTCTAGAGACGTCAGTGGGATCTGGCTGCTTCTCACACAATTGCCCCCTAAACACTTGTAAAATGTGATTTTTAATCAACTTTTTTAAATCCTTCATAGTGTTACCCATGGTTTTGCCATCTCCTCTGACTGCTAGTTGTTAAACCCACGGTTTCTCATGGTCTGTTCAGCTAAGCCTCAGGCTGGGACCAAGCCTGCCCACCTTATCAGGGTCATTTTTATTGAAAAAAAGTTAGTGTTGATCTTTAGAAATGAGACAGAGTCTGATGCAAAGTCATGAAGCTGTCTGACATCAGAAGATAAGATTTTATCTGCACTTTGTCCTTCTTAGGAGCAAGATTTAGAACTGACAAAAACACGTGATGGAAACTGGTAAAAAAAGAAACATGAGTGAACAATAAGATCACTTAAAATCTGACCTTAAAACCACTGATTAGGATTCCTCTTGTTCTTTCATTGTGTGTCACTTCTCTGTTCCTCCTCCCTCTGAATTGCGGTTGCAGGTCATGTGAAGACAGCTCTGAGTCTCCTATTATCAGATAACCAGCACAGCCCCAGGCTTCAAAGTAAGGAAATCCTATTAATTTTATTTTGTCCTAAAATATTGATAGAGAAATTTTGTATTAGTATGTTCTGAGTGGTTTCTTCCCACCAGATCACTAGTACCATTAATTTCATGCCTTTCCCAAACTAAATTATTAAAAAAAAATTTAAAATCCTCTAAATGTGTCTTCAGTTTAATTTAGGAGAAGTATGAAATATTTTTCTGCCTCATCCAGTGGTAGTAGGTTCAATAACCAAGAAATCAGATGTTCTATGCTGTTCATGGTTTGGCAACACATTTGCTCAACTCTGCATCAGCCATGCAGGCTGCTAAAGAGTCTTTGGCCTCCTACTTCCTTACCTTAAATAACTGCTACTCTACTGAGGACATCAGAAAGATGTGCCCTAGAATTTCCCCTGAAATAGTCCTTGGAATAATTCTGACTGGGGAGAAACATCATGTATTTATTAGCACCATTTGCAGAGCTCTGTGATAAGCAAAAAAGCTCCTTGATGGAACAATTTGAAAATACCCTAGAAAAAGAAAGACAGCCCCACAGGGTAATGAACATCCATCCTACCCATCTTGAGACTCTTAAGAGTAGATCTGTGAAGCTAAACAAGGAACACAAAAAAGCAAGCTGAATAACTGGACTTGTATGGTATGCACTGCTGGCTAAGTCTCTCCTCCTTGGTTTCTTTTGTCCCATTCCAACTAGATGTCCCCATGAAATATCTGCAACACAGAAAGCCAAATCCAAACAGTGTGAAGATGGGTTAGTAACAGGTGAGTGATTTAGCAGTACAGTTTCATTTATGGGCTCAAGGTGATCACACGTTGACAACAGCCAAAAAAGAGCTCTGAATTCTAGGATCTGAGATCCTATCTGATGGTTTCTTCTCCACTGACAAAGGATAGGATTGTGCTTTACAAACCTGTATTCCCAAGTATGGGTTATTTTTCCCACTGTATAAGAAGCCATCCCACACAAAGAGTTGAGATATTTGAACTCATTTAATATCTGTGCAGAGATGGGTGGTAGGTGATGAAGGCACAAAGTTGGCACACCTTCAGCATGCTAAGTGCTCATTTTTATACATTTTCACAATTTAAAAAAGTAATCTCCTGTATATGTAGCAACCTAAATATACATTGGCTTTTCTTTCTCTGGTCTTTGTTTAAATACAAAGATATAGTGGACACTGATTTTACTGTGCATGCTCTAAGAGGAAGCAGCTTATGTGAATAAGGGGCAATCACAGTCTATCAGTGGGTGCTTCACTGAGCCAATGAACACAAAGTTCAAGGAAAGTTGTTCTTCAGTTTTATAGTTTGATTTACAGTGTTTTCCTGTTCTTTCTTCGTGGGTCATGGCTCTTGGTTCCTGCATGTTGGTTATTCCTTCATTTTTCATACCTTCTTTTATTTGTCCTGTATTACAGTGAATTTTTAACCTTTTCATGGTTCTTTATTCAACAAACCTACATTCCTTATTCAAGCACACAAACCTACAGCATCCTACAACCTGGCATCAATCCTGTTGGTAGAGATGACATCTCCTTAGCATATGTTTGTCCATCAAAATTAATGATAGTAAATTACCTAGAACAGGCAAGCAACCACCTGCCAGCAGTGCTACACAAGTTTTGTGCCTAATAATAAGCATAAAAAAGAAGCTGCTCCATGTGAGTGTATGAGCAAGACCAGTGCAAGGGGCAGTACAAAGCACTTGCAGCATTTCTGTGAAAGCATGTAATAAGCACTTTCTGCTCGAAGCAGGGCGCTGCACATCAGCATCAGCACTGTTTCAGAGGAAGTGGCTGCTGGCTGCTGGCCCCAGAGCTATGAATCAAGAGTTAATCATCCTCCTCAAGTCAGTCACAAGGCGTTAAGCTGTGGTTTGAAAGCCTCAGCTCTGAGATCTTCTCTGAAACCTGGCTGCTAGTTACCTTATTGCCTTTGCCTATTTTGAAGTCGTTTAAATTGAGCAGCAATATTTCTAGAACTAATATGTAATTAGTTCTACTACTCATAAATTTAGAGCTTTTAGGACGCATGAATCACTTTTTTTTCCCCTTGGACAAAATCTACAAAACTATCTGAAAAAGGAATCTGAACATATTTATTACATTGCTCTCTGGTTTCAGTTGCCTTTCCTATTTTCCCAGTTCATTACTAAACCCTCATATTTCAAAGCTACTTTAACAAACCTTTGCTCTTTATTTTCTTTTGTTTCAAGTGTTCCCTTCTCTGGTTTCTATTATTACACAGCAACAATCATCAGTGTGCATGAAGGTAGTCATCAGATTCCAAGAAACACTTTATTTGCAGCTAAACTTGTGTATTTGCCTGAAGCACTGGTGAATGAATAGATTTCATTACCTTTTATGCTATCACTGTCAGAAGACAGCCAAATGCTGCTTGAAAAACAAGTAGGCAACAGGTCAGGAAAATCCATGAACAGTATTGAGCAGAGCTGGCTAGTGGGGATGCCATGAATGCCTGCAGCTCGGCCATTCAGCTGTCACATTAAATGCTTTGTATTGTCTCTTCAAGGCAGAGGTAATGGCTTGGGCTCCAGCAGTGTCACTATGCTTTTGATAAATCCTTTTAAAAGATTCATCTCTCAAGTAACAGGTAGAGATCACATTCCCCTATAATTTCTCCCAGTTTGGGACCATCTATAAGAATATTTTTAGTTTCTCCCTTGATGAATTAAAATGTTAAAGCACTGTCCAGCTCCACCAATGGGGAACTTGCACAATTATGTATGAGTTGTACAAGGTCACATGAGAAGCTTGTGGCTTAGACAGACATCCTTCTCCCACTTCCTCCACTCATCCAAATTAGGATGACTTCATTATACATGAAGTTTGCATAGAAGCTGTGCTCTGCTAAACACATGGCAGGTGTTTGTGTAGCTCTCATTATTGTGAATGTGAATTGGCAGAGCACTCCAAAGCAGGATGAGATCCCCTGAGGTGTAGCTCCAAATTGTTTTACAAAAATGATTCTCTGTGCTATATCACTGCACATTTTATCTTAAAACTAAATCATTTTGTCATTATAGTCTTAGCTGGCAGCTCATTCTTTAGGAAAACCTCTGCTCATTCTGATTTTTTGAAATAAAACCAGTGAACATGAAAAAGCACAGGAAAGACATCAACATGTTGGAGGAAGGAGGGCCACCAACATGGTTGGAAGGATACAGAACCTTTCCCAGTAAGAAAGGCTGATAGAATTGGGACAGTTCAGCCTGGGAAAGAGAAGGTTTAGGCATGACCAAATTGCTGCCTTCCAGTGCCTGAAAACATCCCACAGAAGAGATAGTGATGAACTTTTTACAAGAGCAGGCAGTGACAGAACAAGGGGGAATGGATTCGACCTGAAAGAGAGTAACTTTAGATTAGATATTAGGAAAAAACCTTATTACTGTGGGAGTGGTCCTGGTGCAGGCTGCCCAGAGAAGTTATAAATAGTCCAACCCTGGAAGTTCAAAGATACGTTGTGTAGAAATCTGATTCAGTGAAACTTGTCCCTTTCCATGGCAGCAGGACTAGAGCTAGATGATCTTGATGGTCCCTTCCAATCCAGGACATTTTGTATTCTAGAAATATAGTTTAATTGAAAACAATCTTTCACAGGTGTACCCTGGGATCATGTTCTTGGTACCCTAGAAGTCAGCACAGCCCATAACTGTGACCTAGTTCCAGCTCCATGAGAAAAAGATCCAGTAGCAAATCAGGCACTGAGACCTTCTCAGCAAGGCCTCTGTGATGGCAGTTGATCAGCAGGGCAGCAACCAGAAACTCCACACTTAATTGTTTCCACCAATACTCATGCCTGTCCTTTGCTTCTGCAATAGGAATTTAAAAACTCACCAGATTGATGTTTCATATTCCCTGTGTACTGGTAAAAGTAAAAAGTATGGGAACATCCAGACGAAGGCAGTTTTACTGTACAAACACTACTTTTAATAAAATAAACACAAACTACCCAAAGAATCACCCACTGTTAACCTGTATAACAGAAAAAGTGGAATCACTAGAAAGAAAAATAACTATTTAGGGAAGAGATTAATTATGTGCTTTCATGTACTACTAAAAAGAGTTCAGCTTTTCTAATGTAAATAGCCCAGATTCTTCTTTGAGTGCTTCATTTCTACATTCAGAGCCTATCAAACACCCTGCCAAAATTCAGTCTGAAAGCCTTTTGTCAAGATGGTATGAAATCGGTTCAGAAGTTTTTAAGATGGTTTCAGAATTAGTTTAGGGTTTTTTCTGCATGCAAAAAGGAGAAAGGCAAAAGCTTCAGGCTTATTCCTCATTGTGAGATTTTTTTACTCTGTGATAATGAGTGATTCCAAGCCTCTGTTCTTCCCCACACATGCTCCAAATGTTAACTTCACGTTGACCTAATAGACTTTGTCCAATCTGGCTGCTAGGTAACTACAGCTGCTTCTGACAAGGCAAGAAAACAAAAGAAGCAAGTGCCACTGGATGAATTGTTGTGCTTTCAGCAGCAGCCCACTCCATCATCAGTGAGTGGTATTTTAAACCCCATGCACTCTGCTTTGCCCAAGACTTTGGAGCAGAGCTTGGCACTGCGCTCTGGCTTTGTGTTACTTGTGCCAGGTTTTCCCTGCAAAGGAGGGATCAACAGGAGAGCTCAGCCCAGGTGAGGAACTCTTCAGACAGAGCCGTGGGGAATTCTCTGCTCACATAAATATCAGTGTTCTTCTCAAAGGCTGCTCAGCAATGTGCCTGGAAATGCAGATATCAAGTATCATTCAGTAACACTTCAGCATTTTATTGCTAGGCAATATTTAAAGGAGAAAAAAATGCATAGTATTTTTATTGACTGCTTTAGGGAAACAAATCTCTCATATGCACTTCTTTCTTGAGAAGGGCCATTATATTGAACATTAAATCCATGGAAATGTGTTTGGGTTCATATCTATCTGAAAGTTATAAGCCATTCCTGAAGCTTGGGCTGCATGTTTTAATATGCATTTGGATTATCTGAGCACTACACTTTCCCTGATGCTTGTGTCAAACCTTCTGTCCTTCTGTCCACCCCTGCCCCTCCAGCCTCAGCCTGAGCTCATATGCCAGGCTGTGGTGGAGCAAGCCTGTGCTGTGTGTGTGCTGGGTGTGTGTATCATACACATCTGCCCTGCCAGTTCAGCTGAAACAGCAACAGTACACCAGTGACATTCATCAGAGCACTCAGTTACACCTTTTTTGTTTCTTCTTCCACCTGTTATTTGTTCCCAATGTCTCTTTAGATAATGAGATATCTGGGCATATCAGTTTGCCCGCAGCATCCAGATTCTGACAAGATATTAATCATCAATCTTCAAACTTCTTCGTGGGCTATGTCTAAAAAGAAAATACTGGTCTTTCTTGTTCTGCACTTATGGAATTTCCTGGTTTTCTTCATTTTGTGCATCATGAAACCAGTCTGACCTGGACTCTGCTGACTGTCCTGGACAGATGTAGTGAGCTCTTTGCATGGGCAATCTAGGCAGAGGATGCAACCTAACCACCACCCAAAGCCTCAACTGTAAGCTAGTGGCCAGCAAAAGACATAAAGATGAAGTTGAGATAGTGTTGATAACGCATGTACATATTTTCTGATTTTGTTTTTTTTCCTTCTTCCTTAAAAACAAAACTCAGGCCAAAGCTAGTGACAGCAAAATAAGTGCAGTGGAAGCACTGAAGTGAATGCCATCCCGGAGAACAAAAATAAATATATTGCAAAATTAGTCATGAGAAAGCCCTTAGTTTGCAATATGCATGTTTTCCTAGACAAGATCTTGCTTAATAAGTATGTGTTCAACTGGCTAAAAAATTTCCTTATGATCTTCCTAAAATGAAGGCACATGCTGAGTTTCACGGACTTTAGCTTTTAATGCCAATGATTAACAAATACTTCCAACTAGGGAAGGTGCAATCATAGGATTGTAAAAGTAATCCTGATTAGTTAAATGCTCTAATACATTACACACACACAAAAACTCTATTTTTGGTACCTATGCTAACATCCAGTTTGCAGAAGGACTTGCTCTCATTGAACAGAGCAACGAAGGCTCTTTGCAGTCTGTGTTCAGCAGTTCTCCCATGGGCAAGAAGGTGACTGCCTGGGAGAGAAGAGGATCCAAGTGAGAGAGGTAGACAAACTCTGGAGGTAGAGAAACAAGTAGCAAAGCAAGAATGAGCATGAGAGCAACAAACTTCATGCTGAAAGAGAAGGCTGATTCCTTTGGCCTTACTGAAGCAAAGAAGAGATAAGATCACTTGATGTGGCATTTCATTGGACAGAAGTATCCTTTATTTTTGTAAAAATGAAGTACATAGCCAGATTCACTGCCTTCTGCTATAAAAGAGTCTTTGAAGATCCCAAAGCTGGGACTGCACTTTTTCTCTCCTGTGAATGGGAGAGGACAGTCTTGTAGCTGAAATATCACCCAAGCTGAGGGTTTGCAAAACCACTGCACCAACACAGCTGATCTCGGTACAAACCTCCCAGCTGGGGTTTCTTTCTTGGCTTTATAACTGTATCACATGGAGGCTTAACTCTTCTGTTCTTATCCACACAAAACTGTGGATAAGACCTGTCACAGGGAAAAATCCTTGCAGTGGAACTTACAATGTCCCCTCCACCTCAAAATCTCAGACCACCCAAAAAGCAAGGCATCACACACAGGGTAATCCCACTAGCCTGACAGGACACACCAGAAAAACTCCAGAGACCTATGCTTCAGGGGCCAGATGGACACTTTTCTGGAGAGCAGTGGAGGAAGTTCAAATGTCTGCTGTTTCCATTCCCAGCAATGGAGAAAGCACTTACCTGTCCACGGGATGAAGAGACATATTTTTCCACATCCTCAGGCAATTTCAGGACTGCTTAAAACTCACAGGCCTTCCTACAGTCTCTTTCTGCATTCATTGTCTGTCATTCAAGCTGTCATTGTCCCATAGATATAGGGTAAAGAGATCACTGCAGTTCTAAATCAGGCAATCAGGCAGGAATCATATGCCCTAAACCTTTGCAGGGGGCTAAGTAGAATGGTTTCATTGCTCCTTACAGCATTGCAGAAAGGTATTGGGCAAAGCTTTTGCTGTGGTGTCCTCATGAAACAAGGTCCCCATAGGGGTACATGGTGGGAGAATGACAGACAATATTCAGACTGGATATTAGGAACAGTTTTTTTTCACCACGAGGACAGTCAGGCAGTGGGACAGGGGTCCAGAGTTTCTGAACACCTTGCTCTTGCAGGTTTTTAAGACCCAACTGCCTAAAGCCCTGAGCAACCTGATCTCATTCAAAGATGATTTTACTTTGGTCAGGTTGCTTGAAGTGGAGATGCCCAAGGCCCTTCCCACTTTAATCTTGCTCCATGATCCTACATATTTTGGACATCTTTTTTGCCAAGGAAATGGGAGAGAAGTCCTCAAGTGCTGTTCATCAAAGACTGCAATCTCCCTGTCCATGCTGTGGCTCAGAAAGACAAGCTTCTCTGTGCATGGATATGGTCTCCTGCTCCTGCAGGAACCTATTGTCAGATTTTCATCTCTACCTGAAGAATGTTGAGGAGACCATAGAATTCAAACAGAAAGCAGAGAAATCTCTGCTAAGATTTATTTTGTCTGATATATTTGGGAAGGAAGAGCAAACAAAGAAAAGCCAACTTAGTCCAAGTGGTCACAAGCCTTAGAAGCAGTAACTTCAGCAGAAGCTTGCAGGAGACAGCACAACCTTTCTCCTTGCTTCCTTGCTATAGAAAATCACTCCTCCCACAAACAGCAAGGACTTTGGGCCACAACTGCAAGAGGCACAGACACTTTATGCAAATGAGATGTATCTGTATTGCTCTGAGGTGGTGAAAATAAATATGTTTAGCAAACAAGTGCTTCCTTGTATACATGTGACTCCTGAGCAGAGCTTGACTGTTCTTTTAAATTATCTTATCCAAAAACTATGGCATCAAAGCAGTGCAAAACTCAGTGAGGAAAACCCAAAAAAAGCTTCCAATAGCTGTTTCTTAAATATACCCTATCAGGCATTACATTAATTTAAGTGAGAAATTACACTATTTGTATATGAATTAGCTATTGTCTTGAATTAGGACCATTGGGTAGTCTGGTCATTTTCTAGGGACATTCAACTTTTCTACCTGTTAAGAAAAGGTTGGCCCATTCCTGTATTTGTGCTGTGCTGATAAATGGCAGACACCTTGCTTAAAAGTGAGATTAGATAACTGCAGTAAGATCATGGGATCAGAGGCAAAAGGGCATCCTTCAGCTGCTGCAGAGCTGAGCAGGGTGGCTGCAATCCCTGTGCCTGGGCCAGCCCCTGAGGACTCTGTGCATGTCCCCCATGCTGGCTCGAGGCTGCTGTTGAGCAGGAATTCAAGATGGTGACACCTCCTCGGGCTGCAAGTCCCAGAGCTCTGGCACAATGAGTGTTGGTGCCATTTTGGAAGCACTGCTTTTTTAGTTCCTCCTTGAAGAGGTGTTGATAGTGCCTTGAGGAAGTGCTAAAAACTACTGTGCACGTCCAAGAAGACAAGAGGTTTTCTCTCTTGACCAGAGAAGTGTTACATTAATTCCAAATTATTCCAAACATTAAAATCTGAAAGTGCCCTTTCAAGAGGCATTCAGCACACAAAAGAAAGTTGTTTTCATTTTCTGTGGCAGAGTTTTCCAGCAAAGTTGTGGACTACCTGGAGAGAATGTCTTATATCTCTTACTGTTTTGATGACCAGGAAATCAGATTGTAAAAACAGAAATGAGGTCTGCATCACTTAAGCAAGATTTGGTTTCATCAGAACAAAAATCCTTATGATTTGTTAAACATTGTCAGTGTTCAGAAAGGGAATCGCCGTACTCGTGTACTAAAATCAGTCATGGCCTTGGAATCACCATACTAAAATCATCAGTTGGGGTAACTATGAATCAAGTGATATTTGATGCAAGCCAGAAAGATGTTCCTGCCGCTGTCTTTCAGAGGCTTCTGTGGTGGGAAGTATTTCAGCATTGTGTTAATGTATTCTGCATTTTTAATTTCTCATGCAAGTATTCATGTACTGCAGGGCAGAGTGAAAAGATGGATTTATACTGTATCTTAAACAGATGGGCTAGACTCTGCTCTAAATTGCAGCTTCATGAATCTCTTTAAACTCATGTGAAATGGAAGTCAGATGCAAACCAAATGTACCAGGGTGTGGCTCATTGCTTCAGGCCTCATTCCTCTTCTCCCATCTCACTGCTGTTTTAGAAAATAAGGCAAGTGCAAATAAATGTAAATTCTCTACAAGATCATCACTGCACATGTCTCCAGAGGCCACTGGGAGTTTCCAGTATGGGATGCCTTCTGAAGGCATCTCTACTGAATGTGGATCAACACAAGAATATTATGACTATAAAATCAGGTCTGCAGAGCTAAAAGCTGGAAGAGTTATGGATTTTCACTCTTACAGAAACCTCCTTTTCCTGTTTTATAATATTTAAACTTACATGTTATCCAATTCAAAAAACACATTAAAAATGCATTGCTTATAGTGCAACAGTACCTAGGAGTTGGACTCTGCTGGGGGAGGTCCTGTATAAAACCAAAATCAAGTGACAACTCCTAACCTTTGAGCTCTGTATCCCTGTGATTATTCATGTGCTAGACAAGATGAGAGGAAAGTGAATGTCTCTATAAATAATTTGATGGATAAAAGGATGTGTTAACATCTTTGAAATGGGTCTTAATATCTTTACTGGCTTTGGGCAGCAGGTTCATTACAGAGCCTCAACAGTCTGGCTCCTGAAACAACAAGTGGGCCTGCACAAGCCTGAACTTCTGAACTTTGGGGTAAAACAGTAGGTTCAAGGGGAGAATATGTGGTAGGCAGTTCAGGAAGGCTGGACCCTCCAAGTACCTCAGCAATGGAGAAAGGAAGAGGGCAACAGGCAGCAGGGAGATTGGGATAAAAGGAGGCTGCACCCTCTGAAACCTTGAGAGAGAAAACCCCACAGGTGTGCCCCAGAGGACTGTCGGCCTTTGGTTACGTAAAGTTGCAGGACTCCTCTGTCTCCCTTTTGGACATAACCCTCAGGTGATTGTGGACTTTCCTGTCAGAGACAATAACTAGAGATAATAGATGGGGAGTACAAGCAAAGACATAGTGGTAAACTGTCCCTCAGTTTCTTACCCAAAGTAGTGTGAAGCAATCCTAAAGTTAATGCAAGCCCTGCAGCTCTGTAATAGGTCTGATATTGCTTCCAATAAAGCAAAAATTGCTTGCAAGAGGGAGCAATATAAGGAGAATCAAAGCAGAAATGAGAAATAGAAAACTAGAACAACAAGATAAAGAAAAATCCACAAACCAAACCAACCAACCAAACAAAAAAGCAAAACAAAATGCACAAGGCAGAAGAGGGAAAAACCCCAGAGATGGTAGTTTTATAATTTTTAAGGTTCAAAATGATGCTGTGACATGTGACTCCCACTGCTGGAAAAATTATATGAAAAAACCCCAATTTTTGCTTTTTTTTCTAAAAGAGTGAATCAAAAAAAGGCAGAGGTCTATCTCAGTGGGGGTGGCACATCTGCTTTGTGGTGACTAACACATCTCTACTGCACTAGGGATAAGTGAGGCTCTGCAGCACTTTCCCCACTTTTGACATGGCAACAACTTCCACCTCCTGAACTGGCTCACATCTGACATGATTTGGAAAAGAGGCTCAAATTTGGAGACCTGGAGCCTCCTCTGCCCCACCCCTGCCTCCTCCTGCCCTGACTAATCATCAATGTTGATTTTAATAGACAGGCTTCCTTTGCTCATGTGCTGTATTTTTTATGAGAACTTCAGAGCAAATCACCTTTGACTCCTGTTACCTCAAGCTATGCAATGCAGATGTGCTAATTCAGAGTTTTGCAACTCAAGGCATTTGCGGAAGTCTGCATTTATGAAAGTTAAAGCACCCCTATTCATATGGACATTATCCTAAATCTTGTGTGTTGTGATTGCCAAAAATCTTGTTTGTGCACTGATGTTCCAAAGACTTCTGTGGCACAAATTCAGAGCACTGGCATTTACTAAGATGATTGGCATCTCAACATAGGCAGAAATTTCTTTTAACTATGTCAGACATAACATTTCGTTGATATTTTAGAAAATACATTTAGATAATATGGGGCCATTTCCT
The DNA here is from genome assembly GCF_028769735.1 of Zonotrichia leucophrys gambelii. NCBI lineage: Eukaryota > Metazoa > Chordata > Aves > Passeriformes > Passerellidae > Zonotrichia > Zonotrichia leucophrys. The sequence continues at coordinate 81,817,589 of NC_088169.1, forward strand.
TTTTTTGCAAGAAAGATGAATGAATATTCACTGAATGGCTTCCTACAAGTGTATTTGAAGCTAAAAAATCTCACGTTTAAAGATGAGACAGACTCACGACAACTGAGTGGCTTTACAGATTAAAAACAGAAGCAGCAGATTCTGACACTCCATTTATTCTATTAAAACCAACACTAACTCAGTTAAGATTTTCCCTGAAGAGAAAATTTGGTGTCTTTAAAGGAAAAAAAAGCCCCAGCTATTGAATAACAGAAATGAGCAGCCTACTCTGATTTTCTTAGTTAGCAGCATTCAGAAAATAGGCAATTTTAAACCCACTGGCACAGGTTAGTGTGATTCTTTAGGTTCCCAGTTTGGGAAACAGTGGGAAAAGAAAAAAGGCTCTTTCAAAGGATAATTCAAAACAGGAGCCTAGATTAGTCTATTTGCTCTTCATATGTTTTACATACTTGCTGAGTTGAAAGCCTGGAGATGTGCCTTTGGGTCACTGAGCTCAGACTGGGCTCCAAACAGCTCCCTGTAATCCTCCTAAAACATGGCATTCCAAGTTTTCCCCCTTTCTGTAGGATAACCCAACAGCTTTCAGGTTAGGAACTGCTTTCTGATTTCCAAACTGAATTTTGACCTGGCCAGCATGTGCCCATCTGCTGCTCTGCCAGTAGTCATTTGGCTTCAGGTTACACATGTCCTTGTCTCTGGTGCTACCTCCTCCAGTGCAGTAACAGCCAGCAATGTTGTATCCTGCCTTTCGTAATTGCCTGGATGCAAGGAGAGACTGGCAGAGCTGATAATAGACTCCTTTATCCCCTGTAAATGGAGACAAGCAAAGTGCACTTGCAAAACCTGCAATTTGGATTGAAGTCTGATTGCATCTGTGTCTCAAAAGAGCTAAGGAACACTCTCAGATAAGAAGCTTTTTAATTTCATATGTAAAACAAGGTGAAAGAGAAAGAGTGGAAGACAGACTGGGGTTTTTTTGTGGCCTGGTAACAAATGAGTGAAAAACAATTAGAAAATTAAATTAGTGATAAACAGGAAGACAGCAACAAAAAGTTTTCTGGGAGATAACATTACATTTCATCCCTGCCAGACTTCAGGTCTGATCAAAAAATGGTAATATTTTGGGTTGCCAGCTTTTCAGAAAAAAGTGCTACAAACTGACAAGCACTTGACACACTTTAAAATGCGGTGATTGTATAATCCTCAGGCATCTTGGAATAAGAGGGGAACAAATAAAAGGAAAAAAAAAAGAAAAAATTTAGTGTTTGTTTTCAAAACTCAGTGTGGAAAAGCAATACTAAATACTTGTCATATGCACAGGGTTCTTTGGTACACACATAGTTTAACTGGTATTTAACTTGGCAGTCACACCCCAAAGTCACACTGCAGGCCAGTATTTCAAAACTAGGCAAGGACTTCAGCTGCATTATAGATAGCAATATTAATAAGGATGGCTGCTAAGCATTTCTGATCACAAATATCTTTTAGTTTTCACCCTTCCTCAAATAGGAGCATACCTGATCCAGCCTTGGAGTTTCTCATGGCCTACAGGCAGCAATACATAGCAATAAACAGAGAATAGGGAGGTTTTGAGTGAGAGCTTACCTTGTTTTGTCTCACTTTAGCAATTGATAGAGAAAGTACCTTTGACTGTCTGTAGTTCCCCAGCTCCTACAGGGCAGTAACAGCCTGTGGTGCATTGGAAATACCTTGTTACCTGCCAAGTACACAGAGTGCACGCACCTCGCTGCAAAGAGCATGTCTGTGTCCCTGACTTCTGCAGTGCTCAGCTGGCAGAGCAAGCACTAAATCAGTCTTCTGGGTGCTGTGACCACACCTTGCATGGCCACGATTGAGGCAGCACTCAAACTCCATGGCACAAAACTGAGTTGGCTTTGCAATGGACCTCTCAAGATCTGGGACATAAACCTCGCCTCAAGGGTGCAGTGGATGGATGACCATTTTGCCTGGAATAAGCAAAACCATGTACCTAAATAAGTGATTTTAGCAAACTGCTGACTTGCATCTCAGAGTAGGAAAACCTGCCAGAAGACAGGGAGAAATGGTTGGATCATTAATTAATTAGTCCTATTATGGAGGGCAGTTCAGTTCCAGTACTGTTATGGTAGTGAAAGAGATCCTGCTGTTCCCCTCCTACTTCTGCCTTCCATTGTGCCCAGGGATTATCTAGACATGGGTTCGGTGATCTGATGCAATAGAAAAATACTTTTTTATTTTTACTTTTTTCTTTCCTGTGAGAGCATGCTAGTTTTTTTTTTGTCTGATCACCTTGCTTGCCTGTGACTGCTCAGTCTCTGGCTTTGATGCCACAAAAGCACCTGCTGGGTCTGATGGAAGAGGAAGGAAGAGGCAGAGCAGGACTGTTTTTTGCACTGGCAACCTGCAATTATACCAGCTAAAGATGAACATCAAATTGCAGGTTTGCAAAACAAACACCAGGAAAGAGAAATGAGTTACCATTTTAATTGTTTGTCTATTTGAAAGTCAACTGGAAATCCTCAGAATAATGGATTTTCTTACTCTATTTCAACATGATACAGCTACATTGCTATCAGAATTTCTACTTTTTGTGGCCATTCAATTTCCCATCTGATCTACACATTGTAAAATCAACTTCCAGGACACAAAATTAATTTAAATTCTCTCTATTTTTTTTCCACTTCCTAACAGTAGAAATAATAGTGTTTTGCTTTGAGATGTGTAGTTATTTAATTATTTTAGGTTTGCAAAATCTTGTAGCCTTTGAAGATTAAAAATGCTCATAGGTACCAAGCACTCAGACAGAAAAGCTGTTCATTTATGAGATGAGATGTTTCTGAAAAATGGTATTTCTTTCAGATAAGGCACCTCTGAGAAGGTGACTTAAATTTTTTTCATCTTCTTCATCTTCTTTCAGTGAACCGCAGGGCTGGAGGACTCTCCAAGAGCTCACCATCTATTCAATACCAGCTTATGTCTCCCAGTACATGCATGATGTGCTATGGGATGCTGTTTGTGAACTCTCAGCAGTTAGCTCACATCTTTCTGCAAGTGACTACTCCAAACCCTTCCAACTGACACCTTCTTGATTTCCTGATGATGTAAGATTCTACGCTTCTAAATACCTGAAGGAAAAAAGATTTTTTAAGGTCAAGTTTCTTTATATTTAAACTTATTACATTCCTGGCAGTTTTGAAGATAATAGGATTTTCGTGTTGATTTCAATTACAGTGACAATTCCTGTTACTCTACCCCAACTGGGACATTATCTAGATATTTCAATTGTGTCTTAACCAACACGGAATTTTTATTTTAAGAGTCATTACAATAACCAAAGCAATAGTTTCCAGGAAGATTTCAATAATTTTCCTAAGTTTTTAAATAGGAGAAAAAAACCACTATTTAAATTATAACATGTTTTTCCAGGAACAAAGCACTTATATTTGTGCATACAAACACATATACACACAGGCAATGCAGACAAGTATTCTGTGTACCATCTTTCAGAAAAAGTTGGCAGAAAAAATGTCCTAAGTGGACAAAAAGCCAGGTAAACTAACTGAAAAGTGATATTTATGTTCGACTTATAGAATCAGATTCCACTATGATTTTCAACTTTGCAGTATGCCGTGGGAAAAAAAAAAAGCCAAACTCTGCTGACATCCTTCTACAATTTGGGTGCTTCCACAGCAATTGCAGTGAACAGAGTCTCTTTTCCCCTACATCCAACTATTCCAGCTCTGTGCTTCAGCAGGATGGTCTTCCAGGTGGACTAACACAACTTTTTGCCCACTAGAACCAGTGAAGAAAATAATTTTAAAAAACACCAAAAGAATATGAGGAAATATATGGTTGTTTCTAAAAAGAAAATGTTAATAGAATTAATCAACAGTCTTTTTCTTTGTTTTATTACTTATTCCTGCACCAAAATAAATAATGAATTCCCAGAAAAACCTTCAAAACCAACTTTCTGAAAAAAACATTTTCCAGACAGCTGTAAACTTTAGTTGTTAATTTAGATCCCCTAGACAAAGTGCTGTACCACAAGCTGTACATGTACATCACACTCATTCTGTTCACAGAATTAACTCACATAGTTGCTAGAAACTGATTGATTTGTTCGGCAGAGTGTCTTCCCTTAAAACACTGTTAGTTTATAGTTGCAACAGATGAAAACATATTATCTACCCACCTCCCAGAAACAGCCAGAAACAACTTCCCTGCAAAGTAAACAGGATGTGCTCAATCACGCACAGAAGTATACAGTGCTAAACTGGTGTAAGCACTCTGCAGTAAAACAAAATAGTCAAATTTTATAGTGAGATAGTGATTATATATTATTAATACTCTGAAAAATAAGTCTTTGAGTACAGCTCTTCACTTTCTAAAGGCATATAAGTAGGACATTGCTCTTGCAAAGCCACCTGCAGAACAGCACCTACTGTCTCAGTAAGGAGTTAATTTCAGAGCCTACACAGGATGATGCAAATGTTCATATTCTCACACCTTTCCAAAACAGGAAAAGGAATAAGCAGTCCTCAGTAAAGTTTAGGATCTGAATTTTTTTAAATTACTCCCATTATACTGTGCTAATTGCTTCATCAGAGGTAGGGATGGTGACACAACAATGAAAGTGCATCAGGGTTTGTAAGGAGATATCATTTTTTTGCTAGACAGATACCACTGAAATACATGGACAGCTCTTGTGCACAAGGATCCTTTTTCTTTAATTTTGTTCACCCTAAAATCAGCTTTCTGTGAACCACTCCAGGAATGTAATCTTTATGTTTTCCCCTGTAAAGTGGATGGCTGATTACCACCCAGGTCATGGTTAGCTCCCAGACTGGGGAACTGACTTGACTGAATAACAACCACCCTGGGACTTCTGCTCCCAGGATTCTATTCAGTCAGGTCACTTCCCACAGCACTTCACTACCACTCACACACCACTTCTACTTGTACAGACAGTCATAAGTCAAAGTGGCCAGGACTGAGTCTTGAAGTAAAAGATTTATTTGTCATTATTCACCAAAATTCTGTTTACAAGCATTCAACATGTGGCTAGCCCATCTTCTCACATGTTGACATTGAAGGAAAATCTGCCTTTTCCCCATGCAATTCCTGCTGACTGCTGACAGCAAGGAGGCCTGGATCCTTTGCTGTGCTGATTCAACTCTCTAACCCGGCAGAAAGCTATTCACCTTTTGGAGGGAAGATTTCCACAGTTTATTTTTGACACCCTGTGACAGTGACCTCAATTACCTTACAAATAAGACCAGTGCATACCACAGCTATCAGGAGGTTAGTAGACCAACCACTCCCCTTGGGAGGGGTTTATTTTATGATGGTTTATTGGGGACAATAGACCATCATACTGACTTGGTCACTCCTTATCTAACTCTCTTCAGGAGCTTTGTAAAACACTGACAAAACACAGTTTTAGGGAGTCTTATAAGTGATAAAATTTTGGCTTCAAGAAAGCAGCAGCAGCGTGACAAACAAAGAACAAGTCTGCCACCAAACACAGATGTCCCATCTGATGTGTCTTATGCACAGGGTGATACTAATTTAAGGCTGTATTTCACTGACAAATCCAGATATGTCAGTGCTTTTGAGCAAGGAAGACTTTTTTTTTTCCCATGGAGGTAATTAGCTTAGGATTACTACTGGAGAGAAGGCACAGGGAGTGCCTTTACCTCACACAGGTGAAATAAGTTACTGATGAAGAGTAGAACTGGAGTGAAGTCAAAAGGTCAGACTGAACCATCTCTGCCTGGTCACAATGACCATGGTACAACCTCATTATGTAAAATACATCTCTATTTTTTTATTTTTTATCTGTTCTTACTCTAAGGAAATTACAGAGAAACCCATATGGTTTTGTGCAATGACAGCCTGCAGCAGCCACAGTTTGAAACTGAAACTTGAGACTCAAAGCACTGCAGAATGCAGAGGCAGGATCATCCAACCAGTGTCGTGGGGATGAGATAGAGATACCACAGACCTCTTCAGCTCCTGCACATAAAATCAGAAGAACAGTAACAGAGGCTTTTTTCCTAAGGTCATGGGGAATTTTGGGGTTGATCTCTGAAAATTTGGAGCCAGAAGAAAAAAAAGTCATCATTAAAGGAGACAGGATGATATAGCCACATCTGTTTGGAGAGGCTTGATCAGGAGCAGTAAGGTGCCTGCACTTGTATGGCATGACCAGCAAAATGTCCAGCTTGTATGGCATGTCCAGGTATCCTTGCAAAAAAACCAACCTAGAACTATTTTTTTTTAATACCATAGCAATACTGGATAACAGATTCTTAGTGAACAGAAACAGCATTTGTTTGGAACACAGAGGAAATTCTGCTTCTCCAATTAAGTCAGTGCTTTAGAATCCTCAAAACACTAAAAGAAGAGCTTTTATCTCTTTGCTGGTATGAGTAAGAGCATCTATCAGCTGGTTGCTCTAAGAATCAGCAGCAAAATGTCAAATTAATCCTTCCCCAAAAGGCTGAGAAGACGGCATAAAAAGAATGTGATGGTGCTAAAATAATGTATTACTTTAACAGTTTAAATTTACTGATGCAATTCCTAATCTCCTGATTTAAATCAATACAAAAATAGATCTGGATGCTTACAGTTTTAACCTAGTTTAGCTCCTGAGTTATTTAAAGCTACACTTTTGAAATCTGTGATGAGCATCTACATGCAGACTTATACTAGTTTTACAACATTTATTTTAAATTTATATCCATAGCCAAGCTAGTGCTTAATTTTCATAGCCAAAATTTTCATACTATATGCATTTACTGTTCCCCAGAAAGGAGTTATTTTTCATGTAACTCTTTTTTAAATGAGGGTATATTTACTCATTAGCAAGTCTTTTAGCCTTCTTGATTGCACATATATCTTTGGGAATGTGAAAGCAGGCACATTTTGCTTTTGGAGAGACAGAGGAAAGAGAGCCACTTCCCTGCACACCCAGCCATGCACCCGGGTCTCGCAGTTCGGTGGAGACATCTCTGTCCCCAACAGCACCTGCCCCCTGCATACACTCTAAATTCTTGGACAAGCAAGATTTTCAGGTCACCATAGCTTCTACTTCCAGGATGGGTTTGCTCTGCTTGTTGTCTACTGCTCATGTGTGCAAGGGTCTCACAGGTGGCACGGGGTGTTGGGGTGTTGGGGTTACACCCCGAACAGAGTTCGTGCCGCACGGTTTCCGGGCTGCGATGCGCGGCTGGTGCGGAAACTCTGAGTCACTCTGTGCTGCTAAACCCATGGCGAACAGGAGGCCCCGTCCTCCAGGGCAGCAAGACGTAGGCTTGCAGTAGCCACGGGAACAACCCTTGTTGGGGACTTGCCGAGGCTTGGGGCTGGGCAGGGGGGCTGGGTAGGAGGATGCCCTTTGAGGAGGTAGATAGGTGTTGGGGAATGGGATGCCCTTTGAGTGGGAGGATGCCCTTTGGGAAGGTCGATGGGTTTTTGGGAAGGGGATGGCCTTTGAGTGGGAGAATGTCCTTTGTGCAGGTGTACGCGCTCTGCAGAAGAGGACGACCTTCGGGAAGGACACCCTGTGGGGAGGAGGCCCGGCCGGGGCGGGCCCGGGCCCGGGGGCGGGGAGGCGGTGGCGGCCGGGTGCATTTGAGCGGCGCGGCGGCGGCGGGCGCGGCGCTATGGCGGGCTGGGCGCTGCGGGGCTTGGCGCTGGCTCTGCTGGCGGCGCTGCCCGCGGCCGTGCTGGGCGACACGCCGGCAAACTGCTCCTTCACCGACCTGCTGGGCGCCTGGGAGCTCCGCGTCTGGCGGGCCGGCGGCCGCCACGGCAACTGCTCGCAGGCGGGTGAGAGCGCGGCGGGCCCGGGCAGCTCCCGCCCCGCGGGGCCGAGGGCGGCCGGGAGGTGCTCCGGGAGCGGGCGGGGAGCGGCCGCTCCGTGCCCGGAGCCCCCGGAGCCGGCATGGGCGAGGGGAGGCGGCTTCCTGCGCTGCTGCAGTGCCGCTTTACTGGTTCTGTTTCTCTTCTATTTGTTCCGATGAGGGCTTGGCTAGGCCTCTCCACGGGCCCCATGGCTCATGCCGGCTCGCTGCCCCTCTCTCACGGGTGCCTTCCTGCGAGGTTCTGCCTGCCCGGGCCCTGGCTGCTCCCAGCAGGAGAGGGTGGCAGCGCTGGTGACACCTGGGCACCCCCTGAGGGGCTGTCAGGGAAGCCTGACAGCATCCAAAAAGATGGAAATATCACTTCCTTCGAGAGGATAATAGTAGTGGGGAGTTACTATTTAATGATCATATGTCAGTGTAATTTTAAAAATAGTCGATGCTTTGCATTTTTCTGTGTCATCTGCTTTTTGATCAGAGGAGACAAGTGGCAGTACGAGCACTGGAGGTGAGGTGCGTGGTAGGGTTGGAGCACTGGTGTGAAGGAGCGTAGGATGGGTGATTCCTCATCCCAGATGTTGTAGGGGAAGTTTCAGTGCAGACTCAGTGCCTAAATGACACAGCATCCAACACCTTTGTAGCCCTACAGCAAGTTGTGTTTCAATAAGCTGGTGTGTCCCAATCACAACTGTTTGGTGCTGCTGCTAATAAAATGTGCAGATACTGTGTAGCAGTGGAAAAAAATGAGCCTGTAGACTTACTGACGGGTAAGTGGAGGTCCTGAAGTGTCTTGATGCCCTTTTGCAGAAGACTGTATTCAACGAGTGTACTATAGCATCTTCAGGAATAAACGTTAGAACATCCTTTATGCATTTTTTGTGCTATTTTTCTCTTTCCATACAGTAATCATGCCCTAATGTTTCTTTCTTTCAGGGCCTGTGGAGAAAAAGGTGGTTGTCAATCTTCAGAAGCTAGATGTGGCTCAGGATAGTCTGGGCAACTATGGTTTCTTCACTTTGATTTACAATCAAGGCTTTGAAATTGTGATAAATGACTACAAATGGTTCGCGTTTTTTAAGGTGAGTCAACCTGGTGTGTTCTACACCACTGGCTGTTGCCAAAATGGCCTGTAGTTAGGCTTCTCTTCAGTCCCTGGGTGCCACAGTTGGGACACTTGATTATCTTTGGCTCTAAGGTTTGCCTGGATTGCCAGATAAAGGATTTCTTTTCATTTTTGAACATAAGGAAACAGCGATCAGCAGTTGAGTAGGGAGCAGAGAGAGGGAAGAGGTATTCCACACTGGTCATTATCTGAAAAAAAATACAGATGCTGCTACTTTCCCTTCTGGGCATGCTTAAAGCAATTGAAGGCCTTCATGAAACTAACTTTCCTGATAGCCTGGATTTTTTTTTTTTTTAATTTTTATTTTTCTTTTTTTTTTTTCGCTCTATGGACCCAAGTCAAATAGCAAATATCATTGCTTTTATCTTTCCTTACAAATGCTGTCAAATTCACTTTAGAGCCATCTATCCTCTGGAGGATTTCTGGGATCTATAAATTTTATTTCAGAATACTACTCTAAGGAACCTTTCTACTGCCTGTAATTTTTCCTTTGGAGTAATACTGTTCTCTTCAGTCCCTGTTAATGCCTTCAGGTCAAGCTGAAAACAGTGATGGTAGGCAGGGATTAGACAGGAGAAAACACTCTTGTTAGGAGTGCTGCTGTCCTGATGAGTGGCATGATGAATCTGAAGGGTGGTTTGGAGTAATCTCGGCAGGTTGCCTTTACTACCTGGAAGACAGATGCTTTGTGCAGCAGGGCTTCTCAGCTGGTGAGTGCAGCCCTGGGCAGGAACAATGAATGTGGTTTTGGTTGCTTCAGGAGGCATGATCTTGTGAGTCAATAGTAAACATCCTGGCCTTGTCCAAGCATAAAATCTCTGATACTAAGGAGGGTGAAGAAATCACTTTTGCTCTTAATTGTGTTTCTGGGAGCCACTGTAGATGGTTTATTTTACAGCAACTATTTTAAAGTCACTGTTTTCAGGTGATAATAAAAGCAAGTGATCCACCCTTTCAGGAGAACTGGAATCCTTATTGAATGGAAATTATGCAGAAGGCTCCAGTTTAACTGCAACCTCCTTGCAGGTTCCATCTGTGCTGATTGGGGCTCATGTAAGGGAAAGGACTGTATAGACTTTTTAGCACAACTGCTGAGGAAGTTATTTACATGTTCATTGTTGTAACTTAACCCCAGTAAAGAGCAAAGCACCACTCAGTCATCAGTGTGTTGGGGGAGTGAATTGGAAGGATAGAAGTGCAAAAACTCCTAGGCTGAGATCAAGGTCCTTTAATAGGTAAAGCAAAAGCTGTGTGTGTATGCAAGCAAAGCAAAATGAGGAATTCATTCACTACTTGCCACCAGGATAGCTTGCCACCATAATGAGCAGGTGTTCAGCAATTTCCAGGAAAGCAGGGCTTCATTGTGCACACCTGTTACCTAAGAAGGCAGATGGCATGATTCTGAATGTTCCTCTTTTCTCCTTTCCCCAGCTTCTTCCCAGTTTCTATGCATTATACTTTTTGGCATGAAATATCTCTTTGGTCAGTTCGGTCAGCTTTCCCAGCTGTGTTTCCTCCCAGTTTCGTATGCACCCCCAGTCTATCTGCTGTCAGAGCTGTCTGAGGAGCAGATGAGTCCTTGGTGCTGTGTTAGCACTGCTCAGCTAAACTAAAACATCCCTGCATTAAAATCACTGTTTTCTTCAAAAATCTGATATGTGGCATTATATGAGCCACTGTAAATAAAATGAACTGTCAGGACCTAGCACGCTCTTATAACTGGAAATTTTTGAAATAAGAATTCAATCTTTTAAACAAGACACCTGATTGAAACATCTGTATAAGATAGTGAAATTATATTGCCGTGATGTGCATTCCTCATAGGTTTGGCAGGTGATAAAGCAAAGCCTGCAGAGACAGTGAAGGGTAATCTAACTGAGCAGAATTACTCTGAAACTTCTCAGGCAGGGACATGTCTGTGAGCTCACCTGCAGTGGGGGGACCTGCCTTAAAAGTTTTTGCTGCCTCCATGAGGACAGCAGAGCACTGTATACTGACTGTAGTGTTGTCCATGAACTTGGTTTTGAGGGGTCATCTCTCAAAACAGGGCAGGGAGAATTCAGCAGTCATTGTTGGACTCATCTGAGGAGAGTATACTTGAACTAGCAGACTTTGGGCTGATATTTTACACTGAAATACAGAGTTGCTTTACAAGCCATATGCTAGGCAGTAAAAGAGTTGCTGATTATCAGAAAAATTCCTGAGTATGAGAGTTTAATCATAGAAACAGTGTGGCCTGCTCTGGGATATAAATGGATCTGTTAGTTGCCAAGTTGAAGACAGCTGAGAATCATTGAATGCTGCTGCTCTCCATACCTTGTGAAATACATCCCCAGAAGATGAGCACTAAGTCAAGTGACTCATAGGCACTGATGTCATGTATTGCATTGATTTCATGTGTTGCATTGATTTGCAAAAGTACTCTTAAAACAACATACCAAACCTGTTCCTTGTTGCCTTTAGTTTAAACTGAAAGGAGCTTCTGGTGGTCATCTGATTCATCTTGCTGCTCAAAACAAAGTCAAATATACACCTGAGCAGTAGCATACACAATAGCTTGCATTTTGTGGTCATTAAATGTGTCTCAGCCCTTTGTAAGCTGATGGATTAATTCTTAGTTTTGAAGTTGGCTTTAGTATTAAGAAACAGCAAGCTTGTTTGGGTCATTGCTCAGTAATGGGGCAGCATCAACAAGACATATTTAAGTTAAAGACCTCTTTCCTTAAACACCATAGGGAGGATTAGAGCCCAGGTCAGTTACCCTCGCTAATAATTTTGCTGCTGTAAAAAGACCAACAGATTACCAAAATGCAAGTCTATTGCTGAGAATCATGAGGAAATACCACAGCACTTACTAAATGCATTTTTTGCTCCAGACAGCTACTTGCTGTTATTGGGCAACAACATGCAATGTCTCTATCTGCAAAACTCCCAATTTCACAACTGTTAGTGGGCACTTGGAGGGAGGAAATGGTTCCTTACAAACTGTTTGACCTTGTGACATATTTAACTGTGCATATCTGCTTACTTTTAATCCAGTAAATATTGCATTACATATGAAATAGAAATACAGCAAGTCTGAGATTGAGCAGAGGGAGGATTTACCAGGTACAATGAGCAGCAGTGTTTAAGCCAATACAGTACTTTGTGAGTTTCAGGCATAGAAGTGCCACTTCTGCTAATTGAACCTCCATTGTATTTTTTCCTAGTGTTCAAGAATTAAGCTGTTAATTACTGACAGGAATGCTGTGGGCTTGTCTAAGTGGTGACTTTATCAGAGCTGCTGCACTGTGTAGATATAGACACAGCCTGTTTGGCTGTGCATGTGTCAATGAGTTTTTAATAGCTTTTTGTTCCTGTGGCTTACTAAACAGACATCCACTGAAACAGGGTCTCATTGCCTTTACAAGATATTTGTTCTTTCACTTGAGGCCTGTGGGGAAAGGACTTTATACATCAGAGGTATGGATGGGGTGAGCTTATCATTCCTATTTTTTCCCTCAGTTTACTTCAGTGTCTGAAATAAAGATGCTTTAACAGTGTTTTTTTCTAACAGTTGTTGTATATACATTTAAAGTTTGCCAAATTGCAGCATCCTACTGCATTCTTGCATTCTGCTTCTAGCACAAACTAAGTTGTTTAATGTGTGCTTCTGAAACATCCCTGTACTGAACTTGGATATGAAGTTACTGTACTTGCTTTTGGCAGAAGTTTGATCATGTGCTTCTGCTGAATGATACAAGGATTTTTTAGGGTTATGCAATATATAAAGCTTTAGTGATTTTTATTTTTTTTTACCCCCAAGGGATGGCAAAAGAAATAGGAACAGTATAACATAAAAAGCTAGAGTGAAGCTGAAGGGAAAGTGGAGGCCAACTTGTTTCAATTACTTGATGTCTTTGAGGTATTTATTTATTGCTAAGGCTACCCCTTTGGACATGAGACAGTCTCATAAGTTTCTGACTGTTGGTCCCTTAAGCAAAGTGGTTCTCCTTCAGACTCCTGAGATGCTCTTAAGCAAATACCAGAAGTCTGACTTTCTTTTTCATATTGAAGCGTAACAACTGTTTCAGAAAAAAAAAAAAATAGATTTTAGAATATTTCACCACTGAAGTTACTGTTTTTTTCCAGACTTGGTGACATCTTTGTCATATCTTTTTCTCTCTTCCCCAGTGCTCCCAAATTTGGTTAATATCAAGGACTGCTTTTCTGAAACAAACAGAAACAAACTAGAACAGTGACAGCAGTTAAGTTTTCAGGATATGGAAAAAAACCCCAAACATTTTATTTTATGTTGCTGAAGTAGAAGTGCCAGAGTTGCTAATGCAACTCAATCATCCTGCAAGGTCAATTGAAAGTCAGCTTTTAACCTGTCTAATTTAGGCTTTCTCAACTGGCAGTGAGCAACTGCTGCTTTCCTAAAGTGTAAATTTGAAAGCACAAAAGTCAGAATTGCAGAATGTTTCCTAAAGTAAAGAAAATCTGCCTGGAGTTGATATTTGCTTGCATTTTATATTGTGTAGCAAGATGCAATAGTAACATTCTGGTAACATTGTCTACTGTATTTTTGTGTAGTAGGGCAGCTGCAAGTCTGCAGCTCTGTTCTCATTCAATGTGTGCTTTCCATAGTAGAATGCATAGGCACACTTGTAAACTTGAGAGATCCGTCTCTCCACCAGGTTTAATGTGTAGGGTAGTCCTGCCTCCTGGAACTCAAGTTGGCTGATTGCCTAGGCATTGCTTAAATTGAGAACAATAGATTTCAAAGAGGATGGGATGGCTGCCTCTCTATGTGGCACTGCTGAATTCTCATTAAAATGCTGTGACTAATAAGGTCTTCATCCTTTCTTGCTTTCCTCTTAGGGAGATTAAAGATTTTAAAAATGCTTTAAACAATTATGATTTTTACTAGGACTAGAATTGAACATACAATTAGATTGTCATGATGACTGACACAGGAAAGGGATTATTAAAAGGATACTTCACTGGAAAGCTTACCTAGGTTCAGTTACCTAACAGCAAGCTTTGAAGTTTAGCTACATGAAGGTTAACATTGGCGTGGCTTGGCTAAATTTTGGCATTAGGCAAAACCACATGACTTGTCAGAATTGAGAAAAATATGCATTTGAAATATAATTCAGTTTTTCAAAGCTCAGAATTGGAACTATGAATATAGTTTGGGTGCCTTTCTAAAGGAGTTCTCCTAGATTGGTCAGGTCACTGGATGGAGTTAATGCTGCAGAGTTCACCGGCTGATGAAATTATCATGTGACAGCTGCAGTCATCTTAACTCAAAACTGAAAACCATCTTTAAAGTCTGCTGAGGAATGTGTGAGAGCAGTTGTCCAGCAGTTGCTGGTGATCCCAGCTGTATGGCTGTTGTCCTCCATGAAGCATGTTGTTCTGGGGTGGGCTCTGTGGATATTTTGGGTGCTGTGCTGGCAGCTTCTGCTGAGTCTGACATTGTAGTTGATATCCAGCTGAGTCAGGTGTTGCTTGTGCAATGGTGCCATATCCCTGTCATATGACTTGCTGTTAGCTGGGCCGGTGTACTCATAGTCAGTCCTCTAAAGCTGGTACAGTCAAATTTTCTAGATTGCATCTGTCAGTCCTCCACAAGCAGAAATAAGAAATGCTGCATTTCTTAGCACGGTTGTTTTAGCAATGATTTTATAGTGTACCTTCTGGTAATCAGTGGCCATCATTGTTATGGCACTGATGAGGTTTTTTTAAAGGCTTGTCTGCCCCTTGTCTACATCAGCGGTTCTTGATTAAAAGTCAGGGGCAGGGGGGAAGCAATTATGACCTTATGTAGGTATATTTTCATTTCCTAGATACATTGTTATTTGGAGTTGAAATTCCCTCAATCCAAATGTCATTCATGTGTTATGGTCTCAAAGTATCCATGTCCACTTTTCAAAGTCAGTTCAGTAGTAGCTTAGTCTGGCACTCTACAAAAATGTAGCTACAGAGGACTAGAATTGCTTAATTTTAGGCTTCTACACAGACTGTCTGAAATTGGTTTTTATGTCTTGTTTATATTGAAGCATTGCTACTGGCTGTCTTTTCACCTCCTTTCTAAATTTTGTTGATACATGTGAACTGAAAGAAGAGTGCAAGAAATTCACTACACTCACTTTTCTGAAAGATAAGTTGCACAAATGGTGTGAATGCTATTTTGGTTATCTCTCTGTGTCTTTAAAAAAGCAATGAATTTTGTCTCTGGAAAGGGAGAGGGATTTCTAGGAGAAAAACACTTTTTTTGTTGTTGTTTTTGTTGTTTTAATTTGCTAGTTAGCAGATAACTCATTGCCTTTTTTTTCCATGGAGATAAGCCCCACATCTGTGTTACTTTTAAGTAATTCAGAATAACATTTTGCAAGGCAGGATTGTGGCAGGAAGCAGGCCTGTTCCTCTGATAATCTTCAGGTTTTCAGATTGAAGGCCTATGTTTGTTGAGAATAGCTGTACTGTTTTAATCTGTGGCAGCTTTTAGATAGGAGAAACCAGGTATTAATCTCTATGGTAATGTAGAGCCAGAAAAGTAATCTTACAGTAACTTAGATGTAAAGTCACTACCGGGTGCTTTTGGAAGTGTCTGGATTTCTAGTTCTGCTGTTGTGAAGAGTGTGTGTCTCAAAAGTCATCTCTGGACCTTGCCCTTGGTGTTTGGCCAAGTGTGATTATTTCCCACATTTGCACAATCTTGCACAGTAAGATAGGAAGAAAAGAACAAGCTCTGCCTTCTAGTGCCCCCACCCTGCTCCAGCCAGCAAACACACTTGCTGGGTGTAGGTATGTTGCCTCTGCATCCTCCTGACTGGGGACAGAGCACATTCCCATTCCTCCAAAACAGTCCGAGGATTAACCTTCATTCTGCTGATCGATAAACTTAATTATTTTACTGTAAGTTCTCCTTCAGATTTCTCAAAAAACCTCAACATAGACACAAACCTCCCAGTCTCTTTAATTAATCTTTTCCATCTTGGGGCATTTCCATCACTGTAAGCCACCACCTTCTTCAGTAAAGAAGCTGAGCAAGCATTTTATTGAAACACAGTTACAGAATCCCTCATTGTACATGTGCAGCTCAAACAGGATGAGATTTAATGAAGTTTTCCTGGAAACCTGAATTATGTATAAGTGATTTTTTTTTTGTGAATAGAAAAGTTAAAGGCTTTGTTGCATGGGGTTTTCAGGTGCCTTTGTAGTGTAACACAAAACACTAACCTTAAGAGGTGAGTAATGAGCAAAGAGCCCCACACACCCCCACAGTGTGACATTCTGTTGTTGAGTTGTCAGAGAATTACTAATCCAGAAAATTTATGTACCTGGGCAAAGCTGGTAACTGTTGTATGAAGACACATTTTGCTAAGTATATTACATTGTTGCTCTTCAGTGAAGACTCGTGTGGTTGAATAAGGAAATATCAGGACTTGGGACTCAAGGCTTCAGTGGCAGTCTCTGCTGCAATCTTTAAATGAGCTGTTCTCAAGGGATCATCATTTCTCACTGTCTCATTTTGATAGTTCCTCTGAAATTGTTCTTGATGCTTTGCCATCACAGCTCAAACCTAAAAAACTGACTGGAAGTTTTGTCTTTGGTTTTGACTTGTGAAACAATAACAGTGCATAAATAGTACATAGATTTTAAAACAGCAAGAGTGCATGTCTTCCTGTGATGTTACTGGATGACAAGCTTGCCATTCTTCCTCTGAGTCTTAGTTTCTCAAACTTCTGTGGCAATCCAGAGGTAGCTTGACTGGTCACATATTTGGCATAAGACATCTCAAGGCCTTGAGGAGAAGGTTGAGTACTAAAAGGTCTTTTAAATCTTGCTGAGAAAGTAGCTGTTGGACCAAAATAATTAGCACAGGTTTGTTGATACTGATACGAATGCATACTCTTGTGCTAAAAGTGCAAGTCACAACCCAATTGTCTTTTGCAGCTATTTGGTAAATAGCAGTTTCTTTGATCTTTTTAACCTCTGGAGTGTGTTTGGCCACTTCCTGTGGAACACAGGCAGGAAGAAGCAGCTGTGAGTGGGTGGGGAACTACAGCTTGCTAACAAATGCATCTGCTCAACACAAGCATAACTTCTTCACATTACAGTACAAAAAGGAAGGCCTGAATGTAACCAGCTATTGCAATGAGACCCTGCCAGGATGGGTGCATGATGTACTTGGCCACAACTGGGCTTGTTTCATAGGACACAAGATTTCTTCATCTCCATCTGATGTTCACATCAACGAGCTACCTCTCCAGAAGCCTGGGGGAAGGTAAGCAACAGATAAGTTACCTTTTACTGGAATAAAATGTTTCATAACAGTGCGCGAGGTTTAGCTAAAATTGTAAGAAACAATTCCAGTAATGAGGACAAAGTTAATGCCAGTGATAATGTTGGAAATAAACCTGAATGCAGAAAAACAGAAGAGGACTTGCCTGCTGCATCAGTCTCTTCAGTCTGTGATGAAGCCCTGTTATAAATCTGGCATGTCTAAGATGGTTACATTTAGTCTGTCTCAAGTTTCAGAAATCTAACCTTGATCCAGTAATTCCATGTTTGTTAATCAGTACCTACTGGAAGACACTTCCAGATTTACATACTGAGTTTAGAGAACACCTTTAGTTTCAATCTCAGTCCTTTTCTTACTGTTTTACTTGGTTGGTTCCTTTGTTTGCAGACTCTCCCACAGGCGTTATGTGCACAACTTCGACTTTGTAAATGCTATCAATGCTCACCAGAAATCATGGAGAGCGACAAGATACGAGGAGTATGAGAATTTTGCCCTGGAAGAACTAACTAAAAGAGCTGGGGGTCTCTATTCCAGAGCTTCAAGGTAATAAGACACTGTTCTGCAACAAACCCCACTGCTGCCAAGAGTCTGCTTGTATTTGTCATGGCTCTTAGCTGTGCTTAGTTCAGATGTTTAATCAAGTTTCAAGGCCTTCCAGTTCATGTTCATGGTATGCAAACATATTTTTCATTTGAATGATTATTTTGAGCCTCTGCTGTCTCAAGCAGTTGGGACAATTAGAGTCACCTACCCTTTAGTCTTGCTCAGTAACTCACTGCTGAACTCATATATGCAGGGAAGCAGTTATCATCTCAGTTGCAGTCTCAGATATCATTTCACTGTCCTGTCTGCTCATCAGCTGCTTGCCACAGTCAGGATTTTTTGCTTGTGCTTCATCTTGGTTCCGCTAGTTCATAATTGCAGTTGAAAAGCTGTGAACTGCTCTCTGCTCCTAAATATGAATATCAAAGATTTCTGAGGGAATTCCCTGGTTACTTTAATAATTTGCCACACCTGCAACAAGAGTCCTCTAGCAGGAGTAGAGTGTCTCAGTGAAGAAGCATGAAAGTAACTCTGAGAATGTCTTCAGGGTCTTGCAGATCACTTAGCTGAGAGTGGTAATGGGGATGGGTACATCATGCACTACAAAATTTGAGAACTAGAGTTTAAAGATTCCCTTCTTTATAGCTGTCTTAGCATCTTCATAGTTTTCCTTTTTCAGCTCTTGGTATTTCTGTGAGTAGGAATGGTACTTTTCCAAACTGTGGCAATTGTATGTTTGAGGAAGAATGTCCTACTGTAGAATAAAAATGCTGATTTGCATGGGAATATCATGCAGATGTATAGATAAAGTCACCTTGCAGATGATCTTAAATACAGTAACCTCTTTGGAAACTCTCTTCCACCCGTGCAGTACCATGACAGTATTTTGTTGACCCTCTTGGGCATTCAAAACAGACCGCAGAGTCTGGTGTTTGTGAATGGCACTGAGGACAAGTATCAGGTTATGTGAAAGTTGAATGCAGGAAGCTCTTGTTTTGCTGATAGGAGCATCACTTGATTGCAGGTGGTAGATGAAGACAGGTAATATTCAATACTTCTTCAAAAGTCACAGTAAAAACTTTCCTCAGAGAAGTCTCCAGGGCAGGTGGGTTTGTGAATTGTCAGTGTAAGCCATGCCTGTGCCTGAAGTGAAACTGTAGTTGCTGTCAGTGCATGCTGCCAAGGTAAAATGGTTTCTGCAGTCAGATATTCTACGTACTTTGTAATTGCAGCAAAATAACTGTTGTAGAACTGTGTTGCTATAATCTCTGAGAGTTACCTCAGCATGTCAGATCGGTGCAAAAGTACTTGACCTCAGCAGCTCATGGATGTTAAGGAAAATCATCCATTGGACCACCCAGGAGCCATTCTGGCCGTCACACTCACACCACCTGAGCTGGGACTGAGACCCATTTGCAGCCACACCCCACACTCACACCAGCATTCCTTACCTGCTTGATGCCAGGGTTCCAGTAGCAGAGTCTCAGATGTCCAGATCTTTAAAATAATTTGATATTGGTGCAGTAACTAAATAGTAAAACAGCAGTTTGTACCGGGTCCCTCTGAGGAGCAACCCCAAGCAAAGGAGCCCCTGGGCTTTTATACCCCCAGCCTGAAGTGTGAAAAGTCTGGGGTCCTTTCTGAGTGTCCTGTTACCTGGCTGGGCCACAGGTCCCTGCTCCCTTTGTTATACAAAAGGATTTTGCCACCCAGAGCTCTTTGAAGCTCACGCTGTGTCCGGTTTTCGGCTGTTTGGAGGGCCTGGAAAGGCCCGGAGTGGCCTTGGGGCAGCCCGCGTATCAAAGGACGAGAAGAGGCTTCAGTTCTTCTTTCGGTCTCTATGTTTATTAATTGTTTATCTAAAAGATTTTCTTTCGGCCCGACAGAGGTCTGCTCAGCAGCCAGCCATGAGCACACTGTGTAGCCCTCCGGGCAGTCACCTATCTTTATACCCAAAGTTACGTGTACAATATTTATCATTTTTCCCCAATACCTTTTATTCTTATTGTCCGGTGCACTTTTAGTAATGACCAATCCCAAAGTGCCACCATCACCACAGAAGATGGAGGAGGAGAAGAAGAAGAAGAAGAAGGACAGGACACGCCCCAATTCCTCCATCTTACTTCTCTAAACCCCCCTGTACAGAAATCCTAAACCCTGTGTCTCACCCTCTAATTAACTAATCCCTTCACCATTCACCCCGGTGAAATCCTCCTATCCTCATACAGGTGTCGTCTCCTGTGTAGGATCAAAGTCCAGCCACCAGACACTTCTGGCAACATTCCAGGACTCCCGAGCCCCCCAAGGGTGGTCTCGGTGGCTCGGCACCTCAGTCCTGAGGTGCTGAGATCCCACAACGCTGCAGCTTGCCAACTGAACTACCTGTGCTGAATGTATTCCTCAACAGTGTATAGTTAATAATATAGTTCCCTCAGGGAGCAGTTTGAGTAGGTCATGAATCCTGCTCAAGTTTATCTCTTCATACTGACACCCACTCAGTTTAGATGGAGACTATTATAAATTGCATAGTGTGAAGCAAGTCCAACTAGTAGAAGCCAAAGATGAAAACTGAATGTTACGTAATTGTTTCCTTGCCTACAGTGTGATATGTTTTTCAAAAATATGTTCTCCTCTTTAGACCAAAGCCTGCACCTCTAACACCTGAGCTACTCAAGAAAATTTCAAGCTTGCCAGAATCCTGGGACTGGAGAAATGTTAATGGTGTCAATTATGTCAGCCCTGTTCGGAATCAAGGTAAAAATTAATAAATAAAACCTCTGAATTCAACGTTCTAGGGTTCCTTTGATGTAGTTTGTAATTTGCTGCTAACCAGAAGGTTTTGCCTAGTGTCTTGCAGCTGACAGGTTGCACCTTTACTGTGAATAACCTGTGGAAACTGGGCGGAGTCCTGGTTAACAATGCTGCACTGAAATAGGTGGTGGCACTGGCTTGGCCAGACAGTGCTGACTTGCTGGAGAGAAAGCCTATTACCACAGTACCCTGCATAAACACAGCTGTCAGGTTTTGTCCAAACAATCTTAGCCAGGGTTTTCTGCACACTGACTGATGTACATTTAATTTTTTCCCTGATTTCATTTGATGGCAAATTATCGTGCAGCTTTAATAAATGAACCCAGGAAATTTGTTTATACTCCCTCCAAATCTTATCACCCTGATAAATTCGGGTGTTACTTAACTGGGTAGTTGCAAGAGGACATATTAGTCACTATGAAAATTGCAGACAATGATAAATATAAAATACTGATAAAAACTTAAAAGGATACCATGCTGATATGTGTTGATTCTGTAGGGAGTGTTTATAGCACTGTGCTGTGAGATGCCTAAATTATATGTTTATATAAGGAGGCCAGGAGTAAGCTCCAATAATGTGTCCCTTCCCTGTGCCACCATAAACTTGCATCTACTAGTTGCTATCTGGTGGCAGCTTTTGGAGGAAAGAGGCATAACATTAGCATGGTGGGAAAGGGATGACTTAAATCACCAATCCCTCATTTATGATTTAGTTATTCTGACAAATTCTGCCAGCTGTACTCCTCGTAGCAGAAGCACCATAGGAAGGCTTATGGAATTTCTAGCTATGTGGAAGCACTGGAAGAAGGCAACAGGAAATTATATCATCTTCTGTAGGTGTGATTCCTGTACTTTCTCTTGGTGTGAACTATGAATGTCCCAAGGGCTCTTTTATCTTCCAAACAATTGAACACTCACTTCCAGACTTACCTTTCTCTGTGGTGTTGCTTCAAAGTTTCTCTAAATGAGAACTAGTCTGCTGTTTCCAATAAAAGAGCTTCCTACACTTTTTATGTAATCTGAGGGTCCATGCTGAGTGTGTTAAATGTCTGTGGAACATGCATTCTGCTCCATCAAATTAGAATTTTAGCTTTAAGGCTTTAAAAAAAAAAAACAAACAAAACCTACAAAAGAGGTCGTTCTGTGGACTTTATAAATACCACTGTGGTAACGTGAAAAGAAATTTAGCAGCCAGTCCAGCAGAGTTCAGACTGAAATGGTTGAGTGAATTGTGTTTTTCATGTTTTTGCACACATAATGCAGCAGTGTTCTACAGTGTGGCCCATCTCAGATGCTGCGACTGTACAGTGTGTGGGAGGCATCTTTCACTGCTTCACTTTGCCCTGCTGGGAAAAGTGTGTTCCTGTTCAGGCTGATTTTGTCCCTTCTCTTCAGAGGTGCATCTAGCTGAGTGAAGGTGCAATTTCATGAAGTCTTGCTGTTGTAATAGCTCTGCTTTTATACACCTACACAGTTCAAGAGAAAGTATTTTGTTTTGTTCCTCAAGGCTCCCACATTTTCATAGCTCTGCAATATTTGACTTTCCCACCGTCAGGAAACAAAAGGAAATCAGGCACCTTGATGACAATCAGTAGATAAAATAGGACCTCATCCAAGTAATTGTTCTTCTGTGAGGTTTGTCATTCCATTTCCAAAGACTTTAATGAGTGAAAGGAAGGTCCTAGAGAGTGCAGAGGCCTAAAGCTAGAAGCAATACTAAATTGTGATGCAAAAGTAAGGAGACTTAACTGTCTGCCAGGAAACAGAAGGGAAATTAAGGTGCTTCTGAAAAGCCGTGTACAATTACATGCCCTTGGGAAGCAAGGGAAGGGGGGATGAATCCATTATATTAAACATGCTATTTATACCACTATTTTCTTAAAAGTCAGTTATTTTAGAGGTAGCTGTAGAGGTGGAATATTTTTTCAACTGGAAATTACGGGACTAAATCCATTGGTAGGTTGAAATAAGAACAATATTGTCAGCATTCACTTCAAATAGCTCATTGCCCCATGGCATATGTGCTCCATAAAGGGTAGATAGAGCCTTCTCAGCCTGCTAATGTGGTCCCTGAAGGTTCATTCTGAAGGAATAGGGTAATTGGATAGCTCTTAAGTGCTACAGCTGAAAAACACTGGAGCAGTACTTTGCCTCTTATTCTTGAAAATAAGCTCAGTGTTCCCCGAGAAGTTGTTAGAAGTGGGTTTTGAATTGCGTGCATGAAAGCTAAATGAAGATTTAAAGTTTTTGCTCTATTGATGTTCAAGTTCTAATCACTGTCTAGAAGGTTTTAACTCTTTTCAGTGGACTTTAGGAATAGATGTACCTGATGGAAGATGACTAGCCTTGTTTATGTTACTGACTGCTCCTTTTTCTCCTCTTCTCAGGCTCATGTGGCAGTTGTTACGCATTTTCCTCCATGGGCATGCTGGAGGCAAGGATACGTATCCTCACAAATAACACTCAGAAACCAGTCTTCAGCCCCCAGCAGGTTGTGTCTTGCAGCCAGTATTCTCAGGGTAAGGATGATGGTGTATATGGACACCTTTCAAGTAATGACACTGCTGGAGAAGGAGCAGGAAGTTTGAAAGCTTCCATCCCTTCCCCATCAAGTTACTTTTTTCATAAAACTTTTTCATACATCTCCCTGTGAGATGGGAAATATCTAAGGAGTAAGGTTCAAAATGGAGCTGTTTACAATGCTTACCTAGAAGGAATGGAACTAAATATTCTTCCAGTGGTATATTCAGAGGGAGGGGAAATGAGCAAAAGCAATGACTAATGCTTTCCAGAGGACTGTATCCTTGTTAGGACAGGTCCTTGTACTGCATATAACTAGCTGTTATTTCTGACAGGGATTGTCAGGATGAGAAAAGGTCCAAGTATTAGTGTTCCCAATATAGCTCCCAGAGATGTGAATTTTGCCTTGAGTGTTTCAGAAAGCTGACTGTAGCTAACTGGAGTACTAGGATGATCTGGGTCACTGACGTATGTTCAATACCGTATCTGAAAGAATTATGAAAGATTTAAGTGGGAGAGTCTTCCACCACAAATAAGAGAATTTTAAAGGGAAGAAGCACTTTTTTTGTTTATTTTGTTGTTTGTTTTTTTAATAAGGTTGTGATGGTGGCTTCCCATATCTCATTGGTGGAAAGTATGTCCAAGACTTTGGTGTGGTGGAAGAGGACTGCTTCCCTTACACAGGCCAAGACTCTCCATGCCTTTTCAAGCGCAGCTGTTACCACTACTACACATCTGAGTACCACTATGTTGGTGGTTTCTATGGAGGCTGCAATGAAGCCCTGATGAAACTTGAGCTTGTTATGCATGGCCCAATGGCTGTTGCCTTTGAGGTTTATAATGATTTCATGCTTTACAAAGAGGGGATCTACCATCACACCGGGCTGCGGGATGATTTAAATCCTTTTGAATTGACCAATCATGCTGTTTTACTGGTGGGCTATGGTAAAGACCCAAAAAGTGGTGAGAAATTCTGGATTGTGAAGAACAGCTGGGGCACCTCATGGGGAGAAGATGGCTACTTCAGAATCCGCCGTGGCACTGATGAATGTGCTATTGAAAGCATTGCAGTGGCTGCAACTCCTATTCCAAAGTTATAATGTAAATGTCTTCATCCAGTGCCTTGTCCTGAGCCATGAGAATGCACTGATGGTTAAAGATCCTGATTAAAATCTGTTCCCTGGCTTGAAAAGGTAGCTTTAAGGAATTTTTCAACAACAGAGCAGTTTCCATATATGAGAAGATGAAGACTATTAAATCGGCTCTATGCACTGGAGGCTTCCTCTCAAGTCTGACAGTAAATCACCCAGAAGGGCTGTTTTGGCAATGGTGGTGATTAGTTACTCATCATTGGATGTATCTTCAATTACCAGTTGCATTTTTTTCCATGTGCAATCTTGACCTTCAGATCTGAGGGAAGTGTCTGCTATGATAGTCTGTAACTGCTTTGAAGGGACACTGTAGTGCCTTATTTCTCAGAAATCAGGAAGTCAGTGCAATTTGGAACATAAATGTGTATTGGGTAGGAAATGAGCAATTATGCTGATGAGAATAAAATTCTAAAGCCCTAAGTGTCCTGTGAAAACTGCATGTCAAATCCTTATGACAATAAAAATCAATTCTATGTTTCAGGCTGTTACTAAATGTTCTAGTTCTGGATTTTATTGCTGTGCTTCACAATCAATCATTTCAGAGTTCAATAAAGAACACCCCACTCCTATAGGAATTTGTATTTGTGAAAGAAATTAGTTCTTTTGGTGACCTGTCTATGAGTTTTGAGCTTCCTGTCAAGAACTTTTCACTTCAGCAGAAGCTGGTGTGAAAGAAGGATGATAAGGCAGAAGAGCTAGTTAAATCTTCCATATGACGCTGAGATTATCACAGCAGCATCAAGCAAGTTGTCCAGAAGTGCAGTAGTCCTTGCTGTGGATGTAGAACAATTCATTGAGTAAATTTGCTAACTCCCCAGTAATCCTGTTTAAATCCTTTCTGTTAATCTGTTGCTCTATTTCTTTCAAATATACAAGGTAGAAACATAGGGTTGAGAGGAGGGATTGAAACACTTGGAATTAACCATTTCTCAGCAGCAACACAGTACTTTGTTAGAGCAAACTGGTCTTTGCTGTTCACCTGAGGAAACAAAAATGGCATAAAGGTGAGTGCCAGTTTCATACATGGAAAGCTAAGTTCTTTAGTAACCTTCTATTAAAATGTGACCAAAGTTACTTGGTATTTTTCTGTGTAAAATACAGTCTCATGGGTGGTTTTTCTAGGTGTAGGGAAATTCATAAAATGCAGAAAAATTGAACAGCTTTCTGTAACCAAACTATCCCATTTAACTTATAAGAGAAAACTCACTTTTTACTTCAGTAGCAGAATTTCATGATAAATCCTGGATTGTAGTTTGCTCCAGTTGAGGGGCAGGAAAAGGCTTCATGGTTTTTTCAATCCCCTCCCAAAAAATATTAAGCCTGGTCCATGGCAAGTTGAACATGAATCTGCAGTGCCCTTGGAGCCAGGAGGGGTTCTGGGGTGCATCAGGCACAGCATGGCCAGCTGGGCAGGAGAGGGGATTTTCCTGCTCTGCTCTGCACTGGGGTGCCCTCACCTCGAGTGCTGGGGCAGTTTTGAGTGCTAAAATAGAAAAAACACATTAGGCTATTAGAAAGTGTCTAAAGGAAGGCCACAAAGGTGGGCAGGGGCTTTGAGGAGAAGCCATATGAGGACTGGCTGGGGTCACTTGGTTTGTTCAGCCTGGAGGAGACTGAGGAGAGACCTCATTGCAGTCTGCAATATCCTTTTGAGGGGAAGGCGAGGAGCAGGCACTGATCTCTTCTCTCTGGTGACCAGGACCCAAGGGAATGGCCTGAAGCTGTGTCAGGGGAGGTTTACGTTGGATATCAGGAAAAGGTTCTTCACCCAGAGGGTGCTTGGGCACAAGAACAGGCTCCCCAGGACAGTGGTCGCAGCACCAGCCTGACAGAGTTCAAGAAGTGTTTGGACAGTGCTCTCAGGCACATGGTGTGACTCTTGGGGATGTCCTGTGCAGGGCCAGGAGCTGGACTCGATGGTCCTTGTGGGTCCCTTCCAGCTCAGCCTGTTCTGTGGTTCTGTGCAGATGTGTTTGGAAATTTAGAACTTGTGTTTTGCCAGAAGTGGAACAAGGACTTCTGTAATAGGTCACGCTGTGTGCTGGATTGTTTTAGCTTATGGAGTTGGGATGGGAGAGGAGCTAGTTCCTGGATTTTTTTATTAGCTGTAGTACATGAGATTAGCTTGAGAATAGGAATATGAAAGCTAGATATTTCTTTTTACTATCTTTCAGCCATTAGGAATTTGAGTCCTTATCACTAAGCTGTTGCTGACACTCATGGCACTACAAATACAAAAGCACTTGCTATTCACCATGCATTGTATCATGTTAACTACATGTGTTTTGAATAGCATTCTGTGTTACTTTCTTAGCAATTCCTTCATCTGTCTGCCACTGCTTGTGTGTGGCAGCTGCACCAGTGCTAATAGGAGGATGGGAGTGTTCTCAGAGTGGTCTGTCACTGTCACTGCCCCCAGTGACTGTCATCAGATGTTTGCCTCTGGCTGACTGCAGTGTGTGAATGTCCCTGTTTTCTGTATTCCAGAGTTGCACAGAAGAATGTCAGTCAACCTGACGGAGCTGGTATGTGGATGTAGATTGTTTATGTGGCTTCTTCCTACAAACAATGCTTTAGCTGAAATGGAAAACATGCTATCACTCAGGAGAATAATTGTGGGGTTGGCAGATAGGTCTTGTAGTAAGCATGTAAAGCTCTAATACATTTGACTTATCATGGAAGGTTAATGGATAATGTCATGACTGATAAATACTTTCAGGGGAAATAAAGCTTATTATCAGCCCAGCAAACAGAGATATTAAAAGTTTTGTGTTTTGAAAATTAATGCATACAGAGGACAAGAAAGATACATCTCTTTAAAAGTTGAAATCCTTAAAAATTATTAAGAGCTGTGGTGGAGTCTCTGTTGCTGGAGTGGAATGATTTTCCAGTTTGAAGACTGTCCATGACACCAGAATTGCTCAGACTCGTGCAATTGGTTTATGAAGGAGACTTGGCAGGGTCATCATGACTCCTTGCTTTGTGACCAGAGAACTTGAAAAACAAGGTGACATTTAACTTCCAAAGTTGTCAGTCTAACTTTGCAGTGTAAATGAACTTCATATAAAGCAATAGCAGGGATTTTTTTTCTAGATTTGTTCAAAGTGCTGAATTTAGGACTGAATAATTTTTAAGTTGTGAAGACAGGAAAACCAGTGCACCAGTCAAGTTTATTAAAATGGCAAGCTTGGGACAATATTAAAGCTTGATAGCTTTTTGCCTTTTTTTTAAATTATTTACACTTTATGCATTGTTTTCTTGTCCATTGCTGGAGGTTTAAAACTAGCTTTTAAAATAGAGTTAAGAACATTAGACTACTTTTGAAATGTCTGCTAAGATCAGACTTCCTATGGCCTCTAAAAATACTAAGATATATTTTTAAAGTACTTTGATCAAGATGTGATTAAACCAAGGCTGTAATTCTGGAGGTATTGTTAATGTGACATTTCCAGGGATGTCAAATGCAGAATTCTGAAAAGCATTTTTTCCTCAATTTTTGTATTTTAAAAGGGTCAAATGCTGAGGGAGGAGTGTTACTTGTTTTAGACAACAAGGAAGATGTACTAACACATTTTCTCAGTGGTTTCAATCTACAAAAGAGCATGTTTTACCATTTTTCATTCTTTGCTTTTAGGGAAGAAACCAAATATCATAGCATGTTTTTTTCCCCCATCAAATTATTAATTTCTTCAGAACAGCCATTCCTAGTATGTGTTAAAAATCCTGTTAAAATATCAAAGCCATGACTGATTTTACTCTCACCTGAATGAGTGGGACTTAGTTACCTCTGCTCTAGACAACCTGCAGGGATAGAGCTGCCTGATGCCACTGGAACTGTCTCACTTGGGGTTGGTGTGGTCTCCACAGTGTAATGAAGAGTGTGCTGTAATGCTAGCAGCCTCTCAGGGATGGGGTGCAGCAGTGGGTGAGGAGGGAAGTTTTGGGGGCGTTTGCCCAGATCTGCTAGTGACTGTGGGAACTCCAGGGCATTGCAGGAGCGGGGCAGGGACAGCTGGGGGGATTCAGGCTGTGCAGAGGGGGTCCATCCTCACTGGGTGTCTGGCAACACAGCCTTATTAATGCTTTTGTTTGCACCATGAGAGCAAAACAGCGCTTGAGTTGTAAAATAAAACGTGTTAGTGAGGTTCAAAAGCCTGTGGATGTGAACATTCTTGTACCCAGACCAATTAATAGCTAACGTTTTCCTTACTGCAGTCCATTCATTACACGTGTAGATATATCAAGTTACTTTAAAAGAAGTTGATTTTGATTTGGGCATTGAATTTGAAATTTTGAGGGTGAGCCTGAACATATTTAAAGAAAATACAAGTATTTTCCGTATCCTGAGCAATATGGGCAGCATGTCATTAACAAACAATAGTGAAAGCTTTGCAGTATAAGATAATGCAACATACTTGAATACCCTTTGGGAACAGTGAGTTTGAAGTGAAATGGCTGTTTCACTGAGAGCCAGAGTATCTTACGTGCTGAGGAGAAGGTATTGGAGACTACAACTCAAGCAGGCTGAAATTTCTGTGCTAGTTACTGTGGCTTCTGGATGGGCTTCTGGCTGAAGCAGCGTGAACATGTGTATCTGTAAAAAGGACAAAGCATTTAATGGCAGTAAAATGGTATTAGTAACCTGCAACTTTAGGAGGTGGTCAGGTGCAGGATATTAACAGAACATCAGTTTTTATCAGTTCCCTCTGAATGACAGGTGGTGCTGGAGGAGGAGAGGTTGAAGCCTTTCTGTATAGCCTGTGTGCGCATGTAGAATTTTCCTATGTCTGTAAAAGGAAAGGCACTGACACATTCTCCTGCCAATTACTCCTAATTGTTTCATTTGGATCAGCTGGATTGATCCAGCAGATGCTATTTAGCATGAGATGCACAAGCTAAATTAAACTCTCTCTCATTTCATCTCTCTTAACATTTCACTAGGCTGATAGTTTAGCTCACTGCTCTTCAAGCACATTTTGCTATTTGCCCTTAAGATATTTGTGCATGTTTGTGCTTGAAGTGATCCTTGAGACCTCTGGCTTACCTCATTAAATAAAGAATACTTTTAAGGGCTGTGTAGAGGGGCTGATATCCCTTTAGCAATATGACACGTGATTAATTGGAAGTACTGTCATAACCACCAAAGACATGAAAAGGGATGTCTTTGCCCTAGGAGGATTTCAGAATCTTGAAAAATATTTAATATTCTTAAATGTCCAGCAGTTCTAAACTTGACATTCTTTGTGTTAGATGGGAAAAACTTCCCAAAACCATTAACTAACTGTACAGAACCCTTATAATTATATTTAGCAAAGGATACATAAGGATACATTATGTGGATTTTTTAAAACTTCATTTAATTAGGTTTTCTATTACTCTCTTATTTAACACTTGTAACACTAATATGAATTGATGGCCCCTTCTATCGTTTTGTTTAGCATTTTGCTGGAATAAATAGGACTTTTGGTCTGGACTATATATGGAATTCCTTAGGATTTTCTTCTCATTAGCACTGATGACTGAAGGAAGCTGAATATCTCAGAAGGCAAATCTTCCTGAAAGCACACACTCCATGTCCTCTGGGAGGCCATGACACTGGGAATGGTGATGCCCAAACCTACTGTCTCCTGACTTGACTCTGTACTTTGTTCTTGTTCTGACTGCGCCACTTCCTGCTCCCAAATCTATCTCTGCATCACAGTTCAGGAAAATCTGGAGCCTGCTTAAAATCCCGATCCTATTTTGGGACTCTCTGACTTCTCCCTGTAGGTGTTTAGGCATAAACAGGAATACTCCAAAAGCTTGACATTTGGGTGACTAAGTCTGTGCTATATTTTGCTTTTATGAAGATTTCCTTCTAAATCTCATACGTTAGTAAAGCTACTGAGTTTCGTCACTCAGTTACATTTCTCTCTGCTTTCCTGAAACCCTCTATTAACCTTGGGACAAGTTTAAATTTCAGCAGGATATTTAACCTGTATCCAGTTGTGGGAGGAGAAAAAATTCAATTACAACAAATAGACTAGAAGGCCAAATCAAATATATAAAACTCAGCAGTGGGATGATAAAATAAAAGCAATGAAATGTTCTTTTCACAAAAAGGCATGTATTTTCTATATAGAAAGTAGAAATAGGGTGATTGCATTTTTCTGATTTGTTGGGGGCTGATTTTTAAGCTGTAACATTGGAAGGATGATTTTCTTTTTCTTTTTTAGTTAAAGAGACTGTAAAACTTGAGCTCTGTCTTATCCTTTAGGATTGTAGAGGTTGTAATAGCAGCATTAAAACATCTCCAAATGGAAAATTAATGGGACCATCAGAGTGTGGAAGAACCAGGAGGGATAACAGGAGATGCGCTATGGGAAAGGCAGGTGCTCATGGCACCTAGGTTGACAGCAAATTAAGTTCTTGGCACATCTGCATGGAGTACATTGGGACACCCAGAACAGGAAACAAAGAGTAAACTAAATAAAGCAAGGAACATCATAAAAAAGCAGACAATCTAAAGAAAAAAAAAACTATTCAGTGGATTGGCATAGTAGGGACCTTAGAGATCCAACTCCCTCCCCTCCTGCCTTAAGCATATATGCCACTTTTCTGTCCCAGGCTGCACATCCAACCTGGCCTTGAACATTTCCAGGGATGGGACATCTACAACTTCCCTGGACAAGATGTGCCAGTGCCTCACCACACTCACAGGAAAGAATGTCCAATCTAAATCTCTTTTTCTAATTTAAAACCCTTGTCCTATCGCTATCTACCCATGTAAAAGCCCCTCTCCTTCTTTTTTATAAGGCTGGAAGTACTTTTTTATAAGTGCTGGAAGTCTGCAGAGAAGTCTCCCCAAAGTCTTCTCTTCCCCAGGCTGAGCAACCCCAGCTGTCACAGCCTGTCTTCATAGGAGGTGCTCCAGGCCTCAGTCATTTTTGTGGCCTCCTCTGGGCTCACTTCATTCCATCATCCTTGTGTTGAGGACTCCAGAACTGGACACAATGATCCAGGCAGAGTCTCTCAATGGCAGAGTGTAGAGACAGAATCCTTTCCCTTGCCAGGCTGGCCACACAGCCCAGGACATGGTTGGCTTTCTGCACTGTGAGCGCACAGTTATTGCCAGGTTATCTAGTTTTTCATACATGGGAACCCCCAAATGCCAATAAGAGGTGATAGTAAGGACAAACCCTCTTCAGGAGCTTCCAGGTAAAAACAAAGATGCTTTAATAAGCAAAACCTAATGTTTCATGGAAGTGGAAGAGATATGAAGCAGTACAAGACTCCCAAAAGCAGCCCCTGAAGGCTAACCTAGGGATGAGGAGGTGGTGGGGGCTGAGTAGCTGGCATCCTATTCCTTCCTGTTGCTGCAAGAAAACTTGGCTAACGCATTGTGATATATGTGGGTATAGGGAAGTAGAATAATTTAACACAGAGCATGGCACTTGTAAGAAGGTGGGTGTCAGTGTGTTGAAGTATGTTTTAAAATAGAATTACTTTCCCCTTCTATAGGTGTTGGATTGAGTTTTGCTGCACTGTTGCTAGAGAAGCTATGTTAATTACCACAAAATCTCTGGCTTAAGAGTTCAACCACAGGTCTCCAAGTACAGTTTCCTTCCTCAATGTTAATTTGTGTGCTGTCTTAAACCATGAACCATCATGTATGTCAAAGCTCATGTATACCCTCTAATTTGTTTACACCCTTCCCTGCAATCCAACTTCCACAAAGCAAAGAAATTCTGGCTCTACCAGGACAGGTGATGGCCCTCTTCTGTTATGTATCAGGTAAAAAAATCGTAGCTGGAAGTCTGGTTACCCGTTGAGAAGGCAGCTGTCTCACTTCTAAGATAACTTCCAGAATGGGTAGGGTTGTTGAGGGGTTTTTTTCATTTTTTTGGGGGGAGTTTTTTATTTTGGAGTTGTTTGTTTGTTTGTTGTTATTTTTCTTTTTTTCTTTGACAAGAGTGCTAAACCAGAATAAAAGTGTTCAAAAAAGTGGGAAAACTAAACCTTCTTGGTATGTCTGATTTACATAGGGATTTTTTCTTATTTTGAAATGTATTCATAAAAAAGCTACAAAATGGGAAGATTTGAGAAAAATGCAAAATTTCAGCTGCTTTGTAACATGCCCTGACATTTCTTTTATATATATATATATATATGGAATATATTCTGTGTATGCATATATACACAAACAGAAAGGACTGTTGTTTTTTTTTTTTATTTTATTTTCTTGCAGTTGAGAACACTGACAAAAATCCCAGTCCAGAAACCCTTCACCAGATGAACTGAGGTCCACACAGTGTTACTTATCCTCCTTATCTCTATTTTTTGTTTGTCTTTCTTGCCGAGATAAAGCTTCCAGGAGCAGGCCTGGCCACCATGCAGGCTTGGAGCAGTGTTCAGCACACAGGAGCCTTTCTTGCTGAGCCCTGAGGTGCTACTCTGATGGCAGGCTAAATAACAACAAGTAAATGTGGAAGGAACCCCAGCCCAGAGCCCAGCACTGTCTTATAAACATCTTTATTGTGTCTTACCTATGTCTTGGGAGGTTTCTGAAGCATGTTGGTGACACCCTCCTGTACAGATGAGTTGGCTGATGAGGGAAGATGCTCTGCTGGACCACATACGTACAAACAAAAGAATACTGTACAGATATGTGATGCCTGGGGGCAGCTTTGGCTGGCAACCCGGAGAGAGGGGAGTTCAGGATTTTAAGAAGGAAAAAGGCAAAAGTCAAAGTTGATTTCAGGGGAACAGACTTCAGCCTGATCCTGCTTGGGAAAATCCTCTGGAAGGCCCTGGACTGATGAGGTGTCAGCGAGATCCAATTGATTTTCAAGAATAACCTTCTCCAAGTTCAAGAATGGCCTGTCTCCACATGTAGCAAATCAAGCAAACGCAGCAGGAGGCCTGCAAGGATGAATAAGGAGTTTCTTACTAAACTCAAAAATAAAAAAAAAATTTATGAAATAGATGGAAGGGACAGGTGACTGGGGATGGATATATACATGCTGTCTGAGCCTTGGTGAGATCTGATTATTAAAATTATTAGGTGCAAATGAGACCCTATGTTGAAGCAAATAGTATGAATTTTATTTAACAGTAAATGTGAGGCAGAGAGAGAAAGTATAAAAAGAGACAAGGGAAAGAGAGTGACAGAGAGACAGATTAAGCAGGAAAATATCACCACTCCTTAGGTTCCAACAGCATCCCATTGGTCCTCTTCTTGTCTTCTCAATCATAGAGTCCCACAAAACACAGACTATGTTACAGACATTCAGCCCAGGTGGGAGCACCCGGGTTCCTCTCCTGGTGTCTTCAGAAAGAGAAAGGAGAATCCATGGAACTACAGACTGGTAAGCATCACAGGAAAGGTGATGGAGCAAATCACAGGATTTGATCATAGGAAAGGTGGTGGAGCAAATCACAGGATGTGATCATAGGAAAGGTGGAGCCAATCCTCCTGGGAGTAGTTCAAAACACAGAAAAGATAAGAAGGTGACTTGGAGTAGTCAGTGTAGGTTTATGAAGGATATATCATGCCTTACCAAACAGATAGCCTCCTGTGATGAAATCAGTGGGTGTGGATAAAGAGAGAACAGTGGAGGATGAGTGCCCTGTCCAATTCTGGGCTCCCCAGTAAAACAAATGAGGATAACTGAGTCCAGCAAAGGACTGATTAAGAGTTGGGACCATCAAGGAGAGAGAAGAGATCTGGGACAGTTCATCTGGAGTAGAGAAGGCTCATGGAGATATTAAAGAATCTGTAAAGAATACAGAAAAAATGAAAACTTTCTTAAACATTTTTAAAAATGCTTTTTATTGTCTGTGTGGTCAAACAGTGAAATACATTGCCCAGAGACTGTGAAATCTTCATGCCTGCCTTTACCTGCCCTGCTCTGAGCAGGATGATAGGTTCAGTAATCTCCAGAAGTACTTTCCTGCCTCAGTGCTTCCATGCTATTTGAAATGATACTGAATACAATTTATAAAAGAAACTCCTGATGAACTTTTATCAGATAAAGGTAGCATCTTTTGTTGTTTTGTTCCATGGTTTCAATTTAAAGTTACAAGGGAAGTTATATAAACCACTGCATATTAATATAGGACCTACTCTTACAAATTTCCCTGTGCTTGATGTTAGTGATAGTCTTCAAGAACCACACTTAAATCTACATGAATTGGACAAAAGTTTCACCAATGTGATTCAGCCCAATTCTTAAAGGAGATTGTCTCTGTGGAGGACAGGGTATTCTATTCTCTAAATTCCTCCTGTGGGGTTTCAAATTGAGCCTCATGGGAGAGGCACAATGCAGATTATCAGAACTATTCTAGTTTGACTTAGACATGCCCACATGTAGCTCTGTAAGTGGCTTTCATCACACAAATACTCTTCAGTGCCTGAGAGGGTTAAAACTGCTGCATTGCCACTTTGGTCCAGGCTTTTGTCCAGCTCCAAAGTAGCATTCCTGCAATGAGTGGGATGCTTCCATGTGCAGCCTCAGTGAGTGCTCTTACATTTCACTTATTGAATCTGAGGTACAACAAATTTCCTTTGGAACTGGCACATTTCAGACTAAATCTGTGCTGTGTGATGCTTTCACAGGTGTCCCGCCTCAGGGACAAGTTATTTTACTTTTCCCAGAGTATTACTGACCCCTCTGTTATTAGATTTTACCCTTGGCAGACATTCTGGTCCTTGCCTTATTGCTTTTTGAGTTGCACTGTGTTCATGTATTCCCAGGTGACTGTTCAAATACACTTGGTATAAAATGCTCTGCAGTTCATCTAAGATTTTTTGCGGCAAGCTCCAAAGGATAGAATTTAACTTGGATTTTGTTAGGTTGTATCGATCTATATAAATAAATATCCTTTAGAGAGGGAATTGTATCAAATTATTATTAATTTTTGGCTTTTTGAAGTAGAAATATGCATTTGCATCTGAACATTGCCTGTATTCACACAGGGCTGATAGACATGGAAGCTATGTTGGAATATGCAATAAGTAGTCAAACTCAGTTCCTTTATCAGACTCAGGGTTGCAATGGTGAGAGAGCCACAAACTCTCACACTTTTAACACAATGATTCATGCATCACTGGGCTTTTAACTGTGTAGCTAACAACTCTGTATTCATTCCATACCCCAGAATTAATTGGAATACGAACTGGCAAAAGACTCTGTGCAGAATGTCAATGTTTTGTATTTTCTTTTTAAGTAGGAAATTAAATTATCTTATAGTCTATGATATTGATTTGTATGTATATGTGTATATATATATGCATACACACAGAGAGATGTGTATTAGCATGTCTCTGAATTATGCTGTCATTTATACAGCATAACATTTATAGATGTCATATTAGATAAGATCAATATGATGGTGTAGGTCACTCCCTTCAAGACATTTAAAGCTACCAGATATAACATTAGTAGCTGTGGTGTGAAAACCCTATGTCATTTTAGATGGAAATCTTTTGAATACATACATTTCTTAAAATTTGAATTTTGGTCACCAAAATTTAAGAAAATATACAAAACTGTGAGAGACCATCCAAAGGAGGGCAACAAAGAGGGTGAAGGGCCTTGAGGGGAAGCCCTGTGAGGAGCAGCTGAGGTGACTTGGTCTGTTCAGCCTGGAGGAGAGACTGGGGAGACCTCATTGCAGTCTGCAACTTCCTTGTGAGGGGAAGGCGAGGAGCAGGCACTGATCTCCTCTCTCTAGTGACCAGTGACCAGGACCCAAGGGAATGGCCTGAAGCTGTGTCAGGGCAGGTTGAGGCTGAATATTAGGAAAATGTTCTTACCCCCAGAGGGTGGTTGGGCACTGGAGGAGGCTCCCCAGGACAGTGCTCACAGCACCAGCCTGACAGAGTTCAAGAAGCATTTGGACAATGCTCTCTGGCACATGGTGTGACTCCTGGGGGTGTCCTGTGCAGGGCCAGGAGCTGGACTCGATTATCCATGTGGGTCCCTTTCAACTCAGCATCTCCCATGATTCCATGAATGTCTTTCTTTTACAAAAACTACTGCTTTCATTATCTCAGTCAACACTTGTTTTGGAAAGGTATGTTGATAACAAGTCTGGTGCTCAATGTTAAAATCCTTTACTGTGGTGTATGCCACACAAAGACGAGTGGTAGAATCTAGGATGCATTATGCTTTCCTTTATTCTTGTCAATGTAATTGCATCTTCAATATCTTCAATTTTATCTCTTCTCTCAGAGAAAAAGGTCTCTACTAATGACAGAGAAATAGTGAGGAATTTCTGAAAAATAATGCTGTAAAATGAGATTCACTTTTAAGCAGAGCACAACACAGCCTGTAATGCCTTAATTTGATGGAATTTTCAAAAATTATATTTACAACTGAGACGTATAGATTTATCATCAACTCTGCCAATTAAAATAGAATTTTAATAGACTCTAATAGACTCTAATTAATATTAGTATAGTATTAAAATAGAATAATGGATAGGCAGAAAATAGATAGGCCTAGCATAGATATACATAATGTCACGTGGAATTTCAATTATTTTTTACAATGGTTTTATAAAGTTTAAAATGTACATATCGCAGGGAAAACACAAACAAATGAAATACAAACACAGAAATATCACCCAAATTGTTGGTGTGTTTTCATGTTCTCGTTGTCTGGACAGCAGCAGAGTAAGGGCTCAGGGGCAGCATCTGGTTCACCCAGCCTAACAAGTTACTTGGTGTCAGCTGAGCCCTGCTAATCACCTACCTGTGGGTGGCATATGCAAGCTGGTATGGTTTATATTACCTGTCCTTAAGTGTGGTCTCAGCCAAGACAGATTTCATTGCATCACCTCTAGGCTCGGTGTGCTTCCCTGGCCACCTCTGCCTGCAGGAGATAGCTGAGCTGCAGTAACCTGTTTGTGTGCATGAGGGAATCAGCTGGCATCATCAAGCAAATCTTGCAATGGTCCTCTAAGCCATGAACAGCCCAAATTAGCTGTCTTCTCCCATGACAGTGCTGCAGCAGGGCTGCAAATTAATGACAGGTCCACACCGCCCCACCCCAGTGCCTTTGGACAGCAAGGAGGCCAAGCCAGTACAGATACATGGCTCCAAAAAGGTGGAGCAAGGCAGGACATTTCAGGAGCATTTTAGCAGAGGGTGCCTATAAAAGCCAGCTCGCCATGAAGTTAGGAGATCTGGGTACAGCTTTTACTCAGCAAGATGCTTCAGTCCATACTTCCCTTTAGCTCAGCAAGTCATCCCTCCGACTGCAATGATCCCTCATCCATGCTCACCCATGTCTGAACACCTCACTGAGCATCTCACTAGTGACCCTACTGCCAGCCCAGGGTGACCTTGATTGAGCCTGTGAGGAGCTCATTGTACCAGGTGCTGCTGGGGCCAAGAATTTAGAATTCAGAGAAGAATTGAAGATTTAAACAAGTAACACGATTATCCAGAGCTATTATAGCTAATTCCAACAAAAACTTTGGAAGAGAGAGAAAGCCTCATGCTTCTGGGTATAGGCCAGCCTCTAACAACACTTACAGCCTCTTACTAAACTAAGAGCCTAATACCTCCATCTACCAAATACCTGCTTTCAGGGACCTTCCACACACTGCTCTCTGAGCAATGGCCATCACCAAAGAGGGATGAAACATCAGATGTAATTTAAACATTATCCAAAACACCAATTTCGTTATTTCCGAAATTGCTAAATGCCCTCAGCCTGTTCTTTGTTTAAGCTTTAAAGGGGGAAATCTTCAACTTTAGAGGGTAATGGTGAATGCTTAGAAGTACTCAAGTATTGGATCCTCTCAGGAAACAGAGGTGTTGTAAAGGCAAGAATTGACATAGCACACACTGCCAGTAATAACAGTAATGAGCTTGAATCATGCAAATATACTAACTGATCAAACTGGTTTGCCTATCAAGTTGTTGTTCATACCTAACAAGGCAAAGCTCTTTAAAATTTCTCTCCAAACAGGATACAAATGATAGCTTGTTTTTGGAAAGACAATTTATCTTATTGAAAAAAAAATGCTCTTATTAGAAAAGGTTCAAGGAAAATAAGACATTTTTCCTCTAAAGTTACCTATTTCCACTTTGTGTGTTTATGTATATATACACACACAAACACAAACTTAAAATTTGAGTTTAAAGACTGATTATAAAAGATTGCATAATATGAATGTTCTGGATTCTTTGTCTACTAAAATCCAGCTTTTTGGACAGATGACAAAATTCTAATGCCGTTTCAGTCCACACTTGGATAAGAACTCTATCAAATAATACTGCAATAAGTAAAAAATAGGTTTTCATTTTCAAGAACATCAAAAAAATATAAAAAAATTATTCACTGATAAGTTGCACACAATATTAAAATTCTATGGGTTTGCTATCAAAGCTGCTAAAAGGATCAAACACCTCTAGGTAATGGGTAGAGGTTTCCAGCTAAGCTGCCTACGTAAAATTCACTGTGCTCTTCATTCAAAATAAAGGGACTGTCATGTCAGGGGAATTATTTATTCAGATGGGTTCAGTTTGCAAGTTTGGCATCCCTTGTTTTGGAAAACAGATGACTGTTGAGACACTGGCATTCATATGCTCGAATGCTGTTACACTTTCATAACTTCTGATTATCGGAGTCATGAGATAAACCTGGATTTTTTGCATTTTAGACTCCAGATGTATGAAAAAACAAAGCACAAGCTGCATGTTGCATTCAGGTGGGAGCATGATTATAGGTATAGAGAGACAATTACAATTATGGTAACAAAATTTTAAAATATGTATCTGATGTAAATTAATTTGTACAGCCCTCCTAGTATGGATGCAAGCAAAGCTGCTGTATATCGCTGTAACTAGTGATGTAACTGCATTCACACTAACTTACACAGATTAGAACCAAATTTCATCCAAATCTGAAGTCATACTGGTTTAATTTTTGCACTTTAGTGCAAAAATGAAACCTCTGAAGGGAGTTTTCAGGGATTTTTTGCAGTGAGTGGCATCCTAAAGACATCCAGAAACAAGCATATATTATCATCAAGGCAGTAATTCAAAATTTACTGTGTGTAAAACTAGTGCACAACAGAAACACTGTCCTTTCAGCAAGGAGCCAAACAGAGTACAGAACTGTTGCATGAATTTTCCTGCAAAGCCTTCAGCAGCCAGACTAATCCCAGACACACCTCGTGCTGACCTTTACACACATACGCACAAAACTTTCTGGGAGACTTCCTTCCCCCAGTTCGTCCTTACTTCATCTCCCAGCAGGGCTGCCTGCTGGACCTGATGATCCTGCTTCCGTAGGAAGGGAGAGAGCCTCCACCTACCTTGCTCTCCTTCCTTCCCTGCCCAGTCCCTCACCCCCTCTCTTCCCCTCAGGCTGGCAGGATTCCTGGGGCAGAGCATGCAATCAGTTTGCAGGGAGCAGCCGCAGCCAGAGGAAAGATGCAGAAGCACAGCCAGAAGGAGCACCTCTACAAGCTGCTGGTGATCGGGGACCTGGGAGTGGGCAAAACCAGCATCATCAAGCGCTATGTCCACCAGAACTTCTCCCCCCACTACCGGGCCACCATCGGGGTGGACTTTGCTTTGAAGGTGCTGAACTGGGATGCTGAGACTGTGGTACGGCTGCAGCTCTGGGATATTGCGGGTGAGTACAGAGGAGAACCCTTTGCCCCATAATCTATCAAAGAGCAATGCAAAATACTGACCCCAACTCATTTGTACTGATCTGAAAGCTGAGAACTGCCACTGCCTATGCAGTGAGGGAGAGCAGATTGAGGAGAGAAAACTTTAAGGGCAGCTTGACATACTGGAGATTCCCTAATATCAGCAGACTCCCAAACTAGGGAAGCCAGAGAGCCAGAGTGAAACCTGTGCTAGCTGATTTTTCTCCCAAGCCCTTGGACATATTAAGGGACTGAGGCACCTCTCTCCAAATGCCCGAGTTGTTTTCCCTGCAGCTGACAATGTTCAGTTTTGCTTCCTTGAACTAACAGATCTCTATGACAGGAGGAAGAATAAAAAGGATGTCCTGTTAAATCTTTTTAATTTGGTGGAATAGATGAGGCATTCAGTAAGATGACTAAAATTACCTTTATCATTAAAAAAATAAAGAAAATGTATATGAGTTAGTTTATCAAAATACCTTCCTTCTTCCTCTCTCTAATACTTGCCCTCCTTCAGTCCAATGAAAGCAACTTCTTACGTGTTTTGGAAAGAGAAATGTTTCTATTTGGCAATCATTCTGGTTGTTAAAAATATAATCACTCATATTTAAATACCCTTATTCCAACAACAAGCAAAACAAAAGACTATTTTCTCTCTGCAAGGAGAAAAACAGTAAAGTCCAGATATCCCCACATGGTTACATCATTAAAACGCACAGAATTTGACATTGTTGCTGTCAGTGCTTCAGACATTTTTGATTTGGCTTCAAATAAAGCAGGCAACTTTTTTTGCCACCATCTTTCTGAAAAATCAATCATTTTTGTTTCAGTCCAAAAAATAAGTTTATCTTGATGGCATATATCCCATACTGTAAGTAATAATTTTTCATTTTGTGAATGCAAGAATTAAATACAATTGTAACAATAGATTACAGCATAAAGGGAGGCATTTAAAAACTCAATTAAATTAAGAAATTACTTTCATTAAATAGGGAATAAAGGTGAACATCATATCAGCTGTTAGGCAACTGTACCAGCCTGTGGCCTGAGTTGTGAGCCCACTCAGGCTCATTGATCTAGTCTGGAACAGCACCGGGTAAAACTGGTGAAATGAAAAAATTCTTGACATTCTTATTGGTGGAGGGAGTGCTTTTCTGCTGCCCTGAGCTGTCTCATGTCTGAGCTCTGAATTTGGCACTGAGGTACTAAAACTTATGCAACAACACTGCTTTATGTAAAACGTATAAACTCTGCTTTTTCACACGCTAATTCAGTCTTGTGGTTTTACGGTTTTAAATACATATGTGCTCAGTCTTCTTTATTAAAAGATAGAATAATGTGGCAAACATTTATTTTAAAGTTACCAGTGGCTTATGGTAACAACAAATACGTACACTGCCAGAAAAACCTTTCTGCATAAGAAAAAAGCATTTAATAGTAAATTCTGACTGTATCAAAGACTTAAAGAATGTATTTTGCATGCCTTGTTTCAGAGGTTTATTACACTACTGATCATGTGCTGGCGGATCATATGATGTAGCTTTCAGTCAGGCTGCAAAAGCAATTACACCTAGTTGTAGTACTGAATGACTAGCATGCTTTCTGAGTTATCACACATGACAGAGAGAATTACAGCACAGTACTAAATTTCGTATGAATTGCCCAATTCAAAGCATCATTGTGAAGGTCAAGACAGTGGTTGGTAATAAAAAGAGTTGCTGTCTTAGCTTTAATGACTTCTGCTTAAGGAGCTTTAGCTGCTGCTGGCTGTACACAGAGAGCAAGTTCTGTAAGCAACATGCTGAATTTAGATGATCATGGTGCAGGCATAAAAGTTATCACACATAGGGCATCTGGCTGGTGAGAGAAAAAGAGGTTCAAAAATGAAAGAGAAGTAAAACTGATTGGAAATATGGAGAGAATGGAATTGGTTTCTCCTGGCTGTGGCTGGTCATGTAAAATCATTTGCAAAATACAAATGGGCAATGAGAAGAGGGAGAAAAATAAAATCTCTGGTCTAAAAACATCTTTTCTCTTTTGATTGACTCTGTTATCAAGTCAAGCTTTTCTTTTGGGTTAAGGAAATAAACTTTCAATCCCTGACCAAGCTGAAGGATGTTGGCTTAGCATGTACAACACCTTGAATTGAAGCAAATTCTGCAAATACATTGATAATATTTCATATCAGGAATGATATATGAATACATATTTATATCATATTTATATATATACATATCAGCTATTATTTTAGCTCTTATATCATCTCCCCTCTCCATTATACAGGCAGTGAACCCAGTACCAAACATATGTACCTCCTTGCTTTTCATGGGTAGTAAATTGTTTAAAAATCTAGAAATAATTTTCTTTAAAATATTGTGATTAAAACTAGTGTCAAACTTATCTACATTATTAGTAGGGTTTATGTACGTTGTGACTTCATTTGAGGAGTGACACATTCCAGCTGTGGTAGGACCAAGTAGTTTGGCCTGGTTTACCCTTACCAGACACAAGAAGAAAAAGTAAATTTGGTTTATCTGGTGCCATCTAATTAAAAGTAGTTAATATTTGTGTAAGATATTTTTCTGTGTTTTTTACTTCTGTAAACAAAACTATAATATGATCTAATAGCTAAATGCTGAAACTGCATTTATTTAGATGAGAGAGTAATGCCAAAAAACAAGGATAACTAAGAATTACAAAAAATAATTCAGGGATAATGTAGGCTCTGCATTACATGTTGTTACTTTAAGACAGTGGTTTTAACACATACTGTATTCCTGAAACTGTGAGTGTTAGGCAGGAATAGTAAGATTAACCGTAATGCTATGTGATATTATGGTGTTTGTAACAACATGCTGTCATTAAAATCTATGAATTTATGTCTGATTCAGTGAAATGCCTAAGTTTGAGGTGACTGAATGTTTAGTATTGAGTGTGGGAGGAGATATACATGATAAAATTCACCTTTCTTTAATTTCTTCACAACCATTCCATTTTGTTTCACAAATTATTAGTTTTGGTGTTCCTGTTAAAGTATGCCATCATCTCTACTGCTCTGTCATACAACATTAAAT
This sequence comes from Zonotrichia leucophrys gambelii, assembly GCF_028769735.1. Lineage (NCBI taxonomy): Eukaryota > Metazoa > Chordata > Aves > Passeriformes > Passerellidae > Zonotrichia > Zonotrichia leucophrys. The sequence continues at coordinate 81,860,626 of NC_088169.1, forward strand.
CTTGCCCCTCAGTCAATTTCTGTCTTTATTTCTTTATCTTTTCTACTGTCTTTGTGTTTATGTCCTTTAAATTCATTAACAAATTCTCAGAAGAAAAGCTTTAAAGAAACTCTGAATCACATTTTGCACAAGGTTACAGTGGATGGGGTTGACCCTGCAGATGCAGTCTGGCACAGTGCTTCTGAAGAAAACAGCTGTTGCAGACAGCAGATCCGGGTGATTTGCTATTCCCTTCTCTGCAAGGCTGCTCTCTGTGCTACTGTCTGTGTTTTGTGCCCAAACAGCCCAGAGATTTCTCTGAAGACCAGCTTTAGCCACAGATTTACTGCAGGGAGGAGCTTCGTACATCAGAGAGCAGCACATCAGAGCCTGCTCCCTGCTCCTTTTCCACAGCCATCTCAGCTTCCTCTTTATCACTCCTTCTGCATTTGAGTGGGCTGGGTTATTCATTGCTACCAAAAAGATATTGGTTTGTGTTTAAAAGTCTGGTTCTCATCTCATAAACAGTTGGACCAATGCTTTGGGGAAAGAACAGTTCCATTTCCTTTCCAGGTCACTTTCACCTTCAGAAGCAGCAGTCTACCCACAGATATAGACGAGTATCTCTGCACTTGTAAAGTTTTTAGGATTGTTATGCTGCAGAGGGAGCAAGTGGAAACCTGTTCACTAATGCCAGGCACAGCACGTTCTCAGCATTTTAGGCTTTCGGCAGCTGCTAAGCATTGCAGCACATATGCATAAATAAGATAGTCATGGTGATTTCTAGGCTAAGTTACCTTGAAATTACTGTTCTGCAAACATAAATAAGTCTCTTGCTGTGAGGGTTTTATTTCAGTCGAGATTGGTGCTGGAATCTGTGGGCCAGATCCTGCTGACAGCCTGCTTTTCCTCCTTCTGGGGTGGTGAACATCAGCTCAAGGGCTGCTTAAGCTTGAATCCATAAAGACAATTATTTGAATTCAAGTGTGAATACTCTAAAAGATATTTTGAAGGGAAAGGTAAAAGATGTTTAAATCTTCTCCACAGTTTCCAGCTTTTCAGTGTTGGCTAAAGGCTGTCTGTAAAGCCAGGTAGTTCCCAAAAGCATTGTCTCTTAGAACAGTGGCAAGAAGTAGAATGCATTATAAAACTCAGCATTGGGCATTAAACTCAGCATTAAAAATTCAATCAATTTTTAATTTAAATTTTTGTGCCACATTTCAGATGCTGTGGTCAAAATTGTGGAAATTATCTTCATCCATTTATCATTACTTTTTATACCTTTATTAGAGATGATAGTGGTTAGTGAAAATTTTAGATTACTGTACACATTTATTTGGGGTAAATTTTTATAAGCTATGAAAGTTCAGCTGATGGTTGCTTTAAACTCATGAACTGATAGCTTTGCCTGCTGCAGAGGTGCCACTGAGATTAGGATAAATGCGCAGGCAGCTGCCCTTCAGACAGGGAGTGCTTCCCTTTAGTAGAAATCTTGCTGCTTTATCACCTTGGTCTCACTGGGTTTGCTTCCAAGTAGAGTAGGATTCATCTGAATTAACAATTAGACATTTTTTCCCAGTCTCAGACTACAAAGGGATCCTAACCTTCAGTACTCCCAGTTAATTTTCTAATCTAATTTAGGGCTGATAATCCCAACATGAAGCCCCACCTCAGTGGGCAAAGGTCATTGGAATTGCAGGGTTTGATGCCAAATGCCAGTGGTCTTGTAAGTGATGCAGTAAAGTACTAGGGACAACATCAAATATTTCCCAATCTTCTGACCCTTCCAGTGAAAAGCAAAACCAATCTTCCCCAGCTGGTCTTGCAGTAAAGCAGATTCTAATGTTCAAGGCTGCCTGAGAGATATCACTGAATACCTAATGGTTGATCTATTTTCTAGCCTAATTCCTGCCTAAGACATTGTGTTGCTGAAAACCTAAGGCCAGATTTTGACATCTTTAATATATCAAGCAGTGTCTATTATTACAAGCAATTCTGCTAAACTAAAAGGTTTTAGGAACCTCATCTATTAATATAGGATTTTGTTCACATAAACGAGAATCTGTAGAAAAAAGAGTACTTCTGCATCCTTAGATATATTATTTGGTTCTCCAAGCTCAATGCAAATACACGAGATCACTTTTTCCACAATTTAAATTAAATAGAAGTCATTATGCAAAGGTCATAAAACTAAAACTCCGATTTATAAAGTACCACTTTTTCCATTCAAACTGGCCTAATGCCTTTCTGTCGAGTGTGTTGATACATTAATTATAAGTGATGGAGAAAAAGACCACTTCAAAACAGTTTAGACAGTTAATCATGCAGCTCCATTCTTTCTCTTTCTTTGAAGTGGTTGGTGATGGAAATTGCTTATCCCTGTCTTCCTGCAAAATGCTGCTTTTACAAACACACTGGCTTTTCTGTGCAGTAAAAATCCTGTGTATCTGAAAAAGCAGCTGGAAGCCAGAGGAAGAATCACTGTCATACAATTTGTCAGAAATTTGTGGGCCACTACTAAGCAGAAGATCACAACTGAGGAGCCTTTTATTTCTTTAGTAACTTCCTTCATGGTGGATGATTTCATTCTGCAAATGAATAATTTAGTTAATGTTCTGTGACACCATGTCCCACCTACCCCAGCAATCTGTGTCCTAATAACTAAGTGAGAGGCCTGAGTTGAGCTGCTCTCATATCACCTACAGTGTAAGCATCTCAAGAACTTTGAATGAGAAGTATAAAGTATCAGTGAAATACAATATCCATCAAAAACTATTTGTATATGTTGCTGCTTACCTCACTGCCATGTTTCTAATTAGACCTTGGCTTTTGGTGGAAGGCACCTTCTTGCAGATGAAAAAATTTCTCAACAAGGAGATTATTGAATAGCGCATGACTTAGCCATTCATCTGATTAGCCCACTGATAGGAATCATAAGACATTTGAATAAAAATATAGACGAAAGAAATTTTGAATATGACCTCTTCTTTCCCAGAAATAATTTATTTCTATCTTGCCTTATCAATAGGACACAGTGTTGCTTTAAGATAAAAAATTTTGACATGAATTTAGAGAAGACAGCCTTCTTCTTTGGTTTCTGAATCATGTGAATGGCTGTCTCCTTGCTGCCGCTGCCACTGTGCTTAAAACCAAAGACAAACATCACAAACTGATGGTGTTGACCCCCTAAGTGGGTTCAGTGCTATTTCCATTAAATGAAAGTGCATGGTCTAGAAGCTAAACAATTGGTACCTTTCCCTTCTCAGCCCTCCCTTACATTTGACAGCAAAATTTATATCAGACAAATTCTCCACAAATAACCTTCCTGGGGTCAGAGGCAGACTGCCAATCTTCTTGTCTTCCTAACCTACTCAAAATTGCTCACATTGAGAAAATAAGGGTAGAAACAGGTTTGCATTCAATGCTTCTATTTCCATAGCACTTTTTCCCAGCTATGGAAGCATGTACAAGAGTCGTCTTGCTTAAAAACTCCTATTGTTGTGAAATGTTTCAGGAGCTTATAAATCTTCTTTAGATCACAGCTATGCTGCAGACATTAGTAGAAAATCTATTTTTTATTTTCAAGAAAAGTTCTGTGTAATTTATTTTTCCAGAGTTCCTATGAAAACAGCAGATATATTAACAAATCCACAGCTGATCAACATACCACATCCTGATGTCATGTATTAATTTGTTCATAGTTTTAATCACATAAAATGAAATATATTTACAAATGTCCATGTTTGAATATACTAATGTACTTTAGCTCACAAAAACTCTGTCCTTTCCCAGAAAGCACTTTGAATTCAGCAAATAAAACCATGAAGCTTCCAGACAGAACTGGTATGAAATCCTTCTTCACAGATCTTTTCAGTGGAGCAATGCAGCTCTTCATATTGCTACTGCAATATGATATTTCTTAGAGTACTTTCCACTTTTGTATGGCTTTAAATTCAACTTCCTCACCTCTGTGCTTTAGTTTGTCAATAAAAGTAAACTTATAATTACATTTATACCTGGTATGGCTCCAGAGCTATATTATGGTACTGCTGGTTATTATCATTTGCATGAGAATATGCAGAATCCTCTTCATCCTTGAGCAGTTCAGTTGTGTTAGATGTTTTAGGCAAAATACCATAGTACCAAGGAGTTTCCAATCTGGTGCCTATATTTTTTGTGTCTCTTGTTGAAAGTCCTATAATGTACCCAAAGACTCTTGGCACTGTCCACAGACTGAGAAATCTGGTAGTCTAATAAGACCATACATTTATTATTCACTTATCACACTTATTATTCACTTTTAATGAACTTCATTAAATTTCCTAGGGTGTTGGCTTGAAAATTCCTTTTTCATGCAATACTCTCCTGCATTTTCATACAAATTATTCTAGCATGGTATTTAAAACTATTTAGGCAAAGAGTAGTTTCCCAGAGACTTTTAAAATGAAGTCCTGCCTTCAGTAATGTTATCTTAGAAAACCTGCTATGTGAAATACTGACCTAGACTGGAACCACTGATTTTTATAAGATAATGTTTGTTTTTCCCTTCTACTTTCTTCATTACAGGACAGGAAAGATTTGGAAACATGACCAGGGTGTATTACAGAGAGGCTATGGGAGCGTTTATTGTCTTTGATGTTACAAGACCTGCGACGTTTGAAGCAGTGACAAAATGGAAAGAGGATTTGGACTCTAAGTTGGTTCTCCCAAATGGCAAACCTGTGCCAGCAGTCCTATTAGCAAACAAATGTGACCAGGGAATAGATGTTCTTATGAACAACGGCATCAAGATGGATCAGTTCTGCAAAGAGAATGGGTTCGTGGGCTGGTTTGAAACATCAGCCAAGGTAATGTTTCTGTTTCTTTTCAAATGTTTCTAAGGGCAGAGAAATCAGTTTTTAAAATAGATCATTTTCTCCAAACGTGCACCTTGAAAAGCTCCTCTCTTGGTAGTATTAAGTACAGATAGATTTGTAAATATATAGTATGCAATTCTATTTCTTTTAGGTATTTTATTGCAACATTCTGAAATGCAGCTGCTGTGCCGTGATAGGCCAGCAGTAAAGTATGTGCCCGGTCAACAGGTTACTGCTCAATAGCCCGGGGAGGAGGATGACCTTAGGCAAGGCACAAAAGCTACCTCTTGTGAATGATATGAAGATGTTTTTCATCATTCTTAACATTGAATATTATCTTTAAATATTTATATAACCACTTTGCTTGAGAAATGCTGATTTGAGACAATAGCTTCATTGCCTTAGATTCCAGAAATAAAGTCAGTCTATTGTGGTGCTTGTACAATGTTCACTGTTATAAGTTCTCATTCTCAAAAGTCTTTTCAAAAAAAATCACATATCTGGGGAGGAAGGAAATATCAGTGGTCAAAAGGCTGAATGAGCTTCTCTGAGGTTCAATTCTTTGCCTTGGTATAGATTTCCTGAGTGCATGGAATATAAAGATAAAAATCAGAAAGGGCACTCAGACTTTCAAATTTCAAAGGCCAAAAGTACATTGGTACTGTAGATCAATTCGAGATGTCTCGGATAATTTCAGTTCGTGCAGGATTTGGAAGCTGGCATGTGAAATATTGATTTGAACACAACAATTCAGTGGATATTTTGTTCATTGTATCCTATTATGAAAGCTAGTGTCGTCATTAACAGCTCTGGGGAACTTTTGGATGTTTGAAAAGTAAACAGATTGGTTCTGGTTTAACCTAGGTTTCTAGTAGGCTGGAAGCCAAAATGCTACATTTGGTTGTTTAATTCCTTTTAAAGAGTTTATGTAAGGTACTTAAGAACTTTTAGGGTGTATATTTGTATTGTACTTTTCTGGTCTTGAAACCTTCTTTAAGCATTAATATTTAAAAGATGTTTCACTAGTAATCAGCACAAGTAACAGCAGGGAAATAGCAGCAGACTGCCTCAAGAATTGCATGAACTCTGGGCTGAAATTGCAGCTTTTCAGTACTTAAGGGGGCTTATAACAAATATGAAGACAAACCAGTCAGCAGAGCCTGTTGTCATAGGACAAGGGGTAGTGGTTTAAAACTAAAAGAAGGTAGATTTATACTAGAGATAAGAAATCTTTTTTTCTGACAAAGGATGGTGAAACACTGGAACAAGTCACCCAGATGTGGTGGATGCTCCATCCCTGGAAACATTAAAGGCTAGATTGGATTTGGCTCTGAGCAACCCAATCTAGCTGAGGATGTCCCTGTCCTGGCAGGAGGGTTAGACAAGATGATTCGAAGAGGTCCCTTCCAACCCAAACCATTCTAAGATTTTATGATTCTATGTCTTTGTAATTAATGCCTTTGCTTCTCTTCTGAATGAGTCTCAAATCCAGCCACTGTTTCCTAAGATGCCATTTACAGAGAGAAATTTGGGTCTAAGTAAGTGTGTAAACTCTCTTGCTCCAGAACAGGGTACTTCCTATTCCTTCATGTGCAGCACCTGGTTTGTATTTAGGTCTGTGGTTCGTCTGCTGATTTGTGTTGAGTGAGGCCAAGAGAATCCAGTGATCCTCCTTATGATGAACTAAATTTTACTATGAGGATGGTAAACTAAATTTTACTATGAGGATGGTAAACATGGCACTTGTCCATCACTCAAAAAGGACAACCGCATTTATTGTGCTAAGACTCATTGCAGATCATAACAGAAAATAAATATGCAAACAATTTCAAAGATCACAGAGAGGTTTTATGATGATGATGGAGCCAGTCTGGGGCAGAACTATGGAAGTATAAAAGATGTATAGAGAACAGAACTTTTTTTAAAAGTCATAACAGAGGAATTTTTCCCTAGTTTCTCTAAGCTGCACAGAATTAAGAATTTCTCGTATTTTAGATATGGTAAATATCTAGATTCTTCTTACATTATTTAACTCCAAAAGCCAAGCAGTCCCTGGACTGACAATGCAATCATGTAGGAACAGAAAAAAAATCCAGCTATGACAAGACTTGCTTTCAAAAGCCACTCTGAAGGGAATGATGAGAGTCGAGGGCACACAGCTGCTACCAGACTGTTCTCTGCTGTTATACACCCGAGGCTAGGACCTGTTGGTCTGCAATCCACACACCTGATTTCCACCCAGAATTGGAGGCTTCTGGCTTTAAAATTATGCAGAGAGTCATTCTAGTAAAGATGGTAGAATCAAAACATTTAAACTAAGTTAGATCAAAATAATTTCCCCAGTTGATCTAAGTCCTAAACTAAAGCTTGCACTTCCTTTTCTAAACAAAAGTTAATATTACTACTATTTTAGAATTCTGGATATTGTACATACCTGGTATTCTTTCAGCCTAGGGCACCATAAGTAATTGAACTTGGGTCTGATAAAAAAAATAATAAATTACTAACTCTGTTTGCTACAGAGAATAGGAACTCTTTTGAAGCAGAATAGCATGGACAAAGGAGTCCTCATATTGCAGCTATCAGTTTTAGCAGTTCAAATAAGTAATAACTCTCTTTTTGTGGTACCCTGGAATAATTAGATCTCCAGAGGTTTTCTGGAGATGTGCTTGGAAATGTTAAAGCCTTGAGAACAAACTGAATATGATTTATGCATTTTGGAAAAACAAAGGTGATTACTTATAAAAAGAACATATTTTTGTTCTGGTTGCCTTGCAGAAAGTAGCATGCTATATATGTACCTACCATACTTCAAGCTGTCAATGGTTTTAAGCTTTTGTCTGTTCACTGGAAGATTACACAAAAAAAAAATCTCTGTATTATTCCCTGGTGCTATTTTTGTAAGTTAACCGCTCCAATATAAAATATTTGAGCCTCCTAATGCAGGCTTATGTATTAGTTTTGATTCTTACATTGATCTGAAAGAAATAACCCTCTTTCAGTCTTCTCCCTACAAAGACAGAAGATTTTGTTTGGATAGTTTTCCATGTGAGAAGGGCCTTACTGGGCAACACCACCTCACAGTGTAGTCACAAGTTACACTGTTGTTGCCATGTAGCCGGTGGTGAGCCTGGTCTCTTTTATATCTGCATATTTACTTCACCCATAGTGATTGCAGTATTAGAGGCACATCCCCAGATAATCACCAAATAACCCTTAATAGTTAATTCTTTAATAAATTTCATGACCACAACTATTGTGAAAGAACCATTCTTTTAAAGGAAGGAAATTTCTTCTTCCTGTCACACATTAAATTATCCAGCATGTGGCCAGAGCAGCTGAGAGCTCCACTCACATTTCCAAGCCTTTAAACTGTTTTTACCACCATGCCTAGTTCAAAGAGGTGAGCTTTTGACTTGGATTAGAAAAGGAGCAATTTCAAGCTCATTATCACTTTATAATAAAACTGGAACTTGTGCAACAAAACAGACAAGTCAGGCAAAACTAAATGTGCTTGAAAGTACCTAATTCAGAAAAAACTTAAATACCTCACAACTGGCCACGGCTGTGCTGTTATTATGCCCGAGTTCCTCTTTTCCCTGCTGTAATTCTACTGTCAGCAATACAGAATTAGATGAAAAGACATTCATGTTTTGTCCAAATTGCCCAGAAAGGCTGGTAGCTGTGCTTTTCAGATCCCTACAGAACTAGGTTATGCACGCAGCTCCTTGTCTCCTGAGCATCATGACCTGGAGACTGATGAGCAGTCTGAGTCTCTGGACTATTTGGATACATCCTATTTGGACCAGGACAGTGTTATAGTTCTGCCTCTAAGAAATGTGGGTAATAAGATGTCCTTTATTCAGCTTTTGTTTGACAGGCAGTCCATGGTGTGCCAACATAGATTCAGAAAGAGTTGTGTTGGAAGAGACCTTAAAAATAATCTAGTTCCAACCCCTTACAGGGCCCAAATGCTGGACTAGCAATCAAAAGTCCTCTTTGCCATTGCTGTGTTGCTTTCAGAAAGTCATTCTCTCCTCTGTTTCAGCCTTTCTTTCAAAAAACAAAGACATTAATTCTTCATATCTTAACAGGGAATTCTATGACTAATACAAGCTCTACTAGCCCTTGTTTAAATCACAGATTCTTCAGTTCTTTTGACTGGACAATTATTATGAAACATGAAAAAAGCAAGCTATGCAGTATATTTGCAGAGGAACTGGATAAGCACTTCTGATTTCCATAAAGAAAAACAAGGTTTGGACATGTATTTGAATTAGGCTGACACTCTAAACTAATCTGCTGATCTGGTAACTTAAATCCAAGCAATTCATTTGAGACTGCCAGACCCAGTTAGAGATGTGTAGCTCCCTAGGTTGTCTTTTTAATTCACTCAAAAAAGCCTAACCAATCTCACGGTACAGTTTGAGGAAATAGTTCAGATTCTGCCATAAAGCAAGAAATAAAGTTGAGATTTAAGGCAGGATATTTCATTTCAGATGTACAATCACTCTGTGCAGAATCCTCTGCAGATTTTTTTTCCTGTAATTAAAAGGAGTCCATTCAGATTATCCTATGGGTATTAGAGCTGTCCTGTAGCTCTCTGGAACACTTTTATGAAATGCATTATTTAGTGCTGTCCCAAATCCGGAAATTCAGAGAAATACAAAATTGTTGAAATCAGAAAATCATTAAGTGAAATAATTTTGTTGCAGGCTATTCAACCAGATGTAAGAATTAAATCACAGGAAAGATCTTTTGACAGAGTTGCTGTCACAGCAGTTCACATCTATGAATTTCATGTTCATGCTTCTAGATGGCTTTTAACTTGTATGGCTGCATTTTCCTGGAAACACCACTGCAGGAGCATAGCACACCATCTTAACAAGGCTCTGTTCCCAGCAGTTTCCAGGGAGTTCTGCTAAGGGAGCATGCTAGCTCCAGGGGAGGGCAGGTTAAAGCATCTTTCAAGGTATTTCCTTGCTCCTGGATTTTAGTGCAGTATGGAAATAAAATGTGGAAGCTATGAGCTTCTCACTAGGCTCCCATCTAATACCTGAATATTTCACAATTTGTAAATGTTTGCTTATGGGAAGTCAATTTCCTTCAAGTGCAGCAGTAGTCTAAGGTCATGTCTCTAGGCAGCAATGATTTAGAGCTCCCCAAGAGCTCTGTACCTGCATACACACTATTCTTCACCCTGGCTTTCAAGGTAAGACTCAGAAGCATCAGAACCAGTAAGAGGAAAAAACTGTCAATGGGAAAAGCATTCTATCAGAAAACAACCAGATAGTCAAATTTAAGATATGTGCATGGTAAAGAAACAAAATTTCTTTCATCAGAAAGTGAGACAGGTCCTTAAAACTTGTCAGGGCCTTTATTCTTCTACAAAGAGCTAAGTGCCATTCTAATCTGTGGGAACTTATTTAGTATATTAAAAAGGAATGCCCTAAATGTTAATGTTCTGCATCTGCAGTAGAGATGGCAGATAAGGGGGAAGGTAATCCAGAATGCAAAAACGATAGCTGAGCTTGTGTACTGCTTTGAGTCACATTCAATAATGTATTTATTTTCCCTTTAGTTGATTGTTGCTTACAAGACATTATTTCCAATAGCAATCAGTTCAAGGGTTTTAAATAATGCAGCTCTCTTTCCCTGCCCTCAGTTGCTATCCCTTCCATAAAAGTGCCCTTTGAAAGGATATATTTTAATAAGATTGATCTACGAGCAAACACTAATTTCATTTGTGTCCTCCAGTGCTCCTTTCTGGATTTCAGAGATTAGTCAGAGTTATTTTCTTTGCCTTTTTTTGTTTAGTAATAGAATAAAGAGTAGCATATTCTGATTTTCACCTTTCCATTCCTTCTTGATGAGGCAGGAGAAAGACTTGCACAAGTAGTCAGGCATTGTCACAGAAGCAGGGTTCAGGTCCTTGCTCTGGCAGATTCTGGCAGGTTGATGCAGAATAAATCACTTGGGGATGGATTCACATCTCAGCTCTTGCACTGACTGGGACAGTGTATCAGGTGCTGGGGCTTTCTGAGCCACACAGAACTGGGCTAGGCACCTCAGGGGACAGGGCAGGGCAAGGTGCTTGGGAAAGGCTTTTATAAAGGCTGGCATGCTGAATCAGGAATAGAGGACTGATAAAGACACCATAACGTGGGTAAGATCCTTTTTGGCCTTACAGTAAAAGCTCTCTCTTGGGAAAGAGCTTTTCTTGAGAAAGGAAATTGTTGCATTCTTAACTTATCATGTGAAGACTTCATCCTATGCTATCTCCCACTTTCCAACTAGCCATTGCATGCTAGACCAGGATTCATGTGCCTTTGCATTTTCTCCTTTTGACAAATGGCCACAGCAGCATTTCCCTATCACAGAAAGCTGCTGTCCAGATAAACACATCAAAGATGCAGTGCTGAGTAATACCAGCCTTGAAAGCAGTGTAGGGAGACAGAGTGTCTCCTGTGTTTGGAGAACTGTCAAGGTAAAAGTGGCCTCAGAGGAGGCTGGATAAAAGCACTACAGGGGAGAGGCAGAGGCAGAGGCAGAGGAGAGGAGAGGAGAGGAGAGGAGAGGAGAGGAGAGGAGAGGAGAGGAGAGGAGAGGCGAGGAGGAGAGGAGAGGAGAGGAGAGGAGAGGAGAGGAGAGGAGAGGAGAGGAGGGGAGGAGAGGAGAGGAGGAGAGGAGAGGAGAGGAGAGGGAGGAAGGAGAGGAGAGGAGAGAGAGGAGGAGAGGAGAGGAGAGGAGAGGAGAGGAGAGGAGAGGAGAGGAGAGGAGAGGAGAGGAGAGGAGAGGAGAGGAGAGGAGAGGAGAGGAGAGGAGAGGAGAGGAGAGGAGAGGAGAGGAGAGGAGAGGAGAGGAGAGGAAAAAAAAGTCTAAACTTCAGCAATGATCACAGTTTCTGTGGTGTTCTTTTGTAGGACAAAGCCATATGGGAGGTGACACTTAAGACATTTCAACATAGAGACCCACTGAAAGATAGTTTTTCACTCCACCGTCTCACCTATATTTTCTTGCTTTTTTGAAACATAATCAATTTTATTTTCAGGTATAATTGAGGCAGTTTACATGTCTCAATACCATTAGTGGGTTGTCTTTCTGACTTTTCTTCTCTGTCCAATCTTACACCCCGATGATTTCTTTATGTTTGAGTGGATTTTATCTTTCTCTTTTTTCTCTTTCCTCCCCTTGATTGCCTCTCAACACTTCATGGGCCCTAAAATCACCAGACCTCTGGATGTCTGTGTTTGGATAGCAGATCATCACCTTCTACTGTCTGTAGCTTTTTCACTGCCTAGCAGAATACAGATTTTTCTTTTGCAAAACACAACATAGGAGGAGAGGTGGAGAAATCAATATTTCATTAGTCAGACCAGAATTCAGCAATGTCTGATCTGCAGGTCTAGGATGCCAGAGGATTAAGGTTGTAACAAAAGGCAGTAGTAGCATCAGAAAGGAAGTGGTCAAGGCAGGGATCTGGGACAGCAAGAGTTGCTTTTTTGGAATGACCACAGGCTCCTTGCAGCCGGTGACTTAACATATTGCTTCTCATCCATACTGTGTGCCTGTTGTCATCTGAACCACAGGAACAGGCTGGAGCTAGACACAAACTCAAAACCAGCTGTGCTGTCTGTCAGGGTCACCCTTCGTCTTCCTCCCCTTGCACCCCAGCTGAAATTGTCATCCACACAGCTTAAACAGTTCATATAAATGTTAAAGGTGAGAAACTGACTCAGTATGCTCAGGACAGGACTTTTTATTCCTTCCTTCTTTCTTTTTTTTTGTTTTTTCTTGTTTGAGTACTGGCTGGAGAATTCTTTTTCTTCTGCATTTTTAGGGTCATGTCTGCCACATGGATTTCCATCTATCACCAGCAGGGATGAGGGATGTCCACATATATCAATTTTATGCTATTGTGGGCTTGATTCCTTCCCCCTTTCCCAGTGCTGTGAAATGGTAGCCTCTAAAAAAGATGGTTGCTGTTAATACATCTGAACATTAATCAGTTTGGGTAAAATCTTAGATAGTCCCTAAGACCTTATTAAATAAACACATGCTGCTATTTCAACACATAGGCAGCACATGGGCAAATTAAATGCTCACCAGTCCATTAGTAAAAACAAACACAATGCAAAAGGTTTTTACATTTCTGTTATTGTGCATTTAACAATCCTATTTTGGCTTCAGTTTTCTAGGCAGTGCTGAGAGACATTTTTCATTGTCTGGGGGTTTTTTTAATAAAATTTCACAGTGCTCTGAAAAGGGTTTTCAGTGCATGCTTGAGGAATTTTCTAGTCTGGTCTGTGAAAGCCATGTGATGCAGCAGAATTTTAACATCTCAGTAGAGAGACGATTCCCAGCCCCATATTGCTTTCTAGCAGTTATTATGTACATTAATATGTACTTTTCTAAAATATTGGGGGTTTACAACTTACTGATAATCTGTACATACAAAATATTTAAGTTCATGTTTGTCATTGAAGAAACCTGTGAAGTCTTGCACAATTTAACATTTTCAGTTGGATCCACAGATTTCAGTCCTTTACTGTGATTCAAAGGAATGGACAATGGAATCTGTGGAGTTTTGACATTGATTTCAAGGATATTAGACAAAGTCATGGTCCAGCATGAGGTGGCTAGTTGGAAAGTGTGAGATAGCATAAAATACAAAGCATCTATTCCTTTAGCTTTTGATTTTTGTATAAATGTGTCTTCTCTACTGAAACACACACGTTTCTTTCTTTTATAGCTAGTTTATGGCCTCAGTGCAGCAGGCTCCAGATTGCCATCCAGAGGGACCTGGACCTGCTTGAGAATTGGGACTAGGTGGCATTTAAATGTCCCTTCCAGTCAAAACTAGTCTATGACTCAGAGATTCAACTTGAAAACCTGGGTAATCTTAGGCTGCAAGTAAAACATTATCTTTACTGAGCAAGAGTAGTGTGTGCATATGCACAGATGTATGTCTATATATTGGTATGCATTTCCATGTGGATGTATGTGGCTGTGTGATACAATTTCCTAGAAGATTGAAGCTACAGTGAAGTTTCTATCTCCTGCCTCGTAAAATAAGTAATCAATGCCAATAGTTACACTAAAAGAGTGCCTTTTATGCCAGAGAGATTGATTTTTAGTTCCAAACATATTGGTGGCTGTTATTTACAAAAAAATCTTTATTCATTACTACTGTTTATTTTTTATGCTGTGTTGTGCTGTGTCTCACTGATCAAGCTGTTTCCTGGTTACTTATTCTACAAACAGGGTAAGAACTGATGCAAGTTAAATGTGCAGCTGATATCAGGCACATGTAGGAAAAGGTGTGCTTTAGCTTTCATTTTAAACCCCTAGAGTGAGGATTTCTGTCCTACAAGTGAAACCAGTGGTGATATATTTCTTCTGAATCAGTGCATTGGAGATGCAGTGCATTGCAGTCAGCCCCAACAAGAAATCAGGGAGGACTCCAAACCATACAGAACAGTTTCACTGTTTAGTGAGTAATTTGAGATTGTATCATTTATTCAATGAAACTGGTCCATCACAGGTTTCATTGTGAGCATTGCATACAGAAATCTTCTTGAAATTGTGGGAAAGGCTTTAAAAAATGAGTGCTATGCATGGCTGTGATTACTGGTACGTAATTAACTATTTGGAAATGCGTAGCCATTATTCAAACAGTGAAATATGGTCTTTGGAGCTTTACTTCAGGCATCGATCTTCAACACCTCTCTGGCATTTTGTTTTTTAGTTTGTTGAAACAAGCAAGTCACCAAGAGATTGAGGTAATTTAAAATCAGCTCTGTATACATTTTAAAACATATATGAATCATAATATATATAAAACTTAACCAACTTCAAAACTCCAGTAAGCACTATTTAACACAGTCAATTTTTGAAAACTGTTTATTACAGTAAGTAAATTTTGATGTTGTTGAGAGAAAAATTTAATTATGCATAGGAAATATGCAACATGTTTTTATTATTATTGACTAATCAACCTCTCTTTCTCTTTCATTTGCAGGAAAATATAAACATCAATGAAGCTTCCAGATGCTTGGTGAAACACATAATTGCTAGTGAGAGTGATCCAGTTCAGTCGGTTGAACCAGATATTATAAAACCACACTTGAATTCCTCCAAGATTGTCAGTTGTTCAGCTTGCTTTAAATCCTAAGAGACTTCCAGACTATTACAAGAGCTGAACAACTATGATTCACAATTTATACTTTATTCAACGAAACCAGCCTGCCCACATTGTCCCTAAGCAGATTGTAATTTTCTCAAAAGTATATTTAAATTTTTCTCTTTTTTTCAGCTAAAATTTATTATGAGGTGTTCATTCCTAGCAACTATTCAAAACTCTCTATGGCTATTGGTCAAATAAGACTCATGGTGATGGCTGTGTTTTCCTATTTGGGTGGCACCAGCGATACCAAAACCGATTTCCTTGCCATGTGGTTTCTGAAAACTCATATTTTTGATGAGACTGCAGCAGCACCCTGCTTGTCCATTGATTTCCATGTTTTCTCAATACCTTGACCAGGCAAATGTCATCATTGCACTCTTTGTCACCCCTCAAACTTTAATGATCTTGTTTCATATGAGGAAGATTATGATGAAAATGAAAATTGAGCTGTTCAAAAAGAGACACCAAGAATGCTCACAGTTAAATGTTCCCATTGCAAGTTCAGTCTCCTGGACATAGTGACAGGACTGAAGATGCAGGAGCATTTCACATAATTCAGTTCTCCAGAAGATCTGAGCTTCCGAGGCTGATGAAGAATTGGCTCCCTCTTTCTGAGGAGTTACATTCTCGCAGTTGATAGCCTTATTTTAAATGAAGCAAAATACAACGAATCAAGGGTGAAGGGTGACAAAACAGGCAATCAGGGGTACAGTCTCCTGGGTGAAGTAGATCAGGGTTTTCAGAAAGGGTTATCTATTCTATAAAGCCAGCATGTCCTCTGCACAGCTCACACTGGTTTTTTCCCTCCCTCTCATCCCTCATGCCACAGATATCCCTGTGTGTTTAAACTGTGTGTATTCTGTAAGTCCTAACATGCATCCCTTCATTATGTTTATTCTCATGGGAAAATTCACTATCCACACTCTAAGATACCAGCAGAACTTTCCAGGAATCTGTGTTGAGCAGAAGGGTATTTGCTTTCTGAAAACATTCTTCATATTGCATATGAATCATCACAGGAAGGAAGCAAAATGAAACAGTCTTAAGAGACACTTCTGGAAGATGTGAAGAATTTATTGAGCCATACTGTGGAAATAAAATTGTTGATTTTCAGCATCTCACAAAAGGTGCAGGTTGGTGGAGTCATTCAGAGAAGTGTGTCTAGACAAGAAGTCTCGACATCTGGCTGCAAGCTCCTTCAAGACAAACTTTGCCTCTATCCTGCCATAGACAAATCACTTGCAAATTCTGTTCTTACTCAGAATTTTCTTTCCTGAGCTGTGAACTCTTGGTTGCAGGAGCTGTCTTCAGACCTGAGTTCCTCTTTTTAGAGAGGTGTAACAGCATAGAAGGGAGGAGACAAAATCTGCCTTATGTTTGCAGATGCCACTTCAATACTTCACTGAACACTTAGTTGAAAATGAAGGAGTGAAGTTCTCAGTTCAGTGAATACCTGGTGCATAGGAAAAATGAAAAAAAGAGGAAAAAGAAAAAATTCCTCAAGCTGACCTTATACTGTGGGACCTATGAGTTTCATGTGCCTGTAAAATTCATCCTGCTTGGCAATGTAAGGTGTATGTTTGGACTCAAAGTACTTTTCCAACCTAAATGATGCTATGACTTTGTGCCTCTCACTAAATTCTCTGTTACTATATAGGCACTGCAGACAAGAGCTATTTTTCTTTCTCTGGAGAGCCAGGGACAGAGACATAGCTCTTTATGTGCTCTTCCTAAAGCCTTCCATTTTTCTCACAGAATTTTGGATTAAGAAAACAAAGTCTGTAGTTTTAAAAATAAAAATTCATATCCAGAATTAATCTGCACAGACATAGATGTATGAATGCATATATATATATTTACATAATGAACTGGCTTTTTTGAGAGTAATTTTCAAGTTGTCATGGATGCTGTGTCATCATTTAATACCTGTGTTAAACATCCTTTAATTCCTGCTGTGATCTGTGTCAAATACCTTAAGCTTCCTGCCTCAGTTTCCTCAATTGTAAAACAGGGATCTATGTACACACCTACCTCACAGCACTGCCTGAAAGTTACTTTTGGCACCATGCTTTGGGGATACACAAATGCCAAGCTCTGATACTGCTCAGAACGAAATATGAGTGCCCTCTAGCATAAATACATGGTGCTGTAAAGCCTTAGTGTTCTCAATCTATCAAAGGCTTGCCTGTGCTACAAAAATTAACTTCAATTATTCCACCTCAGTTAAGCTGGTCAAGGTTATAAAGCAACGTGTGACTGCATGGGCTGATCAGATTGGCTGCAGATGGTCTGCAAACGGAAGCTGTGGCTGCACAGATGTCATGGCACCAGTTTAATAATCTCAGCAACAAAGCTGCAATTCAGAACTAGCGCCACATCTGGTATTTCAAATTTGAAGCATCATTTAAGTCAAGTCATATGAGCGCCTTATTAAGGATGACAATTCATATCCTGAGCCAACACTGTGGTTAATACAAGGAACTAGATATCTCAGATAGCTTCTAAAGGGCTAATTTTTCATGAGTTGAGTCCCATACTTCACTTATGAATCTGTTGGTCTCAGGTGAAGCTGAGGAAATTGCCATTTCATCCAAAAATGCTTTTATGCCCAACTCGCAACAAACCTAGCAGTTCCTAATGTGTTTTGCTTATCTTCATATCACCTTTATTTGGTGGCTTCTAGCAATACACACTAAGCATAATGGGAGATTCCTCAAGACTTTGAGAACTATGGCTCTGGTATAACAGTAATTAAAAGAACCCTGCATATATATAACACTTAAATGACATATAGAGATATTTTTGTTCCGCACTCTATCGTATAAACCAGCTTTAAAGTATGGACTCATTATCTGTTCCATAATGTTTCTGTGGTGTCAGGTTCCACTGCAGTCACTTTTTGGGCAGATTTTCCACCTCTAGTAGATGGAGGACAGAGTGTGGCCAATTGCTAGACTAAGGACTATACAAGATGTAAGTTGTAAAGTCATACATATTTACACCATGAGAATTAGAAGAGTATCACAAAGAATCAGGCCTCCTTAGGAGGTTACATAATTACATATGTTCATTTTATTTGTACTAAAGTGATAAAAATCTGTCAAGTGTTTTTCTGTAACACAATAAATGTGTGAATGCAACCTGAATATCTAGCAAACAGAGCCTTTTTAGAGGAGGTTGTTGTTGCAGGCAGGCCAGAATAAAAGCTTTAATTTAGAATTAATGAGCTCACTTTGTGCCAATAGCCTTTCAGGAAATGTAAAGTTTAATTATACTGTGTCAGTCCCTAACAGCTTGGATTTCCTTAGGTTTTTTGATGCACTCTGTGCTATGTCCTCTTTGCTGGTCACCAGGGACCAGGGATTGTAATCACATGTCCATTTCAAAATTAAAAATTTTCCCTTTCTGTTTGCAAAAAATAATGAACCATGAGTCTCTATTGCCTTGCAAAGGGGCAAAGGTACTGCAAAGTGGAATTAATATTCATTTTCATTCTAATTCTCCAAATACACCCCTGTGGATGTCCCAGCACCTCAAACCACATGTTGATGAGCAACGGAGGTGCTCGACATGAGAGATCACCCCAAAACACTCAAAGAAAACAGTGGTTGAACATCTTCACCCCCAGACATCATTTTCAGCACCAGTAATGACAGAATGTCTTTCATTTTCTGTATTGAAGCTCCATACAAAAAAAAACCTCATGACCCTAAATTCTTTGAGCAGCATAGACATATTGCTGATAGGAAAATAGATGGAGTGAAAGATAATTATTCAGTTATTCCAGAAAGATCATCGTTTATTTGACCAGGTTCAGCTTTCAATAGAAAGACATTTGGGAATCTGAAAATCAGGCTTTGTTATTCTTACACACTTTTTATATTAGAGAATGTATTTTCCATAATTTTTCTATTCGGGAATAGCTGTTCCAACAGTACTTTATGCATTCATCTTGAATTTTTGTACATCAATATTTTATCTTCAGATTGTTTTTCTGCTTTAACCTACCTGACTCCATAAAATGGAGAAGGAGGGAGAGAGGGAAGGAGATTGTGCACCTTTAAACAGCAGTGTTGTTTTACTTCTTGAAACACCTTTCTAGCTGGATAAAGTGAAACTGATAAACAGATGTGAGAAATTAATTTAGTGCCAATTGCCAGGAAACAGTCAATCAAAATATCTTTCACCGCACCAATATTTATGCATGTGACCACAGGTTCTATTGTAATAAAAGATGGTATTTCTGATAAGACATTGAATATGAGTAATTTGTAAAATTAATTCATTAGCAAAGTAGGCACATACAAGTAGCCATAAGCTAATTCAGCTTTCCTCATATGTAGCCAATTTATGACATATATAAAAGTCCATTTTAATAATTTAATTTAAACTGCTTACTTTCTGTACAACTTCTCTTTTAAACCATCCAGGTTAATGTTTGACTTTGGTTAAAGAGTTACATATCTGAGACAGAAACCTTCTACCTTTTCTCCCTATTTTATATCCAATTCCAGATGCAACTTTTATAGTTCCAGCTCTTCAAAGAACCTCAGTTCAAAGTTTGATTTTACAGGCAGAATTTTTGGCTCACAAATAGATGCACCATCAGTTTGGAGGCTCATTAGTAACCACAGGCTTAGTTCTTGGAAGTCTGACTGGGTAAAAATGGCCTAAATATGTAAAATGGGCACCTCCATGTCTAGGATATAGTAAGTTCATTTTTCTTCAGCTGTCAGGACAAGATGGTACCTCCAGCAGCGTTACATACTTGACTTTTCATTATTCCCTAGAAATATTAGGCTGTCTTATTAATTAAAAAAAAAAAATAAAAGAAAAAGAGGAGATTGCATGCAGTGTCAGTCTAGTATTTATTTTACAGTTTTCTGCTACAAAAGTAAAAATATTTGCATTCTGGATTCATTTACTTTTTAAATGATGCACCCTGACACTCTCACAGCCCATGGCTGAGGGTACTACAAGACCCTCAACAAATCCCCAGTACTTGGTGGCAGAGTTGCAGCTACACTGACTGCATCTCTCAACAAGGAAATATATTTGACTGCACAATTTGGGAATGTTAATTTTCTGAAATGATCCCCTTTACAGTTGCAGTGCATCTGATGCCTAATTAAGATTGGAACCTCTGTGTCCTATGTTTCAAATTCAGCAATAATAGATAAAATAAAAGATAAGATATTAAACTGAGAAAAAACACAGCACACTACTCCAAGGAGTGGAAGCTGTGAAAATGAAAATGTCCCAGTAGACTTCTCTGCAAGTCAACAACAGAAAGTTTTTCTAGTTTGGTATTTGCCTGGTTTCTTCCAGAAAATAAGCTGTTAAGCTATAGCTGCTCAATTCCACAGCAACTGGTAACAGTTCCACCTGACATCTACAGAGTTTACATAGTTTTGAAAGTTCTGATTTCAAAAATGGCATCTTTGTTAAAGGTTTAAGTCAGTGGTGCCTAACTAGTGGCACCTAAAGTTTAATTTGCTGTACCATGCAAATCTATCCATGTATCTTCTGTTCCCATGAATCCATGTGTTTAGTCTTCACAAACCATGCAAGGAAAGGGCCACTGCAAGATATTCCTTAAACAGTGATGTCTCAGCCACACCCAAAATCCTGCAAAGGAGGTGAACATAATGAATGGGGAAACAAGGAATAACAAGCAACTAGGGTGAGGGTGAATAGAAACATCTGGGACCAATCCAGGACCAATTAAAGAAACATTGATGCTTGACAACTTCCTCAGCAAGAAGTTTTATGAAAATCTGACACAGCATAAATTTTTTATTACATAGAGTTATACGAATTTTCTAGGGCACAAATTGCTGGTTTTACCTTGTGCCTTGTGTGCCTTGAATTTTGCTTCTTTATTGGCTCCCTTGCCAATAATGTCTAGTTTATTTCAGGATTTTTCTCTCTTTGGCCTTTTGCGCCATCTTGTCTCCTTGACTTGACACTTGGAGAGGAGCTTTTACCAAAGTCATTAAGACTGAAGCTGTTACCTTTTAGTTTCTGTCAGGTTTCTAAGTTTTTTAATTTATTCAAATGTCAGGTATGTTCAGAAAAAGGACACAGCCTCATACTAGCTACTGTGAAGAAACTTAATTCTATCCCAGCCAAAACCAGAACAGAGGTTCATCCAGACCACAGAGACCAAGAGAATTGGTTTTGCCTTTTCTGGAGAAGTCTTTAAGGTGACCTTTTTGTGGTCTGCCAGCACCTAAAGGTGGGTTACAAGAAAGCTGGAGAGGGATTTTTACAAGGAAGTGTAGTGACAATGCAAGGAGGAATATTTCAAACTGAAAAAGAGTAGGTTTAGATTAGCTATTAGGATGAAATGCTTTACTGTGAGGATGCTGAGGCACTGACAAAGGTTGCTCAGAGAAGCTGTGAATGCCCCATCCCTAAAAGTGTCCAAGACCAGGTTGGATGGGGCTCTGTGCAACCTAATCCTTTTGAAGATGCCCCCTCATATGGTAGGGGGATTAGAATAAGATGATCTTGAGCATCCCTTGCAACCCAAAGCATTCTATGTTTCTATAATCATGTGATTCTCTATTCCATACCATGTGACATCTCACTCAGCAATGAGCTAAAGAGGAGGTTATTGGTGGTGTGTGAGGGGTCGCTGCTTGATGACTTTCTCGGCATTGGCTTGTTGGCGGTGAGAAATTGTTTTCATTTCCACCACTTGTTTTTTTTTTAACTTTTATTTCACTCTGTTATTTTCTCTTTCATTACAAATTATTTTTGCTATTGTTGATCTGGAGGCACAAATGAGTTAGGAAGACAGAAGTAATAAGGGACAATAAAAGAAAAAAATGCAACATTTTGGGGTTTTTAACCCCTTAATAGTAATGTCAGACTGTTTGGTGTAGGCTCACACATAGAGAAATTGTTGTGTTACATTTTTTCATGTGCACACACTAAGAATTAATGTTAGAGTCTGATCAAAATTTTTATTTTGCACCAGTGGTTCTGGGTAACTACCCAAAAGTGATCTATTATGTTTCAGCTTGCCTTTTCAACTTCAGTCTATTAGAAAAGATTCACTGCCTGGGAAAGGTGACAAAATTGAGACACCATCAACATGTAGTCATGGTAGAACAGAAAGAACAGGAATTCTGCCAGCAGCCTTGCTGATGAAATTGAGAAAGGAGCCGATCTGAGAGGAAAGGGAGCCAGTCTCTAGAAACAGTTACCCCAAATGGATTATAAAAGCTCTTTATTTCAGGTAGTAGTAACAAATCCAGCCAGCATAAAGCCTTCAGGGAAAGTGATGAGTGGGGTTGCCTGAGATTAATGAAAACTACACAAATAGAGCAAATTGGCAGAAGTAGGGGTAAGAGTCTGCCCTTTCACAGGTCTCATAGTTATTAACATTGAGAATCTGACATTACAGTAGATGCCTTTGATGTTCTAAGGTCTCCAAGGCCAAGAATTATGCTTCCTCCTCCTGTCTCCATCTCTATCCAAGTGCAGACATTAGACTAATGGAAAAAAGTGAAATGCTCTGTCCAAAAGAGGCTTATAATCAAAACACTCAAAAAGATATAGATAGCGATTGGAAATATTGCATCTCTATGACCAGCATAATAAAACATGATGAATATTTATCATGTTCACTAGATCTACTTCTCCATCTACCCATTTTATATGCCTCTTCCTTCAGTGTTTATTAATCTGGCTGTATGTATACATATAAATGGAAAATCGTTTTAGGGCTTCCAACTCAATAAGCTCACGTGCATTGTTTGCCTGGGTCGCCCTCCATCTTCATGCCCTAAGCTGCAGTCTGGTGTGGGAATGCAGGGCAGTACACCAGGAAACACCATGTCTTGGGGCAGCTGGGGCTTGCAATGTTGCGGCAAACCCTCTCTGCTGGAGCTCACAATCTCTGCTTGTTCAAGGGAAATACAAGCCCTAGGCAGTGCTCTGGGTTCCTGGCGAGTGGAGACAAGGGCTGCAGCCACATAGCCTTAGCCCAAGTATGCAGCTGAAGAGGACATAAATCCTATCTCCTGGTAAAGCCAGCACATGGGAATGGGCCCAACCTGCCACACAAAGCAGCAGTTCACAACTCCTGTGAAGCCTCACCGGAGCTTTGACAGCACAGCCCCACACAACTCAAAATGCAGACTTATTCACTTCTGATTGAACTCTCTAAGGAAAGTCAGATCTAAAATGGGATGTAATCACTTAGTGGATGACAAAGCTTAATATCCACCCCTGTGGCCTCCAAAACGCAGAGCAGCTGCCAGCCCTGAGGTGTCCAGCTCTGCAGTGCCTCAGATCCTGGCATCAGCAGCGCTCCAGCTGCCCCACTCTGCCTCCTGGCATGCTCATGGATGCCCCTGTGCTGACAAGACTGAGCAGTTTAGTACCCGATTAATGCTCAATTTTCCTCCCCCACGCAGTTCCTATTCTCACTTTTCCACTCGCTGCTGTCTTCTCCCCACCCCTCCTGCTATAGGGGCCGTGAGCAAGTGGCTCTGTGCCGTTTGGTTGCTGGCTGGGGCTGAACTAAGACATCCGTGTGGCTTTATAAAAAAGAGAAAAAGCAAAGGGTCTTATGTCTCCCATTCCTGGCCTGCTGCAATAACCAACATGGTGCAAATACACATGGCCAAAGGTTTCCTGTTTCCTAATAAATCCTGAACTGCTTGATGAAGGGTGAAAGCTTCATCACAGCTTTTATGAGCCTTATGCCTCAGGTCAAGAATCCCATGATCCGGTGATCTGGGGATTGCTGTGGAAGTACAGCTAAGAATCAAGCTTAAGATTGAGAGGTACAAGGTCTCTAAAATCTATAAAATATCCTCTGTGGTTTTATAAGTGCTGTCTCTTTTCATTTTTATATATTGCCCCTGTGTGTTTATGCATCACAAGTAAACTTTGAATAGAAATGAAATAGCTTCAATTTGCACTGCTGTAAAGCTAAGTTTGATTTAAGAGATACAAAACCCATAAGTAGATCTGGATGCACGTTGGCCCTCTGCTCTGAAAGCAATAAAAGCATTTGTGATGTAATCTACCCTCTAATAAAGAAACTAAGGGGAACAATAAAAAATTAAAAATGTTAACAGAGAGAAATTAATTTCAAAATATCTGTTGAGTATTAATAAAGGTATAAGGGATAATCTTGCAATGGAGATTCATAAAAGGATACTCTTATTAAGTAAATAATTGGAAATAAGAACAAGTACATATGTCAAATGGATGAAACTATCAGCAAGAACATGGTGGAGCCAAGCATTGAGGTGATTAAAGAAAAAACATGGAATATAGGAATTGACATGATGAATTTTTTTTAAATTACATGGGAAAGAAATACAACATTTCAAATTCACAAGGGAAACAATAAGGGATTGTAGCTCCTCTTATGTCTCTTTGAGCAAACTTGCATCAGCAGTACCAAATTATCCCAGGCAGACGACATTTACAAGAGGGGAAATTGTTGTGTCATGCATTTGTGCAGATGGCACCAAAAATCAGACTCAAAAACCACGCCTCAGATTTGTACATGCTCATTGTCCACAGGATAGATACACACAGTGTATCTGCTTCTGAGTACTGAGGTAAAAATAGACTGAATTCTGGAACTGTGAGAACCCTGCAGGGCCCCCTGAGCTGTTGGTGGGTGTGTTACTGTTGTACAAGGGAGACACTGAAAATACAAAATCAACAACAATGCTTTTCAAGTATTCAAAGGTCATGAGGAGAAAATGTCCCCAAATACAAGCCTGTTGGTTTCAGAATTGTGAGATTCTTTAAAAAAAAAAATACACCCTTCTTTTCTGATTTCTGAACACTGAAGGTTTCATACAATTTTTTATTCCAGCTTTTCTCATCAAACAAAATCTGGAATATCTTCTTTCTGAAAAAGGCAATGAAAATTCCCACAGACCCATATGATTCCAGAAACCAAAGGCCCAGCAAAAGCATTGCCACTAACTTGTGTTAATTAGTGGCTTTCAGTGACTGTCCAAATTCAACTGTCATTTTTGAAAATATTGGCTTTATTACAACATACAGTATTATACATACATATATATATAAAATTTATAGTAATAATACTATAATAATATAATACACAAGTATATGTGGATATACTTGTGGATAATACCACAAGTATATATATCTTGCTTATGTATAGCTTGCTTAGTACAAGTCTAGTCAATTTGTATGTAACTGTAGTTGTAGGGATGCTAAATCTCCTAAGAGAAAGCTCCTGCCAGAAAACCTGCTCTGGCCCTAGCTTTCCATAGGCTGCAGCTTCTTTCATAGCTCTGGGATCCTCCAGGGGCTCCACCCTGCACCTCCATGGGCTGCAGGGGCACAGATGCCTCACCATGCTCTGTACCAGGGGCTGCAGGGGAATCCCAGCTCTGATTCCTGGAGCACCTCCTGCCCCTCCTTCTGCACTGACCTTGGTGTTTGCAGAGCTGCCCCTCTCACATATTCTCACTCCTCTCTCCCAGCTGCTGTGCAGCATTTTATCCCTTTTCTCAAATATCTTATTACAGAGGCATCACCAATATCATTGAAGGGTCCAGTTTTGGCCAGTGGTGTGTCCACCTTGGAGCCAGCTGGAACTGTGTGTATGTTGTGACATGGGGGCAGCTGGTGGCATCTTCTCACAGAGGGTCCCTTCAGACTGACCGATAAAGTCAGAAAACTGGGACAGATCCAGGAAATGGAAAGCAGATGGCTCAGTGGAAGGTATTGTTTTACATCATAGCTTGCTGATTAAAATATCTTCATAAAATGTAAGAAAGGACAGCTCATTGTAGTCTCTTGGGAAGTACCAATCTTAGCGTGCTACAGAAAGAGTGATTCTTTCCTATTTCTTAGTGACTGTTATACAAAAGCTATAGGGTGAAGATCAATGAAAACCACTCTCTTAGATTAAGTCTCAAGTGTATCTTTGTCTCCTAGGTAAGGAAGATAGAAATTCCAAGGGGAAAGCTTCAGCAGCTGAGCTGCTGAGGTGTGCTCATCATTCAGCACATGAACCAATTCTGTAAGAATTACCCTGTAAGGCATTTAAATATCCATTTCCCAGAGGCCACACTTCAAACCAACAGCTGAATTGCTTTTTCACACCCTTCCTCGTGCCCATTTTTTGCCATGATATACAGGCACCAGTGAATGACTAGCCTCAAAGAAATCTTCACTAAAACCTGAGGTGGTCTGGCAGCTACAGAAATCATTGCCATTGATTGAGTCATTAGGCTGTCTAAGATTTCAGTCATTAATAAGAAATTTTCTCATTTTCTTGTAACAATGACAACAATAAAAAGCTCTGACAAAGCAAGAATCTCAGGGCAGCGAGGCTGTATAAGAGCCAGAGAAGACTTCATGTGCATTCAAAGACCAGAAAAACTCGAGGGACTAGAATCTACTGAAGAACCACAAGCAGCTTTAGATGTTCTTGAGATAAGAATAGTTAGTAGCTAAGGCAATATCAAGGACTTGCACTTTTCTTGCTCTCCTTCTGTTGCTTTTTTGATAGTTAGTGAGACTAGGGGACTGGACCCTTAGTCTGAGTCCTGATGGACCTTTTTATGTTATGCAGTCAGTGAATTGAAGACAGCTGAAATCTTTTGGTGTTGGGTGTGAACAAGCCTTCAACCAATAGGAATCGAGAGTAATTGGGCTACAACTTTTTGGCCTCCAGAGATAATGAGGTACTGTGTGTTAGGAAAATTGTTCTCCACTAACCCTTTGGAGCAATTTGACCATCTGAGTGTTTATATTGTAATTCTTAGCATGATGTAAAATGTTCCCATGCATGTGGAGGATTGACTGGCTGACTGCCAGGTGCTCACCAAGCCACTCTATCACTCCCCTTTTCAACTGCATGGGGTGGGGGAGAAAATATGATAGAAAAGCTCAGTGGTCAAGATAAAGACAGGAGCATCACCCAGAAGTTACTGTCACAGGCAAAACAAATTTGACTTGGGAAGTTAGTTAAATGTATTGTCAGTTAATATTCAATTAGGATAGTGAGAAGTAAGAACAAATCTTAAAACACTTTCTGCCCACCTTCTGTCTTCTTCTCAAGCTCAACTTCACTTTAATTTTTTTTTTACTTTCTCCCCTCAGGTAGTGCAGGGGGATAGGGAATGGGGTTTGCATTCAGTTCATAACACTTCCTGTCTGCCATTCCCACCTCTTCCAAAGATGCCAAGATCTACTCTAAGCTTGTTTCCTTTTCTGCCTTTGAACTGTGGAGAACAAGACATCCAAAAGAAGGATACATTGCTTAGGTATCTGTCTTAGGAAGCCAGGAACCTTCTTTGGATATGATTTGGTACTGAATGTGGCAGAAACACTCATGACCAGCACAAATAACTGGCTAATCTATATCAAAATTTTGGGTGAGATGCATTATCAAGTGTTCTAGTAAGTCTGCCTACAACAAATAAAACTGCAACCTAGAAAACTTTAATTGAAAAAAGGCAAAGAGTATGCCATAAATATGGAAAATTAGATAACATGTAAAAATTGCCTTTCTTCTAATAATCCTAAGTTAACAGTAATTCCTGTGAGGAAATTTTGATTTTATATGTGTATTTTGTATTTTGAAAATATCTTGGTTTTCACCAGGCACTATAGCTTTTCTGAGTCAAATGAGTTTAGATTTCTCTTTTTTTGTCCATACAGTCTTAGTTTCCTTTGCTATTTGAAATGGTTTGTCTTCCTTGCATCTTCTTTGATTGCCTTTTACAAGACAAAGTGAGACGTCAGTTTATGGTGGTTGTTTTTTATTAGGAGTCAATTGTTTTTTTTCTCTTGGCTCTATCTTACCTTTGTCTATTTTATCTTTCATCAAAAGCAGTAGCAGATAATGAAGATTATGTTTTCCTTTCCAACTGAGATCTTACCCAATTGCAGCCAATATTCATGCTGCAAAAAATGGTCCCCTCCAGGTCATTTGGTAGAAGATGTAATGCCATTTCTAAATTATTATAAGCATGTTAATCTTTTCATAACCCGTTTATGAGGTTTCAGCTAGTTTATCTATAATAACACATTCTATCAGCCAACAAATTGATGTAAGTTTTGTCTTTGTTGCACTCTAATTTTCCCCATCTTTGTCTCACTGGTAGTCTCGTTTGTGATCTGAACAGTTTTGACAGTTTGTGGTTGACCCCATTACACTGATATAATTGATGACCACTTGAATTTTGATGACAAAGCAGCTGTATTAATCATGCAACACATCTGACTACTTTTACCACATTAGCCCTCTGGGAAATCCTTTAGCAAATTATACCCACATGTTGAGCTCCTCTGAACCACCAGTCCTGCTAAATCCTTAGCCACCAAAATCCATTTCTTTTCTTTAGAAATCAGTCTCTTAATTTCTAGCAACTTAATTTCTAGCATCTTTTTTCCACCAGGTTATAATCAAATTATATATGAACACTTCATGCCAAAGAACAGTCATTTTAGTACAGGCAAGTGGAATTAACACAGAAACTGACAAATTATTTGAATTTTAAGTGCATAACAGCAGCTTGCAAGCTTGAAAACCTTCACTGTTCTTTCTTTTTCCGGAGTGCAGAAACTGAGTTGCAATATTGAAGTCCATCCCTTCTTTGTAGCTTCTCCAGTGCTCAGAGTTCTGTCTGACAGGAAGCCCTAGAAATAGACTCATTAAGAAGAGATTTAGAAAGAATTGGGTTGTAGCTAGTGAAAACTACCCATCTCACTCCACCAGTCAGATGTTAAGTGAATTAGAAAGAAATGGCAAAAGTACTATTTCTTTAGGGCAATTTTAAGAATTCAATTGCAATAGAGTTTCAAAGCTCAAAAATCTGCTAATCCTTCAAAGACCCAAATGTTGCTATTGCCCAAACACAAGAGTATTACTCAGTATGTGAACCAACAGCTTGCTTAGGTGGGATAAAATCTCTATTATTATTTATCTTTATACAATGAAGGTAGCCCTAGCAGGTGTTAAGTTACAGGTCTTGTCTCAACAGATTTGTGGTATATCTACTGACTGCATTCAAATATGAGGCCACAGAAGTGTGATAGCAGTAAGTTTACACATCTACTTTATTGCAAGATTTATTTCAATTATAAGTGGCTTTAATATTTTTCACTCTGTATTACAGGTCTCATAATGGAGCTACTCCTACAGGAGCATTTGAAATAACAGGAATAATTCAGTATGTTAAAATATTTTTGAGACATTGTAGCAGAATTTTTTTTGTGGTTTCTGTGGATTTCTCTGAAATTATTGAGTTTTATTATTCCACCTACTAGAATCACAAAAATTGCATTAAAAATTTAGATCAGGGTATTTTCTGATAATGAAATATCTTGTATGCATATGTGTTGTGCACAGTGAATCAGAAGATAATGAAATGTGTTTCAGGATGTATTTGTGCACCTGGGCAAGTGAACAATTTAACCTACTGCTGTAAAATACAGTGGCCTTCTCAATAAGCCACGCTGATGGAAAAACATCTCTATACAAAGCATACAGAAAAAAGAAATGCTGACACTGAAAATGATCTACCCCACTACCTTAAAATGCTGACTTTAATCCCACTGTGCCTCAGAAGCAAGAAACACTGTGGGATTTTTTGAAAGACATTCTCATGACATTCATCACATTGATAACTTGTTAAGGTTTTCTTTTCTGCCCTGGTTAAACTGTAAAGGATGCTGCTGCCTCACTGTCTGCCCATGGGGCTCGATCCACCCACACAGCTCACAATATCTGGATCCCACCAGGTCCCAGAATCATAGAATCATAGAAAAATTTGAGTTGGAAGGAACATTAAAGATCATCTATGTCTAAACACCCTACCATGAGCAGGAAACCTCCCACTAGACCAGGTTATTCACAGCCAAATCCAACCTGTCTTAGAACACTTCCAGCAGCAGGGAGTCCACACCTTCTCAGGTCAACAAAGAGCAACCAGAAAGAGAAATCTCTTCATATGACAGAGTAGCAAAGCTGTTTAGGGTGAAGTTTCAGAGAAATCTCTCTCAAATTTCCCTCCTGAGAAGACATATTTTTGCATCCAAGAGACATTTTTCTAGGATGCACAGCAGTGTTGAAGTCAGTTACACTCACTACAATTTTTAACAAGTCCAACATTTTCCTTTTCACAATGCACTGAATATACTTCTCTCTTGTACTGCATTGCCTCTGAGCTGCAAGAGGAAGGGATGGAAACAGAACAATTGCCTTGAGATCGATCTGGGGTCTGTCACTGCCCCAAGAATCTTCCTGGGAGCATATTACATTTGAATTTTTGGGCAAGATAAACCTTCAAGAAAGAAACAAATTTCCTGAGAAGAAGGATAGCAGATAGATCTAGATCTGCAGATAAGCCTTATGATACGCTCGTTACTACCAGAAGAGACAATCAAGGCTTGCCAAGGGGCCTCGGCCCCAGTGCCTTATATCCAACTTCATTTTTACACAGAAAAACAAATCTTCCACTGCCTGTCCCACAGGAAGAGATATGTCAAGTCTTTTTGCCTAATCATACATTACTTCATGGAAAAACAAATGCTCAGTAGCTCTGCACGAGCAGACTTCCACCCTGTGTGCTGTCCACCTGGTCATGTTTTTTTGGGTATATTTATTCTTACCACCAGGGT
Source organism: Zonotrichia leucophrys gambelii (assembly GCF_028769735.1). NCBI lineage: Eukaryota > Metazoa > Chordata > Aves > Passeriformes > Passerellidae > Zonotrichia > Zonotrichia leucophrys. The sequence goes on from NC_088169.1 coordinate 81,891,292, forward strand.
CATTAACACAATTTTGACCAATGTTAACAGAAGAAGGTCTGCTGCTGGTTTCCCTGTAGCACTTTTTTGCTTTCCTTATCTTAGGCAGGAAAACAAAAGAGGCTAGAGTGCAAGAAACCAATTCAACCTAAAAAGCTTTAGACCATTAGTAATGCTGGAATTAAAAGATTAAACACTTGTTTCAAGTGCTAAGTAGTCACGTTCTCTTATTAATGTCACACTCTACTAAGCATTATGCCATACTTTGTAATGCATGGATTCATCCCACACATCCTCTGCAGAAAAGTGTTTTGGGCTTGTGTTTGAGTGCTTTTCTAAATCAAGATTCTGGGATTTATACTCTTGGACATTCATTTCCTCCTCCCATTTCCCCCAAACCCAGCTTTCAGTGCCTTCAAATGTGTTTACTTTGAAAACCACACTTTAAAACTCAGTGATTTTATGAAGACCCAGAGCAGGCACTTAATCTGGAGACATCCCCAGCCATCACATGCCCCAGTGCTTCATTGAGTCAGGCCTACTGGGCCTTAAAGGGATTCTGCACTTGCAGTTCCTGCTGAGGCATTCCTATCTGTGCTCCTGCAGGGGCATTTTTAACATCCATCTGCATTGCCTGTGCTGCATAGCTGGATCTGACAGACTCTCAGAGACAGACATTTATCACTCCTGCATTACCCTACTCAGTGCTTGCTGCACTGTGGGGAAGAGCCTTACTTATCACATTAAAAATGCAAGGAACAGTGAAAGAATCCCACTCTTAATGAGATGGTACTTCTCCCATCAATTTTAAGCAATGAATATTGCAAGCTCCCTTCTCAAGCAGGTTAGACTCGTACTCACAACTCTCTGCTGTCAAGGACAGAAGCTCCTGCTGAAATGTGCTGAGCTCCTGACACTTTCAGGATCTGCTCTGAGCCTGAGTGTTGGGTGGCTGTCACATCTAATTAATGTCAATCCAGCCTAGGGATCCTACCTCTAAGTCACGGTCCTTGGCCAGACAGTGCTAACTAGAATACATGGAGTGTAATTCACTGAACATACTAAATATAGGATGTGCCTATTTATGAGGGGCAGGGAGAACTAGACAAATTTCTATCTAAAAATCTCTAATTTTTTTCTTATGGAAACAAATGTATGTGAAATTATTTTAATGTTGGAGATCTTAGGGGAAAAAATTTGTGAAAGCACTATAGACCTTGGGGGAAGGAAACCTTCATCAGGGGAGGATGTGTTCATCTCTGACAAAATATAAAACCAAAACAGGCACCAGAGAATACACAGCATTAATTGCTGCACTAATGAAGTGAGCCTGCAGTGTGTGACAACTCTGCACTGGTCATTCGAGAGGTAGCTACTGCAAGTGTTCAAGAGATTGAAATAAAATATCCTTCAACTTTGTGAACAAAAGGAAGATTGTGAAGCCATAATGTTTCTCTGAGCACTAATTTGATCTAGTTGGATTGTGCATGGTCCTGCAGAATCAAAATGATGCAGGAACAAGGTTCAGTCCTGAACCTCAGTGTTAAGGGAAAATTAGTAATTCCTACTATCTAAGCATATTAAATCCCTTTTCTAATCAAGCTGTATATTGAAATTTGTATTTGAAACCTGTGTAAAGATTATACATATATATATATGTGTAAAACCTTTTACAGTCTTTCATCTTGGATAATATTGCAGAAAAGGAAAAGAATATTATTATTAATTTTACTTCTTTTAATGATAACTTTCAAAAAATGAGTAGAACAGGGTTGTTTGCTAATAATCTCTATGAAAGTTGTATGACATTGCTCAAAGTATGAACAGAGATCTCAGACTGTGCGTGTCTATGGAATTCTGAAGGGAATAATAACAGGAAAGTAATTGGCCAAGCACTGTTAAAAGAAAGTGTTTTCATTGTGTCAAGGTTTGGATCCCTACTTGGAATAATTTAGGTGGAAAGTGAGCTTTGTATCCCTTTTAGTCCACATGTCTCCTCAAAGGAGGTCTGATTTCAGACTTAGAGGAGGATGCTCAGAGTATTTATTGGTCAAATTTTGAAAATCTTTGTGGATAACAATTCTACTGCCTAACTTAAAAATTTTCCTTGTTGGAAATCTGGAAGCTGTATTTCTTGCTGCTTGTCTTTGATTGTGCACCTTGGAGAAGGGTCTGGTGCCATTTTCACTGCCTCCCTTAATACCATTTAGGATACATTCAGGGTGTCATCTCCTGAATTATTCTGCAGAGATGCTGACGCACCTTTGTGACCAGTTAAGGCAGCAAATTTAACTCAACTCTCCAGAAACAAACTATGACCAAAAACAAAGATGTCATTGCAGGGAGATAGGATTTTAAAAACAATAGTCTCTCTAGTCATGCAGAAAATATATATCTCATCTTGATTCAAACATTCAGTGAAAACAATTAGGGATGGCTGTCACTGTTAAATGCAATGAAAAATGCCTTCAGTTTAGGCAGCATCACATAAGGTGATAACTGTTAAATTGGTTAAAGTTAAATGTACTTTTATTGCCAGTATTCTCGAGTACAAATGGGAATGCATTTCTACAGGAAAACTCATTCTTCATTTCTACAGGAAAACTCCCTCAAGTGGAGGATATCTGTAAGTAAGATGGTAATTTTCTTCTGCAAAGTCATCACAGTAAAGCAATTATTTCTGTCATATATTAAATTTGTTATAATCTGCAGACAGTAAAATCCAAAAAATTCTCACATTTCTTTTATACCGTGGGACTTAGAGCTGAATACAACACTCCAGGTGGGGTCTCCCCAGAGCAGAGGAGAGGGGAAGAATCAACTCCTTTGACCTGCTGGTCTCCCTTCTTTTGAGGCAGCCCAGGACACAATTGGCTTTACAGGCTACAAGAGCACATTGCTGCATCATGTTATTCTTTTGGTACACCAACACCCCCAAATCTTTCTACCCAGGACTAATCTTGACCTGTCCTTTGCTCAGCCTATATTTGTACTTAATTTACTAATATGCATGGAATTTTAATGGGTGATATCTCCCATGCATTCTACTTAGTGTGTGTGTATACATGTGAGTTTGAGGTGTTTGTTTTTTTTTTTTTATTGTTTGTTTTTTTCCCTTGTTTCTTTGTTTGAGATCTCATTTATTTGGCTTTGTGTTTTGTTGTTGGTTTTTATGGGTTTTTTTCCAAGGAGAATATATACATACCTGTTCTCCAAGACTACAGTCCTTTGTAGTGAAGTTCTTTGGGTTTAAATTCAACTTCCTGCACCTTGGGCCAGCAAGTTTTCCTGAATTCTGTGTTGAAAAAGAGGTTCACTAATGATAGGGCAAAGAGGGCTAGCAAGGAAATGTAACACCATAGGAGAAAAATGCGTGAGGAGATAAGACCCACAAAACCTGAGGAGTTTTACAGGTCTTGTATAACACCCAGACAATTCTACTTGCAGATTAGCCACTGCTAATCCCTTGGGGCTTAGTGACTCCTAGGGACTTCAGACAGGTTAAATTGGTATTATTAACAGTTCAGAGCACACTACAACAGAAAGAAAAAACAGAGTGTTGCAAAATCTTCATTCATTTGATTCCAGAGCTGATATTAAACATCTGTCAGGTATTGCCAGTGAAAGAACAACATTTAGAAAGTATTTAGAATGTATATGCACCATGTATGTGTACATACCTAAATATTTATAGCTGGTTTATACTTTGGGGTAATATATATAATATATTCTTACTAAATTAGCTTTGGTATTCCTTCTTTCAAGCTTGGCTATAAGACTTTTCTTGAAAGCTTTTGCCCCTGCTGATTTTCTGTAGATCTCTATGCCTGGAAAAGACTAACTTGGTTTTCACACTAAGTTGCGCCATGACCGTGGGGTTATTGGACCCCTATGAGACATATTAATGGTGGTCTATTCTCATGTAATAATGTCACTTATTTTTTGTCATTCTCATCTCTATAGATTTCTATAAAATATGCTCATAAAACTCAAGCAGCAATCTGAAATTTCTATATTTCTCATTCCTTTTAAAGGTTACCTAGAAACATCTGCAGCACAGTAACAGTAAACTATCACACACCTAAGAATACTTGCTGTAAACTGCTCCATTGTGCCAATTAAATGCAATATGAACTCTACACAGGGGAGCACTTTATTGCTTCATTATTGCTTTTATATAATTTTAAATCCTGTTCACTGCAGCAACAAACATCCAAGCAAATATTTAAAAAGCTAAATGGGGAAATGTAGAACAAGTTAATTTGCTACTGGAAACTTTAATGTGTGCAACTCCATATATGGCATATCTGTGTTCAGAGGGCAATAAAATATTTTCAAAGGCACAAAGAAAATGGCATATTTGCCTTTTTAATACATGCAATTAGATATAATGGGAAGGGATCTAACTGGTACAGTGGACTGACTTAGACAACAATATGTGCTGGTGTTACACATATTGCATTGATAGTTTAGGAGAAGAATAAATCTAGAAAGGTCCGATTCACTGTAACAAAAAGCATGGTGGTGTGGGAGAGCAGGGCATTATCTGTTGAATAAAGAATTTTGCCAGCAACAAAATTCATCAACACTGCATCAGGTTGAAAATTCCTGTCAACAATTGCCTTTGGTGCAATTAAGATTTGAGCAAAAGTAGATATGTTTTGAAGCTATTTCCTTTACAAGTCTCCAGCTGTCTGAGTTTGGAGAGTCAGAGCCCTTGAGCTGCTATTGAAAAGCCAGTGAGATGGCACAGCTGATGTCTTTCTTGTGTGATTAATGACAAAACTGGAGGGCTTAAACAGCAGGTGCCTCAGAACTGTGGCGATGATGACAATTTAGTTTCATTAGAATGTTGTCTCTGCTCTTTTTTGTTATTTTATAATAGGATTTTTTGTCAAAGCCTTTCAGCTTTCAGTCTGCATGGTCATAGAATCATAGAAGGGTTTAGGTTGGAAGGTATCTTAAAGAGAACCTTCTTCCAGCCCCCTGCCATGGGCAGGGACATCTTTCCCTAGACCAGATTATTGGGGCCCCATCCAATCTGGCCTTGAGCACTTCCAGGGCTGTGACATCCACAGCTTCTCTGGGGAACCTGTTCCAATGCCTCACCACCTTCGCAGTAAACAATTTCCTCCTTATACCTAACTTAAATTTTCTTTATTTCAGTTTGAACCCATTCATCCTGTTCCTTATCACTGCAGTTCCTGATGAAGGGTTTCTTTCTGGCTTCTGTATAGGTCTATTAAATATACTGTCATGCCCTAGTACAAACAGCAACCAAGGAAGATATAATTCAATATGACGCCATAAAATGATGCAAGGAACTCTTCTGTTTCTGGAGCAATTTATGCATAAAGAGTTCTGCACTTTTAAACTAATTTTCTTTTTTTAGGATTACGCTATATCTACATCAGATCCTCCAACATGGTGTTTCCTCTGAATTGTCCTGTTCTAGATAAGTTTAGTCCATCTGAAAAGCCAAAATTGAAGAAATGACTGCCTGTCCTTGGCAGCAAGACTGTGCCAATACTCCACCAGATTTCCCAAACTTCCCTAGCAACCCTGCAAAACAGATGAAATTCAGTTCAAGAGGGAAAAGTGAGTGGAAAAATGCAATGAGGATATTAATGATACATGGTGGAATGCAACCAACTTGGCTCCCTCTATGTAATCCCTATAGGCTTTCTGCTTTGAAATAAAAGTAATTAATTCAGAAATGCACAAAGCTGTTTCACGACAAGAACATCTATTTTAGGATTGCACCACTTTGATTTCAGAATGCAGTGGCCACTTGAGGGCAATTCCAAAGCAGATGTGAAGTAACACCTGATGAACCTAGCTAAGTTTCTGGTGATGACAAGATCATAGTATCGCTTGCTACCATGAAATGCCAAATAATCTCATAAACCTACATTTCACTGTGTTTATGGTACTATTTCTTCCTCACCTAAACAAGGTCCCTATGTATCTATTCAGCACAAGTTACTACAGCCACCCTTTAGGGAGTTAGTTAAAAAGACTTGCAGAAAATGTATGGTATTAAGATCCAAAGGGATTTGAAAGAGAGTGGTGAAGATACAATCAAAGGATACACCAAGAAATCAAGAGGTCTGTTAGCGGTCAAACAGAGCACTGAATTTTGGTTTAGGGTAGGAAGGAAAAGGAAGAGAAGCAGTGCTGAACTTATTCTGCACAATCGCCCAGAGCTTAGAAACACAGATTCAGCTGCATATTTCTGTTTGCCAAGCAGGTAGAATATGGCTCATGCCACATCTTTTCAAGGTGAACCACTGAAGGGTTCCAAGAGAAACATCAAGAGAGAAATGCACTTGGTGTGGTAACTCAGAATTGAGACAGTAAGGGGTTCTTGCTCCTGATCTAGTGTTTACTCACCTGAGCAGACTCTTAATCCTCCTACTCCCAGGTGTAAGCTATTTTCAGATTTCCTTTTCTGGATTTACAGATATAAGGAAGAAATTCTTTGCTACAATGGTGGTGATACACTGGAACTGATTGCCCAGAGAAGTTGTGGCTCCCCATCCTTGGAGGTGTTCAGAATCAGGCTGGATGGGGCTCTGACCAACCTAGTGGTCAAGTGGAAAATGTTCTTCTCCATGGGAAGGGGGTAGGAACTAGATGGTCTTTAAGGTCCTTTCCAACCCAAAGCACTCTATTACATGATTCTTTGATATTTTCAAATCATTTAATCCGTCACAGTGAATGGCACCACTTCATGTTTTCATTTATAAAAGATTATTATCTTTGAACACTTGCTGCAGACCCCATGATCTCAGAGGAACAAAAAAGGGAGGTGGCAATCTCATTATATTACTGCCAGTATCTGCCCAAGAAAAATTTAAACACTTTTCCTGTATGATGTGATTATAATTGAGCCAAATTAGATTTTAATCTCTGAAGTAAACCAGAAAAATGTAATTGAAGCCAATAGTTAATTTGCATATTACTGTGCGGTAGAGGTCAGCACCTATGTCAGGTCACTTCTTTACTACCGGTTTACCAAGTACAAAATCTGCAGTCAGAACACAAGCTTTTTAAGTACTTTAAAATAACAGTTTAAATATTTTAAATAATGGTTTTACCCTACTTGGTTGGCCAGTTTTCCCACAGGATACAAAGAGGGGGTTCAGACCTGTGCCTTACAGATTAATTTCAGTATTGAAACTTTCTCAATACTCTGGTAGTACTTCCTCTCACGCAAAACAAAGCACATATTCAAGTAATGACACATATTTAATGTTAGGTTTCTGCTTCCAATTTACTTCATCCTGTAGCTAATTGCCTCACTGCAGACTGCCAATTAGTTTGACTCCCAGCTGTATTCAGGAAGCCAAGTGGGAATGCCTGCATGAGCCTTTGAAGTCCTTTACATTATCTGCTACCCTAAAAGGCTTATCAACACAGCATTTGAGTGGAAGAAATGAATACTTATGAAAAAACATTAATCTTCTTGAAGCTTTAGAAACTGCTTTGACACAACAGGAGATGCTAAAGTGAGGCTTTGTCCCCAGTCCACTTCTCTCCATTCTGTCAGGATGCTCTGATAAGGTTGAAACTATAAAAAAACTGCTGTTTTAAACAATTCTCTAGATACTCATGAAATTCAGTAAGAATTTCAGAAGGAGAAACAGGATGTTTTTGTTAACCTGTGCTGATCATCAACACCAATGAACTCTAGACTCGACTGGTTGAAGAGTTAAAACTGTACTTGACATTTTGTGCCTCAGAGACAGTGCCATATTAAAGGCAGGTGAGAAAGTGTCAGGAGGCTGGGAAAAGTCTTGAGCTGTTTGACCTGAAGGTGGAACATTTATTTTCTCTTTTTCTTTAGTAGCAGCATTAAATGAGCAGAAAGATAGATATACTCACTGTGAAGCCCTAAACTCTAAACTTATTTCTGCTGATTATTCCCCTACAGTCATGTTTTCCTCCCACAAAAACAAAAGATCTCACATCTTATGTATGCTATGGGCTGATGGTGAGTGTATAATTAACTAATAATAACTTCAATAATATTAGATTTGGTTGGCTGAAGGCTATTGGAGCATCCAAATTCAAGCAGCTGGTTGGGGGTTAGGTTCTCCTAACTTTGATGAGGTGCTGCAAAAAATGCCTTAGGCCCAGAAACATCTTCCTGTGGTTCATGGACTCAGAATACTGTCTTACCTTTTCTGAGGTTTCAGGAAATGAGGAAGAATCTGAGCTTTTGGAGAAACTTCTCCTCTGCCCTATAAGTAAGGACAGTGAGAAAAGGGGTTTGGTTAGGTTGCTAAGGATACAAACCAGCATTTTACTTTCCGTTGCTTCTGGTCGCTGCTTCAATTTTCTTTCTTGCTGCACTAGCTTGGTTTGCTTTCAAACACCATTCAGTTCTGTCAACATCACATATATCATGTTCTTATTGTCCTTTTCTTTTCTTAAATCTATTGAGTCAGAAGCAAATCTTTTCATTAGCTGCTGGAAAGACCTCAGTGTTCGTATTTTAGTTTTCTTTTTAGTGGATTTTTTTTTCAGTCATTTCTAGGCATTACTCAGTCATATGTAAAGGAGTGTTCCTGAAGGAGGTACAAAGTCAAACACATAATTGTGATCTCTTGCAGATGTCTATCTTTTTTCTTTGTTGTTGTTTCCTTTGAAGAAATTATCCAAAGTCATTTAAACTGGAAGTCTGCAATCATGCTTTGTCAATTGAAAAACAAATTGATTTTGGTCCTGGAGTAAGTGATTCACCTTGCTAACACAGGAGTGTGAGTAGGAGGAAAGAATACTACAAAAATTCAAAATGTTTTCTTTCCATTCATCATGAATTATTCCTTCACAAAAACTTTTTTACTTTGTTTTAAATCTCTGCCTTCTCTTTTCTTCATTTTCCTCTCTTGGGTCTTATCTCTGCTTCACATGTTTATATCTTTTACATTTACTGTTATCTCAAATGCTATGTAAGTTATCTCAAATATTATGTAAGTATGGGAAAGAAACAACTTTCTCTTTCCAAGTTGTTTGTATTTGGTTCCATCATGGATAGATGGATGCATGGATGGATGGACAGACTAACAGATACATAGGTATGTGGACCACTGCAGAATACACATAAACATATCATATTAAAAACCTTTCAGTTTTGCATATTAATATATGTCGCATAAACGTTCTGTTATACACAGACTTGAAACTAAAATGAGGAAAAGTAGGTACAGTGAGGCAGAATAAGGCACTGGGCTAGGAATTAGAAAGTGAGTTTCAAGCTCCTTGAAGTATTCTGGTGTAAAGAATCAACGTTTTTGCTAAGCAGTCCCACTTGATGTATGGAAATGATGTGAAGCTGTGCTTTTTGCAAGTGATAACCTGTAATTCCTTGGGCTCAGAAAATGAAACAGGCAGCTCTGCAAAGTCATTGGATCACAGGGCAATACTTTTGTGAATGGTTAAAACAACAGAGGACCTATGGTATTCATAGCATCTGTTACTTGAAAGCTGAGAATAAGTAGCAGCTAAGGTGTGATTTCTTTCATCACTTTCAACACTAACTAATTTTTAAGTGACTGGCAATTTTATGACAAGTGATCTTACTCACAATTAAGGCACCACTGTAATTTGTCTTTCCTTGTCATGTAATTTATGGTGTTTGAGCAGAGGAAGAAAGAAGAGTGGAGACTACAAAAATCACTTTAGCTGTGTAGAGGGAAATCCAGAAGCAGGGATGCATCTTAATCCTGATGTCTCCCACACTGGCTGGAATAAGAGCACTGTCATTGGTAAGAAGCTTCATACAGAATGATATGAGATACAAAAAGTTCCAAGATCAAAAAGATATTCCAGGTACATGCTAAAATTGTGCTGTTTTCTCTGCAAGTTAGAAAGTTAGTAACACTTACAAAGTCTTGTTTTAAAGTTTGAAATAATGTGGACAGACTTATTCACATAGAATGTGAATCATTCACAAAAACTGCATACCTACTATAATGCTTATGAAATTCATTTTATATGCTAGAATAGGAGCTCCTTCAATTAGACAGTTATGACCCTTGGATTGGAAAAAACACATCAAACACATACAAAAATTCATTTATGACATTGGACCAGCCTAATAATGACCCAGGGAAGTGTTATGATTCCATCTGTTATGATTCCAATGATTCAGGTAGTGAACCATTCAGCAGAAGATGCTTGTGAAGAAATCCTAATTATACAGCCTGGACAGTTTTTAAACTTACAGGATGAATGAGAATAGCAACCAGTTCCCATTCTAAAAGGAAAGGAAAAAAAGAAAATAATTAACAGAATCAGAGCCTTGCTAGGCTCTGAAAAACCAGCTGCTGTCTTTCCAGGGTTACTCTTCAAAACATGTTGTCTAAAAAATAGTCTTTTCAGAAAAAAAGTTAGAATACTTTGACAGAAATAGCCAGAGATCTTCCAACAAGTTACAGCAGATGGCAGTTCAAAAGACAGAGGACATCTGTTTATGATTCATCCGACTTTGCGAAAGATGATGAGTATTTGAGATAGCGCGCTCAGTAGAGTATTTATTCCTCATAGGTGAGAATGGAGTCTCCATCTGGCAAAAGGTCTAACTGCAATGCCAATTTGCCAAGTAATCCTCATTACTGATCAACAAGTTACCTTAGGCAATATGCAGGTCTTCAGGGAAAAGTTACAAGATGTGGATGTTTCCACATTCTGATTTTCATCTTTCAGAAAGAATATTTTGCTCCTATAGACAAAATCTGCTTTCAGAATATTTTTCTCTTTCCTTTTGTAAATGGATAATGAAGAGCCAGGAAGTCAGCTAGGAAAAGATTCTTTCGCAAATGTTTCATGTGTAGTAATAGAAATTATGAAACAAACTATTGTTGGTGAAGTTGCAAAACTGCAGTGATTCGATGATGATGATTGTCTCAACTATTTTCCTTCTCCATTTGAAGCATCACTGACAGCTGAAAAATATAATTTGGTACTGTGCCAAAATAACTGGGACTTTGTTTTGAAAGGATATCAAGAAATTTTCCACAATCAACGATGATTTTATCTCTTGCCAGCTGGTCTCATGCATTGCAAAAAATTATATACTTGAACTCATTTACTAGAGTTAACTGTCTTCAATGTACATAGACAGGGCTCCCTAAGACAATGAAGTTAAATAACAATGACAGAAAGCTTATTCTCAGAATTTCTCCACAGATGTGCTAATTAACTTCAATAGATTTAAGACATGACCTCATAAAGGCAGAGCAGGTGCCAGATGACCACACAATTTTTAATGTCTTGTAGACTGAGTAATCGTGGTTCTAGTGTGTAGACAAACCAAAGACAGAGATAGTGTGTGACTGTTTCCTGGAGATACATAACAGTGGGGATATGGAAGGATTATGCTATCTCATGGTTTACACATGCTCATGGATTTTATTGGTTCATTCACCTACTTTTGCAAATATACAGTAGTCTAATTGATGTGTAACATTTTGACTGCATTATTTTTACTTTCTGTAGGAAAGTAATAAATTCTTTATAGATGTGACCAATGTGTAACAGATTTACTTTTGTCTAAGTATGTCAATGACATGACAGCATGAAAATTTTAATAAACCATAGATTTTGAACCAGCAGCTGAGCTACTTGACTGAAATTGTCTATTCTAATCCTGTCAAGTGGCAAATACAGTAGGCACAGTGGTAACATCACCATATTGTAGAATGATAGAATAGCTGAGGCTGGAAGGGACCTTGAAAGATCCTTTGGTTCAACTTTTCATGGGAAAGAGAATCTGTATGAGATGATCTAGGTTCTGTCCAATGGCAGCTCAAAACTTTCAGTGATGGAGACTCTACCACATCCCTGGTGATGGTCATTCCCTTGGTCCAGTTAGTGACTGCTCTTACTGCAAAAAAATCTCTTTCTTACACCACGGTAAAATTGCTGGTGCAACTTCTACCCATTGTCCCTTGTCTTCCACCTTGGGAAAACAGAGCTTCTATTCTCTTTTTAGATCCCCTTGAAGTACTGGAAACTGTGATGAGATCCTTCCTGATCCTTCTCCAAAGAGGAGAGGTCCAATATCTTCAGTCTTTCCTCAGAGGGCAGTTCTTCAGACCTTTGATCATCTTTGTAGCTCTCCTTTAGACCTTCTCCAGTTTGTTTGTGTCTCTCTTGAATTGTGGGGCCCAGAAATTGAGACAATACTCCAGGTATGGCCTGACAAATGCTAAGTAGAGTCAAATGACCATGTCTCTACCCTTGCTTGAAACCAGATAAACAACATCCACTGCACTTCCCATATAAATACAAGATGTCTGGCTTGATTTGTACTTGGCAAATCCCTCCTGTTTTTTCCCAATTATCTGCTTCTTCTGATTAGTAGTACTTTTTAGATGACTCATTCTAGTAGTTCCAGATTGAAGTTAGGCTGGATGGGTCAGTAGTTTCCTGGGCCCTCTTTTGGGTCCTTCTTGTAGATGGATATGACTAATTTCATACTGCTGATCCACTCCTGCTGTGACAAACCACTTGCTAAGATTAACATAGCCTAAAGGTAAGTGTCTTAATCTCATACTTAATTTCATGGAATTCTGCTGCTGTTAAGTATAACTTAAAACCCAAGTGATATTCAAGTTTACGTCACAACACTTAACTGTCAGCTTTTACAAACAAACAAACAAGAAAAAGACCTCAACTGTCTTTCCTTGATGACTTTCTTCAGAATTCCAGATAACAGAGGGAGGACAGGTTGGATGGGATCTTGAGAAACCTGGTCTAGTGGAAGGGGTCCCTGACAATGGCAGGGGTGGAACTCCATGATCTGGAAGGTCCCTTCCAGCACAAACCATTCTGTGAGTGTTGGCTGTTAGTTTTTCAACCCCAGGAAAATGAAGGCTGCTCACATTCATTAGGAATGTCTGAGCTTGCATCTGAAACAAGAGTAATAAAGGTTTTCTGGAAGGAATTCTGTCTGAAATTGAAATTTCACAGTATAGTCATTCCTACTGAACACATATGGAAATAAAAAAATATATATATAATTTGGAGATTCACACAAATACATACAACTACTTGTGAAACTGACCTGAAGGTGTGTTTTGTTTTGCTTTTGTAGCTCAGTTCATGATTGTATATTGTACAGCAGTAAAAAACATCCCAACACAGACAGTTTAACGGAGCACTCCCATCATGCAGGTATCACAACAAAGAAAATAATTACACAGGACTGATATACCTTCTGTGAATTAGTACAAGCTATTTATGAGTTAGAGCACTATACACCCAAGGAAAGATAATTTATTTCTTTCTGTGTGTATTGACTGGTTCCTCACTTTTTTAAAAAGGGAATAAATAATGTTTTCTGCTCAGCTCATTTGAAGGAAGATAGAACGAGTGTGCAGTTACGAGCTTTGAATAACTTTACTGCTTCTGTTTCTCTGGCAATAAAACGATCTACTATAATAGACCATTATATAAAAACTTTTTTGACAAGTGCTTTTATGAAAATTGAGCATTGGAAAATTTCTATGGGTTGCAGGTTCCCTTGGGAAGAAAAAATGATAGGAAATTCCTTTCAATCTTGTCAGCACAATAAAATACTGCATTTCATATATACAAATAATGTGAAGAAATTACTGCAAAATGCAACCCAACTCGGATGTGTATAAAATTGAGAGAATCAATCAGAAATGTTTCTATCTTGATGTTCCAAAATAAATGCAAGCAATAAACATTCCATTTTCAAATTAGTTCATGATAATAATGCATCTTTACTGAACTCATATAAGGAAATGAATTATTTGGTATAAACAGAGAAAACAGCACAGAATGTGCAGTATATCAGGATAAAATGTTCATAGGAATTCATACAAAGTGGGAGGTATTTCATAGTGAAGATTAATACAGAAAATAATTTACATTCAATTGTGTTAAGAAGTGTACAGCAGACAAAATTGAGGCTGGTGGAATCTGTTATCCCATTCTTATTGAAATTACATACCTTTCATCCTTTCTAGGCCTCCTACTACATCTTTAACTCATTCCAACATGGACCAGATATTACAGATCCTTATGTCATATTCACATGAAGATATTCAGAAACTGAATATATCAGTCTAAAAGAAAACACTTTTCACATATATATATTTGCACTTTTCTCTCTTCATTGCTTTGTAATTCCAGGTTGCACACAAATGCACTATATAAGGTGCATTTTATCTATGTATTTCTTTGTTCTTTTCATTACCCCTAAACCCAGTTGAAGACAAATAGTTAAAAAGGAAGGCTCACTTTGCCCATATCCAAAATGGGGCAAATTGCAGGGAGATAGTAGTTCTTATCTTCTTCCTTCCACATGGGCAAAACAAAAAGTAACAAACAAAGAATAGCCTAAACATATCTGACAATAATAATCAATCCAGGGGCAAAAAAAACTTTTTGAGAAATGAGTAGAAGTGCATGCAACACTATGAAAGATCTAAAATACTCTGACTTTCACAGAATTACAGAATCACACAATAGGTGAGGCTGGAAGGGGCCTCTGGAGGTCATCTGCTCAAATCTCACTGCTCTGGCAGGGCCACCTGAAGCCCTGCCCAGGACTACAGCAATTTCCAATCACAAGAGATATCAGCAGTGTTCAGGGTGAAAGGGAACTGTTGTAAGGAAAGCAGAATATGATGCATGCTTTTTGCATTAAGCAGGGGACATGATAACCTTCCACGATGAGGTGACTCACTTTGGTTGATAAGGGGGGAGGAGGGACATTTTTATACAATATCTTGTTGGATGGTTTAAATGAGAACTCCACTGTTTTTCTTAGTAAAGGTCATTTGGAAAACTGGTACACCATTTCTTGGTACACAGGTTTTTCTCATTTCAGGGTACAAAAGAGAATTAATAAGGACTGGCATCTTCCCAAAACAAAATGTATTACCATTTTTCAATGTGAATTAAAGACATTTTAAGAGTAAATAATGATTTCAAGGGCTGGAGCTTTTGTCCCTGTGAACAGGCAATCTTAGGAAAGCAGTATGAAATGGATAACGGTGCTGTCTGATTTCTACAGAAGACAAATAAAATACCTAAAGAAAAGCTGGATGACTCATCATACAGCCTGAAGGTTTTTCTAAAGTAGCCTGAAGACAAAAAAGAGAGTTTAGTCACTATAGACTCCCAGAGAAAGCAGAGATGAGAACATACAGGGTAAAGAAGAAAACACACATAATACCAACTGTACCAAACATGTCAGGGAATTTGGCAATACCAATTGATTGGGGTTTTTTCCACAAAAATTCTTGGCTGTCAGAAGATATCTTTGACACTTTTGTTTCACTTCTAATGATAGTTTAAATTGCAATAATGATTTTGACAACTCTAATTTTCCTTTCTGTAGAATAAAGGGCTTTGTGAAATGAGTCCAACTGGTCTTGAATCTGTGACAAAATATCTTCAAATCTACATTCAGTCCTTACATTGTAAACACAGACATTGCCAAACTGTGACTTCACACATTATTCAAGAACTCTTGAATACTTGCACCAGAAATGTTTGATCTATTATTTCATGTTTGTTCAAACAATGCAAAACATTATACATTGTGAATTAGACAGCATCACAACTTTTCTTGGTAAGTAGCTATTGAAAAGTGGGGGAGAAAATCCAGTGCATAGTTTTCTTCCACGTGGGGCATGAAAACAATAGAAAGATCATTTTAGCAGTGAGAAACCAGATATCCAGGGCAGATGATCATGTTCACCAATAGGCAGGAGTCTGAACTATTAAAGTATAATGGTGGAAAATTTCTTCCAGCCTACACTGAGTCACCCCCATTATATCAAATACTAAGACAAAACAGAGATGATACCAAACCTCTGGGTCCTAACAAGTGCCTCTGAATCTGAAGAGATTAACAAGCAGTCTACAGTAGAAATTCATATACCTGAAAAAACACTTGAACAAACTCATGCAAGTTAAACATCATAATAAAACTATAGCTTCTTTCTACTCCAGAGAAAAATGAGGGATGTAGTACTAAATGAACCAGACACTTGATGTGGAATGGCCCAAACAAATGCTGAAAGCCCAAGCATGACAATCAGTCATTTGTCTCCTGATGCCTAATGGAGACATTGGAGTTCCATAAACTTCCTGAAGACAGAATAAAACCTTTCTAAGGAGTGCTTTATTCTGCTAAAAGTTTTATTGCAGAGACACTGTCATAACATCACAAATACTCATTGGAAATACCACCACTGTACCAGAGGACTTTTGTCTTCCAAAGCCATATGCTTTTAGTCATCTATCCAGGGATTAGGAATTCAATCTGCATGGCTGCTACTTCCACAAATATAAGGGAATGAAATTCTGCCTTTCAAATTAAATTAACCAAAAAATCTCTCCATATCTTTTTTCTTTTTTTTTTGTTTTGAAAAATCTGGGTAGTCACAGACTTGTATGATCTTCCTTTCCCCTGAAGCACAAATATCTGCTAAAACTGGATTAAGTGGAACAAAAGCTGCAGTCTATATGCATGTGAAATTTTGATAATGCTGTTCTCCTTCTGAGAGAGCAATAATATTGTCAGTAGCTTTCTTGGCACTCGTGGCATCATTGAAGATAAAACATAAGCATCAGAATACAAATGTGCCACCAACAATGTGTGCTCACAGCCCAGAAAGCCAAGCATGACCTGGTCTGCAACATCCTGGCACCAGAGAGGGGCCTCTGCTCTGGTGAGACCCCACCTGGAACACTGCATCCAGCTCTGGGCTCCTCTGCACTGGAAAGCCAGCTGTGGGAGTGGATCCAGGGAGGCCACAAACATCACAGGGCTGGAACACCTCTCCTATGATGTCAGGTTGAAACATCTGGGATGGTTCTGCCTGGGGAAGGAAAGGTTCAAGAAGGACCTCATTGCGGCCTTTCAGTACCTAAAGGGAGCTTGTGAAAAGTGGGGAGAGGGTCTTTTTATAGATGCAGCAGTGACAAGACAAGGGACAGCAGTTTTAAACTGAAAGAGTGCAGGTTTACATTAGGTGTTAGGAAGAAATTCTTTGCCCAGAGGGTGGTGAAACACTGGAATAAATTGTCCAGACATGTTTTGGATGCTTCATAGCTGGAAGTGTTCAAGGTTGGATGGGATTTTATGGGGCCCTGAGAGAGGGCATCTGGAGAGTGGCATCCCTGACAGTGGTAGGAAGGTTGGAACCAAATGATCTTTAACATCTCTTCGAACTCTAACCATTTTAGGTTTCTTTTTCATTTTGAAAGGCAGAATTTAATTCCCTTATATTGTGGAAGTAGCAGCCATGCAGACTGAGCTCCAAATCCCTGGATAGATGACTAAAAGCGTATGGCTTTGGAAAACAAAAGTCCTCTAGTACTGTGGTGGTATTTCCAATGAGATTTGTGATTTTATGATAAGATCATACAAGTCTGTGACTGCCCAGATTTTTCAAAACAGAAAAAAAAAAGATATGGAGAATTTTTTGTTAACTTAATATCTCACAGAAAACAATATAGTAGACTTATTTGTACTATGACAAAAGAAACTGTAGTATCAGAATTTCTCTTATCTATGGAATGAAAAAAAATTATCTGTCAGAGAATAATGAGATACAGTCTGTTCTGATTATAAACTAGCATCTCACAGAAAATGAAGAGGGAAAAAAGATCATTTAATCAAATTCATTGCCAAACATCAAAAGTATTTCAATGTGACAATAAGACTAAAGGATAAGGCACACCTGAAAAAAAGTCATATTCTACTTTCCATAAAGCATGAGACCACTGAAAAAGCTAGTATGTGTATCAGAAATAAGAGGGAAATGTGTTGAAGATGTTACAAGCTCATATCTAACTGTGAAGCATGCAAGCAGATCTCATCCAGCTTCAGACTGCAAATGGAAACCAATTGGCCTTCATTTCCTGGTAATTTACAGAACAGCTGGAGGCATACTCACTTATTAAAACTAAAAAGTGTTTAACATTTCAAAACACTCCCATTTAAAACTTGAGGTCTGAAATAAACTGTAAAATATTAATGAAATGCTTTTAAATATCTTTCCTTCAAAGGGGATGATGGTGGAATTTCCTCACTGATATAAAGTTCCCAGTAACTCTTGCTTTGTAACATCCCTTACAAAATGTTCACTGGCATTTCTGCATACAAGCAGGAAAGCAGCATCTGACCACTTCATTGGAATATTTGTGGTGGTATCAAGATATTTGGAGTGAATTTAGCAGTCTAGCGATGTCTATAGTGTAAATGTCTGCATTCAAACATGTCTCCTTTGAATTCCTTTTTAGGCAATAGATAAAGTCACTTATGTGAAGCATCTGACCAGCTATGGGATTTAATAAGTCACATCTTAGGTGTATAAACTGTATTGTATCATCTATAAACAGGGTCCTGATCTTGTAAAAATATATTTACATGGAAATTTCATAGGGCGTGTTCAGAAGGGGACCTTAGGGTATCTGTTATATCTCTCCTGACCTTCTACTTCCTTTTAGGCCTCAGGAGCCACCAAAAATAAAGGACAGGAATGTGTTAGGAGATTAGTTGTCTTTTTTTAAATCCCCATTTTCATGGGAAATCTCTGTGCTACTTAAGCACTGGGATGTGTTTGGATATGAAGGTGCTGACTATCAGACCACACAGGCAGGAAGAAGATTCTCTTCACCCTTAGGCTGAGCCAGTTTGTTGTAAGGTGTCAGCAAAACCAGGCACAGTCTTGGCTGATGTTGGTTGATGAGAAGTGGCACAGTGGAGAGGACACATTTCAATTGCAAGTGAAACTGGTTTGGCTTTCTGTAGAAAATACAGAGGGTGACAGCCTGCATCCCTCAGAGGTCTGAGATCCAGACGGATCATAAATCAAAGCAGGCATGGAAAGTTTGGGTGCCTCCAGATTCCTGCTTAAAACTAATTAAGCATATGCTGAATTATTTGGAAACAACTAGAAAAGGGGTGTTGAGTCTTCAATCCAGGATAATTAAATCATTATATTAGGGAAAAAACTCTAATATCATTGAGTCCAACTAATGTATGGTTAACCCTACACCACAATATTGAGCACTAAACCATATTCCCAAATGCCATTATGTGGTTTCAGCATTACAAGGATCAATATATCCTTCTGGTCTGGTTCATGATGGCACCTCTTTTGTCATAAGCTTCAAGTGAAATCTTCCAAGAATATTGTCCTGACTTTGAGACAACTGACCTAGTATGGCCATGTGTTTAGAGAAACAAATCTCTTTTATGACTGGAAGAAAAGTTACAATTTCTTGGGAGTAAGGTGGTATATTTTTACTGGGACCAATAATAACATTGAAACAAAGTCCTGAAAGAGCTTTGGGGTGACAAAGCAAGAGAGCAAAGAAAACTCCACAGTCAGCCATAACAGTGACAGTGATGGTGTTCAAGAGGAACAGTGGCAATGTTTGACATAAAGTGCATATTCAGTTTATGCTTTGGGGGACAATCCTAGGTACCAATGCTACAGGCAGCATAAAATCATAGTGCAGGACTTCTAAATCTTCTGCTTCTCTAGATCTTCTATGTCTTTGCAGTGCTAGAACTAAAAAAAAACTATGGAACAAAAAGACACATCTCACAACCTGTGTTGACTGCACACAGAGAGAGTCACTGGAATGAGAATTATTTAAGACCATTATTTTCTCTTCAAACCCGTTTTATATGTCAAGGAAGATTTACATAATGCTGCTTTTAAAGGTAACAGAATTTTGAAAAACACATTGCCAATTTATGCCAAATTGGTGACAAGTTGTAAATCTAAATGAACTACTCCTGACAGCAGACATCTGAACATGCAAAGAGGTATCAGACTATTCAATATGCTTATTCAAGGTCTTCAAAAGAGACTACAAATAAAGGAATAGGCAACTTGTTGATTCAGTACTTTACTGAAATACAGACTTTGGACAAATAGCAGCTTCTGCAAACAAAATTGTGGAATAAAATACAGTGTTACTCTTCTGGCCTAGTCCTGCTGCTTTTGAAAAGTTAAGAAATACTTCAATCCATAGAAAAGAATAACTATGGTGTGTGCTGTTATTTTGGCTGAAGCAAAGAATTTGGAAATGGGAAAATATGTCAGGACCACAAACTCTAGCAAATGGAAAACAGTGATAGAAACATAATTGGAAAGAAACACTCAGTGGCATGTCAAGACATTCAGCTTTATTGTTTGGATGTAAAGATCTCTACCATACCACCACAGAAGCTTTGACTGAGATTATTTTCACAGATGTTTTTTGAATGAAACTACAAGTACGAGATGGGCAGCAGGAGGCTGGAGGAGATTTTCTCCTGCACCTGTTTTTTAAGAACAAATAATAATCTTTGACAACTGTATAGTATGAACAAGGAAACTACATCACTTTTTCATGATGTAGAAAAAATATTCTTTTTAGAGAAAAATACATTTTAGAGAATTTAATTCCAATGCATGCTGACTTTGCACAAAATTAATTATGGAGTCATAATTATTCTAAATACTGATGTTTGACTGTGTTGATTGCATTACACACAGCAAAGGTTCAAATTTTGGCAAAACAAATCAGAAATCTCTTAAGGCATTATTAATAAACCATTGTAAATGTTGAAAAATAGCCCACAAACAAGTGAGATAGGTGGAATCTTCTTTACATCATAAGAATTAGCTAATATTTGGTTTAATGACACATCAATCAACAGGATGAAAAATGGACACAGACATTCCAGTCATTTAACATAGTCCAGCAATACTAACAACCTGATGGAAAAATGTAGGGAAAGAACAAAATATTCTGCTCTGCTTTCCATAAGTTTTGCAGTTGTCTTCTACAAAATTAGTCAAGCAAAACCAAGAAAAAATTTAAAAGTATATGATTTCTTTTTATATAAATACACTCATCAGGATAGTAGGATATTCAGCTTAATTATGAAGCTAAAGACTTCACTATCAAATGAGAGGATAAAATATGTTCAGCTGTACTATTTTCAGACAAACTGAGATCTTTATTTTGACACTTGCTTCTTATCTGCAGAGATTTCATCGACACCAAGAAATATGTACATAGCATAATTACAATGTACAGAGAAAAGAGCTTAGATAAAAGGCTGCTACCTCTTACCGAAATGGTTGCATGCTGATCTCCAGCCTATCTCCAGGGAGAGGCACTCATAAGGACAGTATAAAACCCCCATTAGCCACATCATTCAAGAGTCTACCTCTTGATTATATGAACCACATGAGCCAAAGGTGACTGCACAGGAAGGTCCTGGAGCAATGGGAGAGATGTGCATAAATTCTTCCCAGGGGTGCTCCTTGAGAGCTAGCCAAAGGGGAAGTCACGAGCTTAATAATGCAGTAGTGGTGCAGGATGTCCAATAGAATTCCTCTCCATGCCCTGTCTGAAGCACGGAACTGTGGAAATCCTAACCCTAGGCAGGAATGTGGCCAATGCTGGGCACATGACATACATCAGCAAAGCAAAATCAGGTTCCAGACACACACATTTTTTGATAACACCTAGGGTTGGACCTACCAAAACTAACCAAAAAGCCCATGGGTTTAGATTTTTCCAAAATTTTAAGATTTCCCCCATAGAATTCAGAACAGTATGAGAAATGAGCATCGATCAGCACAAATCAAGATAATCTCTTGGAATTTATCCAAGAGCAAACTGCTCCACCTTTTCTGGAATGACACATACAGGACAGGCTGAAGGTGGAAGTATTTTTATGGCATTCTGCAGCAGAAACAAATCAAACAGACAGCTTGCTTTGATTTCTCAAGACATAAGGGAAGGGAAAGATTACTCTGAACATATTGAAAACATAAAAAGAGCACTAACCTGCATGTAAGGCATTTAACTTTATAGCATGTGTATAAAGCTGTGATACAGCGCAGATCACTGACTAGTGATTTTACTATAAAACCACATACATCATTTTCTCCCTCCCTATTAAAAAAATACCTTTTTGGTGGGAAAATTGCACTTCACTGAAAAAAATAAAATATGTTTTAGGAAAAATATCATCAGAGAAGGCTTTTTGATTATTCTGGATTTAAGAAGTTAAGGAAAAACTCTTGGTTGTGTGTATAGATGCAAGATATATTCTCACATCCTGGAAATCACCATTCCAAAGACAGATGATATGACTTTATGGCTTTCAGATTGTGTATAGGAGACCACAAGTAGAAATGTTTCTAAATTGTTTGATCTAAGAGAAAATGTGTATATTGCAAGCCCAGCAAAATAAATGCTCAGTTGAAAAGCCAAAAAATATTTCTCTATTAGCAGACACCTGCTATAAATATTCTGTGTCAGGTGTAAGGGAAAAGAACTCTGAAAGAGAAAGCAGATAAATTCTTTACTGATAATATATTAGGTTTAGTAAAGAGAAAAAAATATATGTTTAGACAATTTGGTAATCAGTGATTCTATTTGGAATAGTGATTTGCTAATCAGAGATCCTAAAATTGTAACTAATTATATTAAAATTAATATTTGCTCTCATATGAAACCGTCGGGTTAGTATTTATACCTGTTCTGTTATGATGAAGATCAAAGGACAGAAGACAGTGATGAAAAATTCATCATATAAATTTAAGCAGAAGCCAGTTTTCACCATCCAAATGCTTGCAGGAAAGGAAGATTAGGATGAACACAATAAGTGAGGAAGCACACATGGCCTGTCTTTGTCCTTGGCCCCAGTGGATATACACAGACTTCTCTTTGGGAAAGAGGAATACTTACTCCAACATTTTAAAATGAAAATAATTATGGGATGGACATCTTACCATGGGTGCAAAGAGATCATAATAAATTATATTGCTGTAATATCACAAGTATCCAGAAAAAATAAAAATGGTGCTAACATTGTAGTGTGTTAGTTCTTTATCTATGCAGTCTTTGTCCAAAAGAAAAATAAAGGATTGAATATAAACCCTTTTGTGCACAATTTCAGGATTTCACATGAAACTCTCATATAAACCTATTACAGAACAATCATTCAGAGAGCAGGAACAATGAGGAAAATTCAGAAAGTTTATCAACACTGCAGCCCTTCAGCTCTACATGAAACATCAGGAAAAGCCCAATACTGTAATAATATACCAATGGCCTCATATACCATAGATAAAAACTTTATTTTATAAATAGTTAATAAAATATGGGAATTATTATATTATTATTATAAAATTTCTGGTCTCCATGTGTTAAAATGGCTGGAGAAATAGAAATACCTTGCTGTATAGCTTGTTCTTGGTTAAACTGATCAGGGATCTGGTGTCTGCTCTGACTTTTGTAACCTTTTTAAGTGCTTTGATCTAAAACATATAATCACCTTTCCTCAGAGCACAAGATGTGCAAATAACAACAAGAATTTTTGCAGCAGTAATGAAAAATGACAAAGACATGTACACACACTTTTTTCAATATATCACCTGATTGATTTCATTGTAGCACAAAAAATTTCTGTAGCAGAACTCTTTGGCAGAAAATTACTGATATGCAGTTTCAGAACAAGTTCTTTTTAAGTAGCCTTTCAAATATAAAGATACAGAATAAATCAACAAAAATTATGAAAATCATCATCCCATACAAGAGTAAATTACTGAAGTCTCAAGCAAACAGGTTTCAAAAGGTTCAGTGTTCTATGCACACTGCTTTGACTGCAGAGACAGTTTTTTTTAAAATCAGTCTAAAATAACATATATTGTATCAATTTCTGAATGATGGAAAATTAGACACTGGGAACTATTTCCTTCTTTATTCCCTCAATAATATAAAAATCCCTCAACCAGGCTGTTGGTCCCTTCATAAATACAGTAGTCCAGAAGGGAACTTGTGAAAACCAGCCATCCCTGAATAGAAATTGCTTATTTCATTTATAAAGCATACTTTAAAAATATTTCTCCATTTTTACTAAGTTCTTGAAGCAAATAAGAAAATCCTGCGTTATAAAAAGTTATGTTTTTAGGAAGTAAACCAGTGGAAGGAAAAATAAAAACAAGAAAATAGATCTGTTAGATTTTTTTCAGTAGAATACCTTGACCCTGAAAATGGATGTTCTAACCCTGCAGGTCATGGGTTCACTTTCTGTATAATGACAAAGATGGTAGTCATTACGTTTGCATAGGATTAGTAATTGCACTTGTTGGCTTTGCTTAATACATAACAATTAGAACCTCAAGCTCAACAGTTTTTCTCTGTTAAACTCCCTTTCACAGTATCCATTCAAAATAATATATAGTGTTGGGACTAAAATGTACCACAGCATTGTTCTGTCTCTTATTATTAAGCCCTTTCAGTCAAAGTGGGAAACTGAAGAAAGCTCGGTTTCCTTGCCCCAGTAGCGTGACCGTGTTCACAGGGGTCTTAGGATCAGGGAAGAGATGAGGATCTGACTCCATGTTTCAGAAGGCTTGATTTATTATTTTATTATATATATTATATTAAAACTATACTAAAAGAATAGAAGAAAGGATTTCATCAAAAGGCTAGTTAGAATAGGGAAAAAAGGAATGATAACAAAGGCTTGTTTCTCGCACAGAGAGTTTGAGCCAGCTCACTGTGATCGGCCATTAATTAGAAACAACCACATGAGACCAATCACAGATCCACCTGTCGCATTCCACAGCAGCAGATAACCACTGTTTACATTTTGTTCCTGAGGCCCCTCAACTTCTCAGGAGGAAAAATCCTCCTGAGTAGGACAAAAAAGATCCCAAAACGGACACAGTAGTGTCTGTTTTGGGATTTTTTTTTTGTGGATTTTTGCAGTTGCCAGGATTCTTAAAATGCAGTCTCCTATATTTCTGTTGTGGGAAGTTCCAACAAACAGAAAAAATAAAATAAGGAACCTGGTAATGAAAATAGATACTCAGAAGCTTTTAAAAAGCACACTCAGCAGTTTTGAAATGAAAAGTGAAAACTTTACTACATCTGGGTCAAATCCAGGTCCATTGAAATGTGACTGAGAGCTATTACAATCTGTGTGAAATGAACCAACTTATGGACAGGGATTCCTTTCCCAAAAGTGTCATTGTTTGCTCCAGAAATGTTCTGAAAATGCGCTCAGTGCTAACCCAGGTCATCAACTATTGCAAACAGCAGCTGATGCTGCTTGAAACTTCAGCAGCTGGGGAAAAGCTCGTGAAAATGCTTACAAGTTCCTTGACAAGGGAGGGCTGTGTGAAGAAACAGGGCAGCAGAGCTGTTAGAGCCTCTGCTGTTTTCTGTGCAAGAAGGCACTTTGCAATGTGCTCCAAACCCATCTGCACAATGAAGGAACTATGGTCTGTAGACAGCCCCTTGCTGGACAGAGCCAGGAATCCCAGCATTTCCAAACCACACTGTAACCACGGGCAATATCCAACCAAACTCTACCAAGCTGCTGCCTGCTTCAGCTACAACTGGAAATTAGCCTCAGCTCGCTGTTGAAGTTGTAACAATCCACACACTGAGCAAAGAACACAACTGAGTTAATTCAGCATCATCTCAACCCTTCCAAATGGAAACACTGAAATGTAAACAAAAATTTTGGAAAATTTAAAGCCATGTGAGGTCTGGGGGAAATCATCCAAAGTTTTAATTCATGGCCCTCAATAGCTTTAGGCTTTTGCAAAGTGATTTTTAATAATATAAAATATGTTATTACTACTGCATTGTCTGAACTTATTTGATTTAGGTTTGTTTTGTACTGTACATGATAGTACTAAATATTTATAACAAAGAAAAATTTACTTATGAAAAAAAGAAAAAAAAAGTATGCTAATATATTTCTCCTATAAAAAGCATTGCCTAAATTAACACATTTTTATGACGTATTTTGTGTTTTCATGACACTGGCTTTCCTTTTGAAAAAGGTTTCTGTAAAAGATTTAAAATATTCTTTCATCTATTAACCAGCATGAGAGGAACCATGGAAGACTGTTTCCTTGAATAAAGGAACAAAGATAAAATTGTCCCAAGTAAAATAAACACTTCAGCAGTAAAATAAACACTTCAGCCATTAATTGAAAACTAGCCTGCATGATACAGATTCTGTGAGTCTCTGTGTCATGTACTAGCAGCACTCAAATATATACAGCCTATTCAACTTTTGCATAATAGTAGACCAACCTAGAAAATTATAGTAATGCAAAGTGGGTTGCTCTACCAATTCAGGTAAAAGACCCCATAAGAGAAAGAGATGAAAGAACTGAGAGGAATCCATATCAGATCCATCAGAGGGATTTACTAGACAGGATGATAACACCCTGGCTTATTGCTGCATAAACTTCATTAAGGATG
Organism: Zonotrichia leucophrys gambelii; assembly: GCF_028769735.1. Lineage (NCBI taxonomy): Eukaryota > Metazoa > Chordata > Aves > Passeriformes > Passerellidae > Zonotrichia > Zonotrichia leucophrys. Next base: position 81,917,575 of record NC_088169.1, read on the forward strand.
ACTAGGATACTATTTTAGGGATAAATTTGTGAATTTTGATTTATTTCCCACTCTACCCAGCAAAAGGAGAAAAGTGGGCTTCTTTCAAGCATATATACCTGAAAGCCCCTATGAATTATTGCAGAAGGACATTTGATCACCATGCAGTCAGAAAAATATCAGTAATCCATATTATTACTGAGGAGCTTAATTGAGAGTCTAGAGTAGAAAACTCAAGAAAACATCAGCTGAAGGGCTCAGACCAGTGTTTTGCTTTTCTTAAGAATTCGAGAGAATTACAAATTTACAAAGAAGGACTTTATCAACATTGGGTGCTGCTCACAGCATAAAAAAATTATAAAAAAATAGTGTGTTCTAGAAATTATAGTTTGGATTACTAAAATGTGATATCTAAGCTGCAAACACATACTTTAATTATTTACCTAACATATTTGATATATTCTACAATTTTTTATACCACAACCACTGCTGAACTTCAAATAAATGCCAAGATAAGTCAAAAAGGCAGCATGAGAAATGTTTCTGCCCTGTCTCTTAAGAAATAATGTGTTACATTATTGCCTCTCAAGAAGATGACTTTATTAGATTTTTAAATGTGATTTTTTTCTGTATGGGAGAGAATCTAAGTCATAAACTGAAATTTTCTGTTTAAAGACAGCACCAAGATACAAAATTATGTTTCTGGTACTTTTTCAGGGGTCTTTATTGCAGAATAATCATAATCATAAATCAAAAATATAGAGTTAAAAAACCTCTCTCACATTTCAGAGGCAATAGCGCACTGTCCTGAATGCATTGAGCTAATAGGTGAATTTTTTGATTGAATGACAGTGGCACAGTGTCTTCCAGATTAATGTACATCGATATAATGAATAAAAAGTATTTTTGCATATTTTTAAGAATAAGAATAACTTTATTTGAGTAAGATATTTTCAAGGACACACAGGCTGAGAAACTATGACATTTTGTCTGCTCCCTGCCCAGTAAATTATTCTCCACTAGATTCAAAAGAAAGCTACAATGGATTTACAGATCTTGATTTAAGCTGGTAAATCCCTCATTACCATCAAATTATACAGCCTCTAGACCTCTTAGTAGCAGAGTTTTTATGTACAAAGGCCTAAGGATACCAACATGGCAGCAATTGCAAGAAGATGTAGTAACCATTACGAGAATGCTATAGGTAGGAAAAGAAAGGAAAAATATTCTGATGTGCCAATTTTTCTTTAAATCTCTTTCTTGGCTTTCTTGTGTATTTTTTTCCAAGTATATTAACCAACATAATGGACAGTGTTAATCTCCTACAAATGCTGCCTAGCTAGTAATGTAGTTACTTAAGTTAAAAGCAAAGCCCTGGTTGTCTACAACTAAATAATCCAGATTTTTGCTTTAAGTTTCAGAGTCCACACCTGCACAAATCTCATCTCTTAAACACATTTTGCCTTTAGTATTGCAGTATAAAGAGCAGTTTAGCCATACAGAGCTGTGACTCTGTAATTGCTGCAAAACACCTTCAAGACAGCTTACATAGTTTCATATGGTTTTAGTGAATAATTAAATAGCTTTTCCTTATAAATTGGGTCCATTTGTAACAATATTGGTAGAAGATTTCCCTCCATTGACTTCAGTTTTCAGGCAGATTTCGGCCTGTATAACCTTCTTTGGAGTTCTTACACTTCCTTGGGTTGTTCAGTCAACATCACAAATATTAACTGGTCATTTGCAATTGATAGATAAGATGTAACTGGGAAGATGAAAATATGTGTGTAGACCCTGCAAGAAAACGTGCATTTTAACTACCCTTCTTTTATTTAACTACTCTTTTTTCACTTAGCTTCACTAAGATCTCCAGTCAATCAATAATTTTGAATCTCACATTTTAAGACCTGTAAAATCTGGCAGAAATATTTTTAACATATTGCATATCACCCTTGAGACTGCAATATGTGGGAGCTGGAACTGACTAGTCATGTTTAAAAAAAGCATTTGCAAAAACCGCCAGTACTAAAATATTTATGGTCTTCCCTCAATTAGAATATGAAAAGCATTTCAAACCAACTTCGTTAGTACTTTGCAGCTTTTGATGTGTTACTGAAACATAGAAGATAAAAATAATATAAAATTAAAACTGAGGTGAAATACAAATAGTTTCTCATTCTAAGGAATGTCTGAAAAGCCTTGAATAGGTTATTTTTAAGGAAATTTGCTAGAGATCTGAAAACTCCCAAGTTTTCTGGGGAACACTGCTCTTGAAAGAAGGGTGAGTTTTGTGCCTTTGAGTAGCATTCTACTCTAAGTTTCAGGTTTAGATATTGGTGAGGACACAGTGACAGATTTTGGTAAAACAAAGGATTACTTGCTTAACTCCACCAAACTGTCATAAACTAGTCAGTGTCTGTACAGAACCACTGAAGATTTAGGGGAGGGGAGGGTTATGCTGTGGAAGACAGTCTTGAAACATTCATTCTTTCAGCAAAAATGGAGTGTATTATTTTTTCATCAATAACTTTTTGAACAAAGTAAAAGTTTATCATCGAGCTGTGTTTTTAAGATACAGCCTTCCTCAGAGAGAGAATCTAATCCAGTCCAGACAATAGGTTTTGATTAGGTAGCAGTTTGCCCTCAAATGAAGGGCTAAAGCAGAACAGAGTAAGAACATTATCGTATGGTTTTTACACAAAAATTTAAAAGTAGCCTCTCAAGAGGCTTTTAAGCTCTCCAGAATTTCTTAAAGTCTTGAGAAGCTAAAACTGAGATATGCTAAGAAACTTTCAGGGTGTTCAACTTTGAGTGATCTTCTGAAAGGCTCAGGTATTTCTCTGTCCCTTCACCAATTCACTGCATCAACACTGCCCAGTAAGTGCAATCTACAGAGAATTTAATCTATTTATGTTGTCTCTAGCAAGAAAGGTGGAAGGAGGCACAAGCCTTGAGAGAAGACATCTTGTACTGAGTAAGGAATCCAAGTCTACTTTACACAAGAACCAATCTGGAAAATTTTTATGGTTCAGGACTGATTGGTTATTGTTACCAAAATTTGTTCTTCGATAATATAACACTAGTTCTCACTAACCAGCCAAAATTCATAAGCAGTTTAAAGACAATTGGTAGAGTCCTCTCTCTAAACCTCTAGCAAGTGTTCTCTGATGTGTTTTCTGTCTTTTGAAAATTCTCAGTGAGTATACCTGAGCTGTCATCTTTAGCCATAGCTGGTTTGGGGATTTTTATGTTTTGCTGTGGTTTTTTGTTTGATTTGTTTTTTTCCTTAATATTTGTTTATTCACCTTTCACAGCTATATAACATTTAATTGGATAAATTGAAAATTACCATCTGGAATTAGTGAGATAGATAGATAGATAGATAGATAGATAGATAGATAGATAGATAGATAGATAGATAGATAGACAGAAAAATAAGGAAAGAATATGAGCTTTCATGTCATTGTTTCAAAAATATAATTCTTTTTTATATTCATTCAGAAGCAGATGAAATTTGCGCATTTTCTTTCCTACTAGATATATAACTCTTGATAAGGAAATGCTGGGCAGCTTTGTGATTATTACTTTTTCTTCAACTTCTTTTAAAGGCTTTACTACACTCAGTCTTGCAACTGCTCAAGTTTAGTCACTTCATTTGTTGCTAATGCGAACATGCAACTACACGATCAGAACCTTCATTTAAGCATGTATACAAGGCTTTTTATACACAAAATAATTATGCAAATACAATAAGCAAGAAGAGATTTACAAACTCAAACAGGTGTGCAACTTTTACCTTGCCTGAACATCTGTTAGGTTTGTTAAAATCACATGAAAATTAGATACAGCGTGTGCATTTTGTTTGCATATGCAAAATCTGTAGCACTTTTAGAGGCAGCTTTAATGGGTTATAAACCATGAAGGAATGGAAGACATTACAGGCAGACCATGATTATCTACATACACATAAATAAATATGGGTGTGTAAATATGTTTATATGGTATAAAAACTGGTCCTGTTTTTCTCCTTATTAACATGAACAGAAAATAGAGTTGAAATACTGTGTCTTTCAGGCAGGGGGAGTATTTTTAAGGCACAGTTTTTCTTTTAGCTTTGACTTAAATTTGCTTCAGTAGCTTATATAATTATGAGAAAATTGTAAAGAAAATTACCATCTAATTCTGTTAAGTGAGTATCAGAGAGGGAATCTTCTGTTCTCATGTTGGAGATCCATGGAACAGAGGCACCATCTGAACAGTTGCTGAAAGCTGCTTTCACAGACATTGGGCAGAGTTCAGCAAAACTGGGCTCAAATTTGTCTTCATGCTGTCCTTTTCTCTACAAGCAGCATTTAGACAAGTAGCTTTTACATGGATGTCTGATGAAATACTGTAGTCTTCCATATTTTCCTACTACTGACCCACTTTTTTTTTTGTAAGAGAAAATGGTCTTTTTAAGTAATCTAAATGACAATAGCTAAAGACTCAGCTGAACAGTTTACCCCTCTCCTGTAATGGAAATATTTGAAAACCTTATGTTGGGGTTTTTTACAGAAAATAGAGACACGATCACTGTGCCATCATTAAAACCAATTCTGTGCCATCAATTAAAGTCCATTTCAAAAAGAAATCAAATCGCTCTCTCATGGTGATTCTGTATTCAACTTAATAAAACTTAGAGGAAGATTCTGCTTTTCCAGCACAGCCTTGAACAATTGAAGATATGGTTCCCAAAATCTTCAAAGCTGCCTTGACTCTTCACATAAATCAATAAAAACATTTCTATTATTTATTTCATCAGGATTTTAAGAGTGCTTTTGCTGATCATGTCCCTGCTCAGAATAACACAGAATAGCCTTTAGTCCACACAGCTGCTTTCTCATCTCTCTGTGGAGAGGCTATTCAGCCATTTACAAAAATACTCAAATCTTTGTAAGAGGCAACAAATATTTCTGTGCATGCTTTCATAACTATCACAGAATAAAAGATTGTGGAGAGAGGTCCGTTTTTAAAGCTTTTATATGTCAATGTGCTCTTAAAGGTGTTTATATGAGGTTTACTTTTCTATCAGGAGAACATTGGAATAAAACAGTTTTGGAGAAACCTTTTTTACCTGTATTACAATGCAATCACTTAGATAAATGGAAAGCTTGATTTAAAAACAAATTTCTTTTATTTAACACCAAGACAGCAGTCTTGGAAAAAAGCCCACCCAACAACCCACACGTAAATCTCACTTACTTTTCCCAGAAAACTTTTTTTCTTACAGAATAAAAGAAAAATTACAAAACAAAATGAAGGGAAAGAAGTCAAATTCAAAAGATCTTTCATATCCTCTGGCTACTTTGCTGCATTCTAGTTCTGCAAGGAGATATAGTGCTCTTTCTTATTAGCTGGCACTGCAAGAATTTAAGTGACCCAGCAGTCAACATTTCCCACTGTGGCAAAAACAATTTTGTAATTGTCCTGTGAATTAGGGAAGTGAACTCTAGGAGGATTCTCGCATCGGGTATTTTCTTGGGCGATGAAGTGGAAATAATAGATTTAATGAGAACAGTGTAAGGATGTGGAATACAATTTCATTCTTGAGTAAATTTCACGTCTTTTCCAACCAGAAAGTGGAATAACGTAAAGCTTCAAGCAGGGAACTAACCTGGGGATCCTGCAGCTAAACGCAAATAACTGAATGGCCAGATTTGCATTTGAGCAGACGTGGATACAACACAGGAAAAAATAAACAGGAAACTGTGAAGTGGTTAGAGGCAGAAACTACAGCATTTTTCACATGCTGTGGGATTCATTCATGTAACTACCCCTCTACTGACAATGAAAATTGCTTGATAGGATCTGAACCCCCCACTGAAAAACTGTACCTCAACATGTGCAGGAATAAACTAGGAATTATGTCTGTATAAATCCCGTACCCTAGGAGTATGTGTACTCCAATTACCCAGCAGTGTCCGGATGAGTGGGGTGTACTGAAAGATTAAACATAAAGAGTCACTGAGTGCCCTCTGCTGTTACCTCAGTCACACTGGGACAATATTCCCACTCTTGCTGTACATGTGCATTAGTCATTGCACTGAAGTGCCAAAGACTCAGCAAAAAGTATTCCCAGGGAAACTCAGGAATGGAGCTATCCATAATGAAGGCATGGCTCTGCACTGTGATTGCTCTGCCCTGCATGGGGAGATTTTTGATTGTGCCTCCATGAAATCCATAAAGGGTGAAACAAATGCCCCCTCAGCAGCAGATGCCACAGCTGTGTCCCTTTTCCTTGCCACCAGCAAGTCCCCTGTCTTCTGACAACCCATCTGGCAACATCCCACACCAAGGATTAGGAGCAAAGCTGGTTTCCTAAGCAGTTTATGCAATGCATCTTATCCCTTATCAGGCCATGCAAATGGGAGAAAAAGGGACAGGCAAGACTAAGGCTTACTGTCCTGTGTTGTTCCTTGGCTGCACACCCTAGACTGGACAGGAACATTGTGTACCAGGCACTGCATGCAGAAACATTGGCTTCTGAAGTACAGAGCAACTTCGTGATCTCAAAAGCAGATAAATATCCAGGAAGGTGACCAGAAAAAGAACTAGAAAAATGGGGAGGAGGCTTGTGAACTTCTCAGTCCACCCGTGCAGGCACTCTTTTATGTGTGATAGCTAGCAGGATAACAGTCCTCTACCTGGTTTACAGGTGTACACTACAAACTGTAGTGACAAGGGAGATCTATGTCTACACATTCCCATTAATTAGGTTAACATTTGGGCCACATTGATTTGAATAAGGTACAAGACTCAAAGACATAGCTCAAATTTTGGTGTGTTCTACTGAAAGCAAGGAATTGGCTGGGAAAATACACACAACGAGCCACAGTTGTTTCAAGATTACAGCAGAAATCTTGTTTTGAACAGCTCTAGAAATTGGCATGTGTTAGTTTTATCTTGGTTGTTATGCTCCACAAGATAACGTCCATGACAGCCTGATCCTATTTCTTTGGAAGGATTCTGATAAAAGAGCTCAGGTCCTTTTATTCAGTGTACTTCCTTTAAATTATTATTTTTATGGCTGACTGTCTGTTTGCTGCAATGAAATTATACTTAGGATGTAAACCTTGTCATACTGGGTACAGAAGAAAAGTTTCAGTAAACAACTTCTTGGACTTGCTGAGGATACTTAGGCCTCTCAGAACTGTAAGTCTAAAAAAAAAATGTAAAGCAGTGACATGAAAAAATTGTCCCTTCTTTGGAAATGATAACGTTAAATGTTCTAAAACAGATTTTCAGACTTACTGTCCTACATGACAAGAACACTCTGAATAATAAAGTAATTCTACCTTTGCATGCTCAGAATGAATTTATTGACCTTTCAAGTATGAAAGACTGATTTTACAAGGGCGTGTAGTGGTAAGATATGGGGTATTGGCTTTAATATGAAAGATGGCATGTTTAGTCTAGATATTGGGAAGAAATTCTTTACTGTGTGGGTGGTGAAGTACTGGCACAGGTTATCCAGAGAAGTTTTGACTGCCTCATCCCTGGAAATGTCCAAGGCCAGGTTTGATGGTGCTTTAAGCCACCTGTCTAGTGGAAGGTGTCTCTGGCCATGGCAGAAGGTTGGAACTCCATGTTCTTTAATGTTTCTTCCAACCCAAATCAGCCCATGATTATGTGCTCTATGGATAGATACAAAGAATTTTGAAATTCTAGCTGCTTGTCAAGTCCTTCCTGTCATCTGCTTCAATGTATTCTGAAGCTGATGTCAACAATCAAAAAAGTCAGAAGATCAAGAGCAACTGAGAAGGAGTCAGACTACATTAACAATCTGCCACCAAACCACAAGGTTTGCTCTTGATTCAAGAGAGGAGGCAATGCACAGACCCTCCTTCAACCATTGTCATGGCAAATACCATCATCACAGCAAATGCTGTGACATCCAGCAGAGTTTGGATGCTTTAACTCCATCTGTGATCAAAGTCTGATAAAAAAATACCTCTTATTTTCTCCAGATATTTCTTCCTGTTGTTTAGTGCTGTCAGTCAGGGTACATACTGATGTGACTGCTCAGACAACAGACAGCACAGCCCTTGCAGCTGTTCAAGCCTCTTCTGGCAAAACATAGGAATATGCAGGAGAATCAAAGGTATTTAACTCAAATGAAACTCTTTTTGAAAACTCCTGAGATTTGTATCGGGAAACCCTTAGATCCTGAAACAGCAGCCCAAGCACTTCTAGAAAACAAGAAAATACCAAAAGACTGTCAGCAATAAGAACATTGTCATTCTCCTTCTCAACATTCTGGCCATTGGTGGCATCACTCATCTGTCATGCCTGACTGTTAATTTTCATTCCAAGGGCCAACAAAACAGGAAACACTGACACACAAAAAAGCAAGCTAATGATTGTGAAGTAGATCACAGTAGCAGCTGGATTTGCCTTGGAAGCAAATTTCTCCTCTTATATGGTGGAGTACGGCCAGCACAATCTCAGCAATTAATGACCTAGGCTTATACTTTGGGATACCTTCTCTTTCCTAGAAAATCTTTAAGAAAACCTGAGAGGAAACAAACCAAGTGAAAACAAACCTATAAATAATTTCGGTTGAGTTTTAACAGTTTTGAGGGCCACTTACTAGCTCTTATAAATTTAATGTGCTACCTGTATGGCTTTGGTAAATTGTTTCTATCAAAGCTAATTCTAGTAATTGATCCATCTTTGTACATCACACAATCAGAGCCCTACATCTGTGCTGGGCAGTCACTGTTCAGTTTTATGGTTCTTGTGTACAATCAGCCTGTCTAATTCAGTGTACAGTAGTGCAAATGAAGGTTCATTGCAGAACATCTAAACATCCTCAAGACTGCTGCATTAGTCTTCTTTCAGTCTTCCTCCAAACTGTCCTGTACTTTGCCAGATATTTAGACAGTGAATGGCTACGGAGCTGGACTCCCTTCAGAGGCAATGGACAGAAAACTTTTAAAGGGCCTCCTTCCTTTTTAAATCAGCTTTTGAAAAGAGGCCTGTTTTGTTGCTTGCCAAGGGGTATTTCTTTCTCCCACTGATCTAAAAAGGAATCAAGGTAACTATGTCATGTGCAGCCCTCCACACAGCAAAGCACCAAAATTAGATGAAATGAGTAGTTACTTTAATAAACCAAGTACATCTGCATCTTTCTGATTTCTGTCATTTTAGGGCTATTCAATTATTCATATGTAAATTCTTAGGGCCACAGGAAGGTACCTTTGCCTGCAGTGGCTGGCACTGAGAGCCTGTACAGCATTAAGACACAGCACAACAATGGCACAAGAGCAGTAGCAAGTTATTTAAATGACAGTGATGTGAAACCAGATAGACATTGAAAACATCATCTGTAGGATCATCATGGAAAACAAAATAAGAGATAGAGTCAATAAACCAGAAATACATTATTTCCCTTACTTTGAGCACAGAAACATGAACACTTTTCTCCAATTCATGTACCCCTCTCCCAAAAAGAAGATTATTGATCTAAAATAATCTAGTAATACAAGCAGCTAGCGCTTGCATACCACTTTTCCACTAAGTAATTTTGCAAATGTTACTAAGTTAGTTAATATTCTCCTGAGAAATAGGTACAGGAGGTAACATTGTCAGTATTAAAATGTATTAAAACATTGACAATTTTTTAATACTGACAATATCAAAATATTGTCAGTATTAAAAAATTTAGGTTATATTAAATTTTTGTCTTTCAGCTTAAGCAGTTTATAAATAAAAACATCCCAGTTTTTGTCATAGGCTTTTTGAGTATCTCTGATATTTGAGTCAAAAAATTGTCAAAAGAAAGACTTTTAAATCATTACATTTTATATCATATTAAATGAATAAACTTTCTATTCCTTAGTCATCTTTATCCTCCTGAGATGTCTTGATACAAGACTTATAAACATTTAAATGAGAAATATTCCTAGCAAATTTAACAGGAGTTTTCAAATATGTGAAAAATAGGAAAGATTAGGACAGAATACTAAGGTCAGTAGAAAACCTCTCAGCTTAGTATCTCATTTGAGAGAAGGATTCCTCTTGCACAAAATGTGGACTGGAAGCCCTATTGTGTTTTGGGGAATATTTTGGTAGCTATTTTCCTCCAGAGTAAAATAACGCAGATGAACTTCATATTCCCTACAGTGAACTCTAAAGGTCTGTATTTTGCCATGGCATCATGCTTATGTCTTTCAAATAAAGAGCACTTAAGCTAAATTTTCTTCTCAATACAACAAGCTTACCAAAAGTTTATCTGGGAAGCTGACACATAGATGGTGGCACTGTCTTGTCTTTAAGCAGTGTTGCACCGCTCAGTGACAACTACAGCATCCATGAAATGTATCAGACTTCTGACTACAGCAAATGGTAAGCGTATACATTTCGATGAGAATTAGAGAATTATTTTCTCAAAACATAACCTTTGTAGTTTTCTCTTTCACAGCTGAAAACTGCTAAAATGTCACCAAAAATCGTTTTTTGCCTTATGGTTTTAATAAATCCTTACAAAGAAATTAAGCAGCCTACGCACTGAATCATGACCAGCTTTTTCCATTTATTTATTAACAGATGCCCAACGGTGTTAAATAGAGAGTGTTCCTCCTTCTCTCTGCATAATTGCATAATTTACCATATGCAAGAATTCTGTGTTTTGTAGGAGGTGCTTCTTATGGAATAAATCTCACCATGATATATATTAAAAAAAAAAAAAATCCCGACGTCTAAGTCTATCCATACAGTAATAAGATTTTATTAGAGCTTATAAAGCTTGTATGCACTCAACAGAGAAATTACTAAGGATTGATTTGGGTAAATTCTGGAGTTTTAAAACAAAGAAAAAAATAATTTAGTATTTCCTTGATAGTAACTATACACTATACCATGTTTGGCCAAGCAGGTTTCAGTTTGTTGACACAAATTGGAGGTGGAAGTAAGATTGCAGCAAAAGATATTTAACTCAAAAAATCCTATTCTAAGTGAGAGTTTGGTAAAAAGGCAAGACATTAAGAAATAGAGGATATATCCATGAGGAAGAATATTTTTCTCTTTTACCAAGTCTCTTATAGATATTTAGAGATGTGGAAGAGAAAGACCACAAATGTTAGGCTATCTGCATGGTCACTTTCCATATCAGTAAGCTTACAGAAGAACAGCCAAACTCTATTTCATCCTGCCCACAGTCTGCAGAGCCAGCCAAAATATAAAACATCACCTTCATTGATGCTTGAGAGACATATTACTCTTCCTTTTCTTCCTTGATTTTTTTTTTTTTTTTGCTTAAATATGAATTTACAGTTATTGTTGAAAAAGTTTTGGAAATTGTCTTCCACATTCTCTTCTTACCAAATATCATTTGTGATAAATGATAGTGCCATAAAAATGTTTCAATATTTTTTGTTTATTTCTCAGAGGCTTTAGGGAAAGTAAAAATCTTAGATAAATAAGAAAACTCTTAAGAAGGGGAAAAAAAGCAGTTCTCAAAAACTTTTTCTCAGAACAAAGGGTCAGTTTCTAAGAGAAATGGTATTGGGTTTGCATGGTCAGGTTTGGTAGCAGGGCAGCTGCAGGGATAGCTTCTGTGAGAAGTTGCTGGAAGCTTCCTGCATGTCTGGCAGCACCAATCCCAGGAGGTTCCAAGATGGAGGTAGGCTGGGGCTGGACCAATTAGAAAATATGGTAGCATCTCTATGATAACACCTTTAAATAATAAAAAAGTTATTGTGCAGATGTAACTGGGTCCAGAGAAGAGCAGGGTGAGAATATGTGAGCGGAGCAGCCCTGCAGCCCCTGAGGTCAGTGCAGAAGGAGGGCAGGAGGTGCTCCAGGTGCCCAAGCTGGGATTCCCCTGCAGGCCATGGTGCAGGCCGTGGTGCAGACCATGGAGAAACAGCTGTACCCTGCAGCCCATGGAGTCCATGAGGATGCAGAGATCCACCTGCAGCCCATGGAGAAGACCCATGCTGGAGATGGATACCGGAGAGGAGACTGAACCAGTGAAAGACCTGAGGTGAAGCAGGCTCCTGCATACCCATGGAGCCCATTCTGGAGCAGGTTTCCTGGTAGGATTTGTTTCCTGTGGGAGACCCACACTACATCAGCATGTCCTTGAAGGGGTGCACCCCATGGAAGAATTGGCTGTGGGAGGGATCCCATGCTGGAGCAGGGGAAGGACTCCTCTCCCTCAGCAGGGAAATAATGACCATAACCCCCTTTCCCCATCTCCCTGTGCTACTGAAGGGGAAGAGCTAGAGCTGGAAAGGAGGGAGGGGTGAGGGAAAAGCTTTAATAACATCTTATAAAGCCTTACTTCCCATGATCCTACTCTGATTTTGTTAGTAATAAATTGAAGTAATAGCACTGATTCAAGTCTGTTCTGCCCACGACAGTATGTGGTGAGTGCTCTCTCTCTGTCCTTAACGCATGAACCTTTCATTAAGTTTTCTCTCCCCTATCCAGATGTGGAGAGGAGTGATAGAGAGGCTTTGGGGGTTGCCTTGCATCCAGCCAGTGTCAAAACATTATATGTAATTGGATATTTTCCTGTATATAAAAAAAAAAAATCTTACCAGTCACAGCAGCAGAATCAAACGTGTTGTAAAAAACATCTTTTCTCTTTCTGTGCAGTGAACCCCTATTTTCAATTCATTATTTTTTAAATAACTCTGGTCTACATTTACCAAGACACTTAGTAAAATATTTCCTCAATTCTTTAAAACAACCCCTGGAGAAGAAACCATTCACTTGGCATTCAGGAGCTTAACATTTCTTCTAGACAAGAAATTGTTCTTTGTTTTATAATGCTCAAGATCCTTTCAGGAAAAACCTGTATGTGTTTACGTGTCTCTTACTTGTATTGAAACACGTTTTGGCGCACAGAGTCAAACCCCTTCCCACATCTAACTCACTTCTTTGAATCTGCATTGCTTGTTCCAGCTCTGTAGACCATGACAGTGTATTCAGATTATTTGTGGGGATATATCCAGCCACACAGATTTTTAACCATATGCTGAGTAGCTGGGCCAATTCAATCATGTTTGCGTGGTGCTAAAGTGAATCTATAATATCTTTTAATGGCAGTTGCATCTCCCTTTTTCTTATGTTCCACACAGACACACAAAGACACACAGACATCAGCATGGTCTGCTTGCTCTGCCAATCAGCCAGCACTCCTGACATCTAAATAAATACTTGTGACATGCTGTATTGAGCCTCTGCCCTTGCCAGACAGGGATATACATGAAGGAAGCAAAAAAGGAATAATGTGCCTCACATGCAAAAACTGTCTTGTTTCTCATGCTGTGAATGCAGAGCAAAAGAAAGGAAGATCAGGTGTAAAACACCATGCAGTCACCTCGGGGTCCTGCATTGCTGTACCGATAGATACAAAAAACTGCAAGACAGAAAGGATTTAGAAACAATCCCAGGCTCATGTGTAGCACAGTTTCACCAGTCCTCAACAATGCCTAATATATTCATAATATAAAATATCTACAAACTGTACACAAATTGCATTTTCAGTCCCAGAGTCAGTTTCTAGGTGTCAGCTGGTGACCCCACTGCAGTAGTCCCATGTCTCTTCAAAGATGAATGCACAAGCTATGGCACAAACTGTGACAGTCAAGTTATAAATGAGTGATAAGTAGGAAACAAAAGTTAGTTTTTGACTTATAATTGTGATGTAGTTGGGTATCATCCTTGCACAGCCATGCACTAAGGTCATAAATTCCCTGGGCTGTCCAGGAGCTGATCATCTAAAGGTATGAGCCCATGGAATGGTTTGAGACAAAGAACCAGCTTGCTGACTGCCTGGACCGTCACAACTGAGTGCTGCTACAGGTGGCCATTTCAGACACTTCTAGAGATTCCCTGGGCAGCTCCTGCTGTGTCCAGCCCACACTGAACACTTGAAGGAAGTGTTATTCTGGGTGGACAGCTGGTCCCTTCCCTACAACCACATCCTTATTTGGCCCTTGCTTCTGGAGAGGTCATGGTCAGCACTCATCAGACATCTCTAAACAGCCAGTATTAACTGTCCTTGCACAAATGGTATGTTGGCTCTGTCTGGGATGGTGTTAATCTTCATGTAGGGAGAGTATTTGGTGTGTGGTTATGCAAAATTAAGATATTAAATGCATGCATCTCCAGTCCAGCTGGAGATGTCACTGTGGGGATCTGTACAAGAGAATCCTTTTGCCAGCTGGTCATCTACCAACAGTCCTGAAGCTTAGGAGATTTGATAGCTCATGGAAGTGTTACCTAAGCCAAGATCTGAATTAAGGAGGATTTTCTCTCTAACAAACACTCTGCCATGATTTCCTCTGAAACAAAAGGCAATTGGCATCAAAATTCCTGCCACTTACAGAAGCATCTGCACTCTCTGTTTTATACGAGGTCTCACTATCCTGTCTTTTAAAATTTATGATTAATGGTGTGTCTGCTTCTGGAGTGATTAAAGCCAGACTATCCAGAACTATCAAATAGAAGGGGAGGGGAGGCTCAGCAGCTGGGGCTACAATAATAAAGCCAAACCAGTGACAGAAGAATTGTATGAGATGGGGATAAGGTGGCTGTGGTGAGGGAGGTGTGTGATCAAATCAGGATGCCAAGTCGACAGATTTGATCAGAGTCAGAGTAAAGGAGCCACCTGAAAAATGCCTCAAACAGACTGACAGGGAAGTTTGAGTTTAAAAGTGCTACTAGAAGAAGTGGGACATTGTCCACTGAGGTTCCTCACTGCTCATCAATGCAAGGGCTGACAGCCCTTCCAAAAGCTGGCCCTAAGCCCACATAGCTAAACCCCAACAAAGGACCATGTCCTCAGGCCCCACCAAAACAGTAAATCCCTAAAAATCAGGCCTTGGAAACTTCACCTTATATCATTAATATTTCCTGATTAAGATAATTAATAGACATTTTATATTATTTTGTTCCTCATCAGCTTTCAAGCCATTACCAAAGGCAAAATAAATAATGATCTTAATTATTCTCTGTTGCACAATAATTTACTAAGAATAACTCTTGTCACCTTTTATATCCAGTAATTTATTATAAAATCTCCCAGCAACCACAATTTTTTGTTATTCAGATGCTTGGAGAGATTCAGATGTAAAGATGAAAAATAATTGATGTCCTGCCATTTGAGACAATTCACTACAGAGAGACAAACCTATCTTACCATTCTCCCTTGAAGCAGTAACAAAAAATTTATTTCTGATTTCAATATTGCTAATTCTGCAAAGATGTTCTTTTTTGTATAATTCAGAGCAAGCTCTTCTTCCCAAATCTTGTAACTTAAACTACTTTATTCTCAAATTGATCACCAGTGGCAGAGATCTTGAAATATAAAAATAGCTACTGGTTTATCTTGACTCAGTGTCCAGGCAGATTTTTTCCCACTTTTATCTCAAGATAAATAAATAAAGTTCGGAAAGAAATCCAACAAGTGTTAGAATATACAGCATGTTAAACCACTGCAAATACCTCAAGTATTTAATCCATAATAATTTGATGCATAATAATTGCATATTGCTATCATGATAGGGTATAGAAATAAAAATTGTTTCATATGGTTCTAGACTGGTGATTGTTTAACTGAAATACTGTTTAACTTGAAATACTTGATTTTTAAAAAACAGGTTTAGTGTGAATAATTTTTATGTGCAGAAAGTAAGAACATTACTGTAGACGTGTATGTGTAAAAACCATAATTCCAGATTTATGCACTATTATATCTTATGATAAATACATCACTATGCCAGTTAATTTCTTGTGTGTTTAAGAGACATGAAAAGACAATGAGTGGAAGCAATGTGCAGTGTTGGGCTTTTGTGTCTGCATGCAAAAAGTATCATTGCACTAGGCTGGCAGGAGCCCAGGTGATCAGTGCTTTCCATCAACCAGCCCTGCTCTGCCATCCCTTGGGCTTGGCCACCATACTCCCCGTACAGATGAGATGCCTGGTGCCACTGGCACACCCAGGGCACATGGAGAGCTACTTGCACCCATCTTCTGGGGGATCACCAGCTGCTGGATGGCAGGAAAGTAGGGTGTTTATTGAGTTGTTTTTTACTTATTTATTTCTTTTTTTAATAAATTTCCTTCTCCACACGTCTGTTCCCTACCCTACTCAAGGCAGCAATAAGTGAACAATTTCAGGAATAATTTCCAAAAGCCAGCTCTGCTAGAGAGGGTGATATTAAAAAAGCAGCACTCAAAAGATTGAAACGTTCCCTGTGTCTTCCTCTCTCTCTTGGAAGTTATCATGTCATCCTGGGGCCTAGCATTAAACCTGAAGAAGTGCTGGGGTTAAAATCCACTTAATTACACCCGGTCATTCACAACCCATTCTCCAACTAGGCTGCTATGTGTTGGGGTGGAACAAATATTAGGAATATCAGTCTAAATGTCTTTGACTTTTCATCAAAATCTATTGTAGTGAAGACTTAGAAGTCTTCCTGGGTAGGGGCAGCTGAAGAGGATTATACATCTTCAGAGGTGAGGAAAGTCTATGTGCGGGCAGCAACACCATCCATATGCACTCTCAAAAATTGAAATTCACTGTCCAGTTTGGCTTGCCTGCTTCTTATATATGGTCACTGCATCTGTGGACAATCACCGTCTTCTCTGCAAATACACCACAGACTTCTGAAACATTTTTAATAACTTGCTCAGAGCAATATTCAGAAGTCTATTGGTTCCCCTGATGCATTTCTGCTCTGCCAAACAGACATTCAAACGTGTTCAGTATGAAGAGCAGAGCATTGAATTAAAATTGTCAGTTGGAAGTAAAATAAGGAGAAAAAAATTAAAAGCAGAGAAAAAAATAAAGATAAAGCAGAAGGAGAAACGACAGTAAAATTGAGAGAAACAAATGCTGTCAAGAGGAGCAAGAGTATTTGCCTTGCTGTTGTTGTTCTGTTACATTATCTGCTGATTTAAATTCTATTTAAAATTAATGCAATTTTAATTCAACATGGAAGAATACAGAAGAAGGCTGTGTAACTTTTGTTCTTGTGGTCTCAATTGTTATGTAATTTGAATCTTTCCCTGGAAAAAAAGAGGCCCCCCTCCTTTTGGCTATATTGGCAAACTTTTTGCTTGCCAGTAAGAGGTGAGCACAGATCAGAAAGCAGATAATGACATTCCAGAATGCCTCACAGCTGTCCATAAGAAATACTCTGGTAAAGCAGTTCAGGAATCACAAACTGGGCCACAAAACTGTAAGGTCAGTAAAGAGTTCATGAGATATAGACCTGAGAGATTTTATATTTTTCTGTGAGGTGAAAATGTCTAGGTTTGAATTCCTGCAAGGGGAAGGTGATCTTTCTTTTCTACTCAGCTTGGGTGATGTACATCTGGAGCTCTGTGTCCAGTGTCTGGCTTCCCAGCACAAGGGAGACTCGACACACTGGAGTGGCAAAAGGCCAGGAAGAAGATGCAGATCTTGCAGCATCTGTCATACAAGGAAAGAACAAAAGAGCTGGGACTGTTCAGCCTGAAGAAGAATTGAGCTAAAGAGAATCTTATTAATTGTGTAGAAATACCTGGTGGGGTGTGGAGAGAGAATGGAGCTGAACTCTTCTTTGTGGTACCCTGTGACAGCACCAGAGCAAAGGGGCACAAATTAAAATACAGAATATTCTATTTAAGTTTAAAAACCTTCTTTTTTTTTTCCTCTGAGAATGGTCACACAATGAAAGAAGTTGCCCTGAGAGATTGTGAAGTTCCTATCCTTGGAGATATTCATAACCTGCCTAGTTACAGCCCTGAGCTATGTATTCCACAGAACCCTGGCTTTGCATGCAAGGGTAGGCCTCCTACCCCAATTCCATTCTGTGATTCCATTAAAAAAACAAATGAAAAGAGAAATTCAAAATTATCTGAAAATAACAAGGTTACAGCCACGAAAATAACAAGGTTACAGCCACAAAAATCTCACAATAAAAATGTGAAATGGGAGTGCTGATATTGTTAATCCAACCTGAGCTGCATTAGCTCTGAGACTCACACAAGTAATTTTTGAGCACAAATTGCCTATAAATTTACCAGTTATTATGTAAAGAAATATTTATTATTTTTATTCTTATATATTTAATCTATAATTATCCTTATATTATTCCCCAAAATCTGGGGATAATATCCAGACAACAAGGAGCTTACCCAAGCATTGGAAAGAATCTGGATAAGCCCATAGTGTACCCAATGGTAATTTTTATTGACAATACACATATTGAAAGTTTAATAGAGGACTTGATATTTTGAGGTCTTTTCTAGTGGGAATCACTCAGAACAAGAGAACAGAAAGGATCTCCTCTTGCTGGAGACTTTCATGTGTACATTTGGAAGGTACATTTAATCTGAATTACACTGCTATATTAATGCCTTTTTGCTTTCTATGTTCTCTTAAGCCAAAATTACTAAATGTGCTCCTTTTGTTTCTGAAGGGAAGCTGCTATTCAGTCACTAAGTTAAAGGATCATTTCTGAAGAGTTAGATAAAGTCTGTTTGTTTTAAATCTGAGTGGTCTTTAAAACAGAAGAAACAGTATTAAATTTTCATTTGAAAACTGCTTAAGCAAAGTAGGAGTTGTAGGACTGCAGTATTGTACAAATCACACAGCAGCACATGCTATATAAGAAATCCTCTATAAGGTCCCCTTTCCATCTGCAGTGCAACACAAATCCTTCAGAACCATGGTGAAACTTTGCCATTTTTAAGAGCTGATCACTGAGATAGCTGGTACATTGTATAGCCAAGAATACAACAGTTAACCCAGTATATGTACAAGGTAAAAATAAGAGTCTAATTCCTACTCCACTTACACCACCTTTAATCAAGCATGAATGACACCTTTGGTGGTAATTCCTCTGTTGGTCTGGTGAAGGCTTCCTATCTTCACTCCCCCACTAAACACAGCACCAGGGTAAAGGTAGGAAAGCAAGGGACAGCTCTTGGTTCAGCTCTATCTGATTTTGTTCCTCTGCAAATTCAGCCTTCACTTTTCACAAGGCTGCATAGGAAAGGCTAGTTAGGGCATTTCATGGCAAGGTGGGACGGTGCATATGGCACGTGCCTTCATGCCAAAACTGCAAACGCTTTCCTAGCTTTTGCAGAATGAACCACAGAAACAAGAAAAAAATACCAGACCACACTTGTGAATGCAAATACAGATGTCATCAGGCATCTAAATAATCCCAGTGTGCCATCAGCTTTGAAATCTGTTTATCAACACTGTGCCTTAAGTTTTTCTCAAATGCCTTATTAGCATAGATACAGCCAGCATGGCAAATCAACCTCAACACAAAAACAGTTGCTCCCCAGAGGACAATAGAAATTAAAATAAGCTACTGATGTCTTTAAACACAGTATCACATTGAGGAAATGAAGCCAAAATAATTTTGATTAAAAAAGTTTCATCAGATCCTTCACCTTCACTGGTTTCTTCAATGACTTTTTAGGTCAGGTTTTTCTGATTCATCCTAGCTACTTTATTGAAATAAGATCTTTCTAGCTGCATTTTTCTTACAAGTTACATTGTGCAAGTTAATTGAGCATATTACTGTCTCTTGATAGACAATATGATCTGAATTTTACTGGAAAAATTGAAAGTGTAGCACGGTTTTGAAAACAGTATAAGACATTATAACCTACAATTTTACCTGGTCTTAAGTATTTTTTGCAATTAGGTAACAAACTGTATAATTACATCATGACTTACATTTGTTATCCATGATTCCTTTAAAAATGTTTCTTCTATTTTCAGAATTCATTCAGAAATGTCAGGGGAAAAAACTGGATTTTTATGTGTATATTCTTTAAAGGCACTAGAAAATTAAATCTGTTCAGGGGAAAAAAGGTATATCCCTGAGTTCTTAAACAAAACTTAAAGAGATTTTAGCCAGATCCAGGAAGATTAGAAGAAGATCCTCTGTGTTCCAAATAGTGAGAATCAGTTTCAATGTAGAAATCAGGTACAGAAAGAGGTACATGAAGGACTGTTTGAAATTAGTCCTTTGTGCAGAAATGATTAAAGATTAATGTGGGTGAATGAAATGAAATAAAGAATGAAATCAGTGAGGTCAGAAACCAGGAAGGAAACAAGGTAAGATGGAGAGACATCAGCCAGCTTCAGCAATTTTGGTGGGCAGACCCAGGCTGGACACCAGCTGCACTTCTATCACTCCCTTCCTCAAATAGACAGGGGAGAGAAAATACAAAGATAGGCTCATAGGTCAACATAAGGACAGGGAGAGATCGCTCATCAATTAAAAAACCAAATTGACTCCCCATTTTCCCTACTTTCTATTTTTATTTCTTCCTGCCCCCCTAGAGGCACAGGGGAACAAGTAAGGCAGGCTGCTGTCAGTGCATCACATATTTTCTCTGCTGCTCCTTTCTCCTCAGGGGAAAGACTCCTCACACTCCTCTCCTAATGCAGAGCTGGGTTTCTCCCACAGGAGACAGTCCTCCATCAACTTCTACAACGTGAGTCCTTCCCACAGGCTGCAGTTCATCACAAACTGCTCCAGTGGATCCCTTCCACGGGGTGCAGTCCTTCAGGAATAGGCTGCTCCAGTGTGGATCACCTACAGGGTCAAAAGTCCTGCCAGCAAATGTGCTCTAACCTGGCTCCTGTCTCCATCAGGCCACAAGTCTTGCCAAGTGCCTGCTCCAGAGCTGGCTTCCCATAGGGTGCTCCAGCATGGGATCCTCCATGGGCTGCAGGGACACATCTGCCTTGTCATCGTCTGCACCACTGGCTGCATGGGAATCTCTGCTCTGGTGCCTGGAGCAGCTGCACTCCATCCTTCTGCACTGACCATGGGCTCTGCAGGGCTGTTCCTCTCACATGTTCTAACTACCTTTTCCCTTCCTGCACCACTACCATTGCTGGCAGGCTCAGCCTTGGCCAGCAGCAGTTCTGTCTTGGAGCCGGCTGGCACTGGCTCCACTGGACGTGGGAGAAGCTTTTAGCAGTTTCTCACAAACACCACCTCTACCAAAATCTGGCCACACAAACCCAGTCCAACAATGCAAGTAGGTAGGAGTGAACAGTGAAGAAATCAGAGATACACATCAAGGTGTGGTGGAAGGAAAGAGACAACATCTGGATCCAGAAGTGGGAAAGGTAATAAAAGAGTTTGCAAAAGTTGAAAAAAAAGATAGTTCATCTAAATGGAGGTAGAACCAAAAGTCAGATGAAAATTCATCATTGTCTTAAAAGTCCAGTACTGTTGCTGATATCAAAATCCGCAGGCTTCTGTTTTCTGAGGCAGAACTAGCAGAATATCATTTGGCTACTGGGAAGAATATTAAATGTTATCCTCCATTCTACTCTTTTACAACATATGCCAAGAGAAATTAAAGCTGTTTGGAAATTAAGGATAAATTCCGTGGGGGAAAGAGGCAATCAATGTGTAGTGTGCCTAACTGGCTGTAAAATTATACATGACAACTAACATGGAGCGTAGCAGACACAGCAGAAAATATTTCAGGAAAAGTCACTTGCAAGTTTGAACGGGTCCAGGCGTGACAAGAACATACCAGATACACAACTTTGCATACTACTTGAAGTGTGCATGTCACAGAATGAAATGGCAGAGTGGTTTGGGTAGGAAGGGACCTTACAGGGCATCTAGTTCCAACCCCCTGCCATGGGCAGGGACGCCTTTCACTAGACCAGGTTGCTCCAAGCCCCATCCAACCTGCCCTTGAGCACTTCCAGGGGTGGAGCATCCATCACTTCTCTGGGCAACTTTCGCCTCACTACCCCTGAATGAAGACTGTAACCTAAATCTCTGCTCTGTTTAAAACAATTCGCCTATCACTACGTGCCCTTGCAAAAAGCTCTTCTTCATATTTCTTGTATGTGTGTGTCTGTCTGCAACTTTGCACAAGACAGACATAGAAATGTTTATTGTTGGTGTCACAAAGCCAACACAGTGCAGTAGAATGTAGTCCACACAGGAAGGAAGACAGAGCCATTTTGGTTTCAAGACAGAGAAATTGCACACCACTTACTCTTGGAGGAATACTAAATTCGTATTGTGTCATGTTGCTGCTTGCCAGTCTGCCAGAAAAAAATCAGCATGGATTTGTGGCTATGTTTGTGAATTAGGGGGAGAGGCAGATTTTGTGGTGGAGGTAACTATTTATCACCAGTCTTGTAGACATGTCTAGCTCCTGTCTACTGCAGATCATCTATATCAGATGTAGATTTTAAAGCAATGTTTGTGATTCTGAGAGAGCACACAACTAGCTAACAATTTAGGAAGATTACCAAGGAAAGTATTAGCTGAATGTAATTGATCTATTCCAAATAATGCCCATTTGCCAAGTGGCAAGTTTAAATGCAAAGGCTTCTGGTGTGCAGCAGCAATGATTTTTGTGACTGGTTTATTTTCATCCCTCATAGGCAGCAGGTTTCCTCCTTGTGCACATTCCAGGATCTTCTCACATTTTTCCATCCTCCCATAGGTAAGGGCTTATCTTTCATCACCTGTTTCTGGAGTCCCCCACAGCTCCCTTTAATTCTTACTAACCTATCAGGAGGTCTCCAGGATGCCTGTGTCCGTTGGAAGTCATAAGTTAGTATTCCTTTCTCCATACATGTCAAAGGCATCCATTGCCTTTTCAGACCCTCCTTCTTCTGTAGCCATACATTTGCTTTTACTCACACCCTACTTGTTCCCATTTTTTACCCACAAAACCACTTACAACTCAAATATCTCATTTCTCTCCATAACATCCTAGCATCATAGAACCATAGAAGTATTTAGGTTGGAAAAGAACCATTGAGCCCAACCTAAGTAAACATTAAGTCCATCAATGAATCATAGCTGGATTGGAAGAGACCCTTAAAGGCTATCCAGTCCAACACCCCTGCCATGGACAAGGACATTTTCAACTAGATCAGGTTGCTCAGAACTCCATCCAAACTGACCCTGAATATCTCTAGGAATGGGGCATCTACCACCTCTATGGGAAATCTGTGCTAATGTTTCACCACTTTGACACATATTTTTGTTCCTTATATCGAGTCTAAATCTGCCTTCTTTTAGGGTGAAACCTTTATGTCTTGTCCTATCTCAACAAGCCCCACTTGAAAGTTTTTGCCCATATTTTATACAGGCTCATTTCTGAAAGGCTGCACTAATGTCTCTCTGGAGCCTTGCCTCACACTGAAATATCGATGAAAACTATAAGCTGAGGACATGAACTGCAGCTGGGCAATCCTGCGCATGCACTCTTCTTCCTACTGAGAGACCTGTCTTTATGCTGTCTTGGCTGTGGACCTTAATAATAAATTACAGCCATTATTATAGTCCTCTGTAATCTTATATTCAATATATATTAACATATAATTTTATTGTCTTTTTATTTATATTTTAATTAAAATACAATTATATTGTATTTTAAATAATTTATTTGTCATATATAAATGGGCATTTATAAATGAGAAATACAACTGAATATAACACCTGAATGAGTGTTTGATGAGTGTTATCAGTGTGTCTGATTATTGACAGGATGATCACTGCATGTTCATGCTTTCTTTGAGGTCTTTGGGAGGCAACATATATCACTTCATGTCACTGCTCAATCATATAGGAAGCCTATAGTACTGAAAGAAATGTTATATTTTAGAATATTGATAAATAATTAAGATACTAATTTTTATATAATTAATAATCACAGTCAGAGTGGGATGATCAGCTGGATCTTTTATGCAAATCTGATTAAATGGACATTTGGGTGTTCTTGGTGATTCTGTTCTCTTTGAAAAAATGAGCAATCAGAACTCAGTTTCTTACTCTGTAGCCCCTCATAGTCTGCACCCCCCTTCCACCACGATATATGTATCTCCTCATATACTTATGCAAAACTGACTTTTGATATTTTCCTCCCTTTACTTCTGTTGCTATGGAAATCTTCTCCCATAGTGTCTGCTTTGACTCAAAAGTGCTGAAAGCCTTTGAACATGCAGCACTCTTCTGTATCTTCAGGACATTTTGGAATAATGCAAACAAATGCAAGTGAAAACTGTGTTTATAAAGAAATCCCTTCTGCTCTTCCACTCCTTTCAATGTTTGCATGTTTATTTTAGGAAAAAATAAACAAGCATTGAGTATATAACCCTGCTCATACGAAATCTTCCCAAGGAACTGAGCAAATGACACACAGTCTGAAAAGATTATTTGTCAAGTGCTGGAGCACAAGTGCCCCTGGAGAGCAATTGAAAACCTCCTTGTAATGCCAGCTTGTTATTCTTTGTCTCTTACAGAAATGAACAATAACATTTCAAAAGTCAGCACGCAATTACTCTTACTGTATTCAAACAGGACTTGACAAGCTTCCTGAATGTCCTGCAAGGATTGTGCATCTCCTGAAGGGCACAAAAGGAGACATGAGAAGTTCCCATGTAATGGGAGAGGCAGTGCCTCCTTCAATCTCCACTCTACTATCCTGACACAGCAGGAGACTTAATTCTATCCAACTGACATGAGCAAAGGAGATCAGTGGAGTTTTATCCCTCAGAGTAATATGACATCAGGTATAAAAATGTGGGGGAAAAAGTGAATAGCTCTTCCCAGTAGATCTTAGAGGATGTCTAAATGGATGAATCAGTAAATATGATCAGAGAACCTTACTTTAAATAAAATGGAATTTTTTTCCCACTTGGAACTCAATCAATAGTTCATCAGTTATCTCTATAAAGAGTTTTCACAAAGTCTTACTCTTGCTTATGCTAAGACACTCTCCTTCCTTCCTCATTCAATCACAGCATCTTCTACAGAATACTTTTAAGTATAGAAATTCTAAATTTATTTCCCTAAAGATTTGATTAATTATACAATCTACCATGCTGTTAAGTTAGTTCCCCTCTGGACTACTTGTGCCCTTCACCTGTTTGGTGTCCGTTTTTGAATAAAGGGTCTGACAATATTATCTAATTTGGCACTCACCTTCATCAAAATTAAATTTTAAAAATGCAGAAAAGCCAAATAAATCACAAAATAACATAATAAATAATAATATAAAAGAATATAACTTTGCATACAAATAACCGAATCAATGTAAAAGTATTCCTCATGAAAATGCCAGGAAATATGCTTCATAAATGCTGTAATGACTGGAGTGGGGCTTAGAACTATTACAATTTTCAACTCATTCTCTTGAAATCTCTCTCTAGTGTGAACTATTTCTGTTTCTAAATGATATTGGAGAGGACTTCTGAGATCATCAAGTCCAGCCTTTGACCAAATGCTTCCATGCCCACTAAACCATATCAAAACTGCCAACACCACTTGTTTTTGAAGACTTCCAGGGATGGTGAATCCACCTTTTCCCTGGGAAGTCTGTTCCAGTGATTAATCACTCTGTCAATGAAGAAATTTTTTTCTAATATCCATTCCAAACCTCCCCTGGTACAACTTCAGTCCGTTTCCTCTTGTCCTATGCCTAGTTACCTCACCACACACTCCTTTCAGGTAGTTTTACAGAGCAAGAAGATCTCCCCTGAGACTTGTCTTGAACCCATTACCTGGGCCATTTTTGGATCTCTCCCCTTAGTGCTATGCACGGTTATCATTGTAACAGTGAACTGGAGACGGATCCCCACTGGCACGATCACATATGGTACCAATGAGGTAAGCACCAGCAGAGGATCCAGTCCATAGCTTTTCCTAAATTCAGTATCACATTATTTCCTTAGTAATGAGATAGCTCAGTGCAAGTGGAACAAACAGTGTTCTGTGCCTATTACACTCATTTTATTATCTCCTGGATCATTTTGAAGTAATCTGCGGATAATTCAAATCCCTTTACCAATTTGAGTAGCATGTGTGGAGAGGCACTATAGAGCAAGGCAGTTAATGTCTCCTTGTATTTTACCACAATCATGCCTGGAATACCACATTCAATTCTGGGCATCCCTGGAGAGCTCTGAGGGCCAGCAATGAGATATTGAGGGTAATAGGCAGAACTGGTCCTTGGTAGGGAAAATAGGTGACTCGAGGCATGTTCCAATTGATATTTTATCCAGTTATTTCTCTTCCATTACAGCATTCCAGGAATGAGCAGATTCAATTAGCAGAGAGGTGGCAAGAGATGGGTCTCAATTGCAAATCGTCCTTCCCAGTAACACAATAAAAATGAGGTAGCAATCAGAATATACCGACCAAATTCTCCTAATTTATTAGAAAATCTGTGTTTTAGATAGTCAAAATGCAATACAATACTGATATAAGAAATAACTTTCTTGATAATTAAGAGAAGTTTTCTTTTTTTTCATGTCTTCTCATGTTTCAGGAATGATGACTGTTTCGTTTTTACAGAAGGATGGTCATTACTGCCATATATTGCAGCATGAAATATGTAAAAGTTTCATTGATCTTGAGAAAGCGGCTTCAAAGAAAGATTATTGAATTTCCTTTGCTCTGATAAGATCTTATCATGCTTTTCTGAAGTGAAGGCAGTTTTCTGAAAACCTTAATGGGGCAGTGTCTGTCCTTTAGACAATACTGTTACATTTAATCTAGGTTAGAAAATATCAGAGTTTATCATAGCAAAGTGTAGGTATTTTCTTACTATGAAGAAAAACCATTTTCTTTTCTCTTTCATAGAATTTCTTTCCAAACAGAACATTCAATTTAACTTTTCAATCCATAAGCAAGTATGTACTGTACTGCCAATTCTCAATGGGATAGTTCAGAATTGGTGATGGACTGCATAGCTATAATTTTAAAAAGATTAATTCACTGGTGACCTAAATACCAACACAGTGGCAAATTGAAAAGTGTTCCTAAGCAACAAGGACCTATCAACACAATGAAAATTCCTCCTTCAGAAATTGCTACCTGAAGCAAAGCAGCAAAGAATATGTATAAGATTTGAAGGAGGGTAAGGAAAAAATGAGCCAGAAACACCCTTATCTTTTAAAAGATTGTTATGTTTATATATTTATATGATTCTGGGTTTTGGTTTTTCTGAGATGGGAGACTTTCAGGAAATCTAAAAGGGAGGTGTTGACGCATGTGATCAAGGAAAAAAGAAATATCATCATGAGAGCAGAACTGCTCCAAGAGTGATAGGTAAAAGCAAAACTGTATCAGAAATGTGGTCCTTCTCATGGAAGATTCCTGATCCCCGGGAGTTATTTAAGATCACACAGCAGTTTCTCAAGGGCAGATATGTGGACACTTTATAGCTCCTTTAGGAAGAAAACTTTTCATTATTGCATTAGTGTTGTACTCCCTGGCCCAGACATGCCAGTAGCTGACTGAACACTTAAACTGCACAAAGTTGTGGAAGCATCACTGGGGAACAGAAGTAGCCTATTGTGAGTAGTAAAGTACTTTTTATTTCTATTGTATCCCAGTCCTGAGCCCTCAGGGTTACCTACAAAATGAGTCTCCCATCTCCTTCAAAAATACTTGGAAATTGAAATATGTGATTTTTCTGGTTGCTAAAATTCATATCTAGGGAGATACAGCTTTTCTGTCAAATTAAAAGATAGATCTCTTCCACCTTTCTGTATCTCAAAGGATGCAATAACTGCATCACACCTCACTTGCTAACACCATGTTCTGTTTGAAATGTATCACATAGCAGTTTCTTCCCATCTCATACATTACCATAAGAAAGTTAAATTTGGAACTATTGTTCTCAGTCTCTGCTTGAAATGAAATGTCCTCCTTCTTGCTCAGATCTGAAGAAGAGTTTTCATCTTTAAAGCTCATGTGTTCTTCCACCTCTCTCAGTTCTTTACTTGCCTTTTTACTCTTTACTCTCCATGCCTGTTACAGGAGCAATGCACACTTCCCACCATAACTATTTGACTTCAGAACGCTTTGTCCAAGGCCTGCCAAATTGAATCACCTTCCTTTACAGACCTAATGTTCTGAGCTATGAATGATATAGTGGAAGATTCATGCTTTAACAATTTTACACTGTCTTTCTTAATGGGAGAGTTGTTCAGTAGAAATTGATGGAATGAGAGCCTCTCTAGATGTGGCAATTGGAATGATAGAATGGGTGGTGTTGGAAAGGACCTTTAAGTTCATCTAGTGCCATGGACAGGGACACCTTCTGCTAGACCAGATTACTCATAGCCTTGTCCAACCTGATCTTGAACATGTCTATGGTGATCCACAATTTTTCTAGGCAGCCAGATCCAGTGTCTCACCATCCTTCTCATAAAATAATCTTCCTTATGTTCAGTCTAAATCTACCTCCTTTCAGTTTGGAACAAACACCCCTTGTTCTGTCACCACAGGACAGGGTAAAAGGCCTCTGTCTTTCTCATAAGCTCCCTTTAATTATTAAAATAGTCTATACTAGTAGATACTTTACACTAATATAGTGGCAAGGAATGTACTTGGGCATTCAAACACACTTATCTGAATTAGTAAGTCATTGACAGGCTTTGTTGGCAGAAGTCAGGAGTTATAATTTGCAAAGAGCACCCTCAGTAGGCATTCAGCACACAGCACCATATTTTGAAGCCTAGGAGGCATAACATTGTCATTTCTTTGCCCAGGCATATTCTAGAAAGCATTTAATACACTTTAAAAGCATTTGCAAAATAGAAATCCATAAATTTTAAGTGCTTGAAAGATCACTGTAAGAAAAATTTACTTTTTATTTCTGTATTTTTCTTAGTTGTTATTTTGATTCGGTTTTTTTTTCCCAGAACTGTAGCTGTGTTGCCATGACTGCATATTAGCACTGGTAATTTTGAACTTCAAAATTCTGTTGTTTTCTTTTAAATTTAATTATTGTTAATATGGCAGAGCAGAGATATTTTTTGCCAGAATTCATAGGGAGTTTGCTTCAAAGAAGAAAAGCTGTTACTGGCAATCAGAATTGATTCACACTAGTTACTCTGAACTGAAGATGTATGAGAAGGAAAAGATCATACAAGAAAGATTTCCCCAAGGACAACTGGTGTAAAACTTTCTGTATTTTGGCATTAGAAGTGCTGTTTGACAGTACTAGAGAGACATTCCAGTACAGGTGACTAAAATTCATCCTCGTGTATATAAATTTCCAAAAAGCATTTGTCTCCCCTTTCCAGGGATTTTATGTTTGCTGAACCTTTTGCTAAAATCAGTGTATTTATCTGAAAGAAAAGCAAATTTTCTGCAGTAAAAAATGAGTGAGGCATTTTGTTCTGTTGACTAAGAACACAGAAAATTTGACTCAGATGGAAATTTTGGAATAATTACCAGAGAATAGAAAATAAACAATCTACTTTTAGCAAAGAGCACATTAAATTTATAAGCTTACAGTGGTTTTACATTGACCACTGAATGAGTGGTCAATGTAAAACCACTGTAAGCTTACATTGACCACTGAATGAGTACTAGTTTGTCTGTGGTGGAATACTCAATTAGCCTACTTCTCTAAAGTAAAGTGAGCTTTAGCATTGTCTAATATTGAAGAGCAATTTTACACACAGTATATACAGGACTGTTTCTAGAAAATGGACTTTATGCAATCCTTGGTCATTTATGGGGAATTAAGTCAGCAATTAATGGTATTGCCTTTTCAATTAAATGGTAGAAACAGCATATTGCTCTACAAAGGGTCTACAAAACAGCAAAATGAGACTGTTCATAGGTGCTGTGACCTTGTCAATCTTTTCACTTCTGTGGGAAGTAGGTCTGTTGTTTTAAGCTGATATTTTTAACGTGCTTTGGAAAAAATAACTTGGATGTCCCAAATTTCATTTGATAACTGGTATGCCTACCATCTTGCTCCCTCTCAGTGTCTTGGCTTGCAATATTTACGTATATTGTGCCCATGTTCTTGTATTTCTTAGCTAAGATAACAGAGTAAACAAGAAGACAGAAATATTTAAAGACACCCCAAGGAGATAACTCATATATGAACAGGAAACACTGCTTTTGAGATCATAGAGTTATATAATCATTTAAAATCACAGTATGATAGAATCATTAAGGTTGGAAAATACTTTCAAGGTCATCAAGTCCAGCCTCTGACCACATATCACTCTGCATGCTGAACCACATATCTACTCATTTTTTGAACTCTTAGGGGGCTGGTGATTCCACCACTTCCCTGGGGAGCCTGTTCCCATGCCTGACCACTCTTTCAGTGAAGATATTTTTCATTAATATCCAGCCCAAACCTCCCCTGAAGCAACTTGCAGCCATTTCCTCTCTCCCAGTGTTGGAAAAGACCTCTAAGATATCTCTGATACAGCTAATGCTCTTGCATCCAGCATGGTCTCAGCTGCCATAAAATCAAAGAAAAACAGGGATATTACTGCATTTGTCTCAGGGCAATGGATTTTATGTGCTGTGGCCTCCTATGGACACTCCCCTGTCCCCAGGTGGATCTTGCTGTCTGGTGCCCACTCTGGGCTCAGCTGGGGCTCCATGGGCAGGGTGAGGGCATTGCTCCCCATGTGCCAGGGGCTGACAGCATTTCTGGACTAGAGACTCCAGCAGGGGCAGGTGTGGAGCATTGCACATCTCACTTCATGCCAGCTATGATGGATGGACCCAGACTTTTTGTTATGAACAAATTTTTGTAATTTATGAACTAAAACAAGATGCTCCTTTGAGCACTAGCATGGTTGGGTTGGTGTTGGAAATCAGCATGGCTCTTGGTAGGAGGACGATGGGAGGGACTCCTAGTTTCACTTTTATTCTCTTTTCTACAGGTATTCTTGGTTCCCTTTATTCCGTTGTCTCAGTCTGCTTCATTATTTTTGGTCTATGAATAAACTGCTACCTTATATTTTTCTGTGTGGGTAGGGTTTTTCTAATAAAGGAAGTACAGTGGCATGAGCTCTCTGCTCAGGTCTCCAAAGGCACTTTGCTGAGACTGGGACCATGCAGTGATTAACAGCAACTGTGCACAATTTGGCCTCCTTTTGATCTATTAACTGTCCATAAACAAAGGGCAGTTTCCAAACAGACATTTTTCCCTGTTCCAAATTATTTTCTTATAATGTTTTATGCTAGTGCAATTCTGTTGGCATTGTTTACACCTTGAGAGGAACACTAGATTTAGAATCTGCAAACAATATTAAAATGCTGCAATTTTCTAAAGAATGGGTCAAAACCTCTCATTGTGGTATTCAAAACCTCATACTTGTGCTATTTAAGTAAAAAAAATACTCTTTGTTTCCCAATTTCTATGAACATATACTGAAATGCAAAACAGTTTCTAAAATTTCACTTTTCAGGACAGGCTATATACTTCATCTGCAGTGTAAAAATTAAAGCCATGAAGCTCCCAAGTGGGCTAAGAATTTCAGATTCCATTTTCCCTCATCATCTAATGCACATTAGTCCTTGAAACAATGCCTGCTCTGGCACCTTAAAGGCAGAAAAGTTTATTTGGTTAGCTCAGAGTATTCCATAATTAAACCCAATGAAGCTTTCAGTGCGAGTTATTAACTTGGTGGTAGAAACAGACATTTCTTAAACAAAAAAAACCAATTATATAAGATGTGATTAATAAAATTTTTAAGCACCCAATATTATCTTGTTACAGTAGTGTTATATTGCAATTGTTAAAAAATGCTTCAATTCACGTTACTTTAAATAATACATTTGAGAATCACATGCTTGCTCTTTCATAACACATTTTGATATTTTCAGGCATTGCTGCCCTGGTATTTAGAAGCAGGCCACTGGAGGACAGAATCTAACCGGTTATTCCAGCTCCTGTGGATGGACAAGGAGAACCTCTATTTCATACTAATTCCACACTGTGAGTGGAATCACCACCTCTCTGATCTGCTGCCTCTTAGCCCAAGAGCACACCCTAAGCCCTACCAGTCAATAAGACTTTTTATTCAGAGTGTCACAGTTCAGTGGGCAATGTATTTGTGAACATGATGGATTCTCAGCATTATGAAGAGTTAGTTCTATACTCCTAGAGCCTCTTTACTGGTATAATATGTTGCGTGATCTACAATGAATAAAAAAAAACATTTCATACAGTTATAGTCTGCCAGGACTAGCACTCAAACCCTGTGAAATT
Organism: Zonotrichia leucophrys gambelii; assembly: GCF_028769735.1. Taxonomy (NCBI): domain Eukaryota; kingdom Metazoa; phylum Chordata; class Aves; order Passeriformes; family Passerellidae; genus Zonotrichia; species Zonotrichia leucophrys. The sequence goes on from NC_088169.1 coordinate 81,949,594, forward strand.
TTCCTTGCTTCAAGTTATGTAGAATCAAATCCTTTTCAATAGCTGAACAAAAGCCATTGCTGTGCTTTATTTTCCTTCCCAAAATAAGTCTAATATAGGCAAAAAAATGAAGGCAGGCTTGTCAGTGATGGCAAGCAGAAGAAAATTACATATCTGTAAAATCACTGAAAACAACATTTTTCTGAGTAACATGAAGCTGATTTAAAGCAACATCTGGCCAAAGACAGTGTCTATGAATTACGTCTACTTAATGAAGAAAAAGTGTAAGATTTCAATATAGAGAAAAATATTAAGAGATAGCTACAGTTTTGAAATATTTCACAACTGTCAAGAAACACCATTTAATTACTATTAAAACTGACCTTTATTGGAAGACATATGTCTAACTGGATTCAGATCACAGTTTGAGGACAGTGTAAAATTCCCAGCCCTTATGAACAGGTAAGAGTGATCTGTCTGACATCAGGCTCTCCATTAACCACTGTGACACACCTGAGGAATTTGGGCTCAGAGACACTGCTCCAAGAGTACAATCAGCTTGAGAGAAGCAATTTGAACATCACAAACAGAAGGCTTGCATATGCCCAAATTCACTTTTCCGTTCCTCTCTTAACCAGAGACTCCTTTGGAAGAAGCATTAAGGCCTATGCTTATCTGAAAACATATATATATATATATATATATATATATATACATACATACACAAGTGCAAAAAATACCTATGTTGAAGGAAAAGGTTTAAAATTATAGGGCTAATTTTTGTTCTGCAGTGGGAAAAGCAAGGAACAGAAACAAGATCTTTGTTGCTGTCAGGTCTTCTGTATTCATTTTTCCCAATTTCCATCAAATTCTTTTGTAAATTGATACCAACTTATTTTTTAAAATTCTTACTCATAGGTTCATGTTCATATAGACTTTTCTTTTATGCCTCATCCCCCTCTTTTTTATTCCCAATTACAATTATAGTGTTGGCTCTCTAATATACTATCTAGAATAGAGTCTGGGTTATTCCAGTCAGTCCATCAAGTCTCATTTTCTGTGATGAATTTTCTGGGGAGCTGATTTTTTAATGTTGTTGCATCTTGGTCACAATAGTTTCTGCCTTGTGGTGAAACAAGAACAGAAAGTTGAGATAATGTCATCCCTGCTGCAATTTGAGAGAAACACCAGAGTTGCATCAAGAATTAGTTTAGACCAGGGTGTTCAACCCAAATAAACAATGACTACAGGGACTACATTAAGTAGAAAAATATCTGACGGTAGTGAAATAGCGTAAAAAAACAGGACACAAAATAAATGTTTTGGGCTTTCCAAAACACAGTCCAACATTCTTCTCATCTTAGTTCCTTGCCAAAAAATGAAAGCCCTCTTTTCCTGAAAATGACTGCATAATTTAAATGTTTTTCTTCTTTTATTTTTTCCTCAGTGAGACAAAAAAAAACAGCAGAGGAGAGTTCTCATACAAAGACATATCATTTTGTTTTAAAAGATGGAAAAAACAAGGGATATTATGGTCACAAAAATATGTCTAGAAGGCACAAATTTAGAAATTTGTCAGCAGTGGTGATACAGAATTAAGTAACCTTAGAATTTCATTTCCAAAAATTGCTGTTGTCTTGTGGGTCAAGAGTACAAATCCCTGAAAAGCCCCGTCATTTTTAAAACTACATATAAGGCAGCATTATAATAATTGACTGATTTTTGCACTCTCTTGATGGAAACAATGAAATCAACCATGAAAATAATGCCCTAAAGATTTCATGCTTGAAAAAACAAAGACAGAGACAGAGAAAGAAAGTTTCACTTTGCGTTTGATTTTTCCACCCAACTTTGCAGGAGTTCAGGGTTCGGACATATGGTGGAGTATGTGCAATCAGTAAAGTGACAGCTACTCTTTCACCCTTGGGCAGCAAATGGAAATGTAGCTTGTTTATAAGCCAAATTCTAAAAATAGCAAGTGTTTCTTTTAACATGGCAGAATAGTGTGACTCATGCATCATTCTGACATAAACATGACATCTGTTGCAGTCAAGTCATTATGTCCAAATCCTGAAGTCAGATGCAGTTTGACCATTTTCAAAACTGCTTATCAATCTATAAAAATTATTTGAGCATCAGTAGAAAAAATAACAGCAATCTGGAGATAATTTCCCAAATATTGCATGTGCTGGTTTTTTTAGGACCTGAAATCTGAGCTATTAATTCAATCAGTGAAGTTATAAATAGGTCAAAAACAATCCACAATCTCTCATGTCATGCTGTTATATAAACTTAGATGCCTGGCCATCCTAATAGCTTATTTTATGGTTAATGTACAGAATTTCATGGGGCACCTATTACTGCCATAGTACAGGACAGGACACTGAGTAAACAACTAGCAGCCTCTTTGCCTGTCCATCTCTAAAATGGAGGTGAGGATAATGCTTTTTATGTGGCCAATGTCTCCCCTTCTGAGCGGGAGCTTTCAGCATTAGCTTTCCAAAACTCAGGTCTCTAAGGTGGCTGTGAGCAGTTATAGCTAATTGCCCAAGATTGCTTTGTAGTGGATGGAAAGAGGTAGGCACTTTCAGGGACAGCTCTCTGAGCAAATGAATCACCTTTTCAAAGGATCTCCAGATGGCTATTAAATGAGTCCAGGTGAAGAGTTTAGACCTGTATTTTTCAGGTTACAAAAGGGCTGAAGCAGACCAGGGGCAGGGGGAGGAGCCTTGAGGGTGTGTCCAACATTGTCCTGGGCTTGGTCAGCATTTTGCATATAAATCACCCTCTCTTTGTACACTTTTGTTATTGATATGTTGCTGTTACTGTTTATTTCCTTAGCTCATTGCTAAGGAAATTGTAAGGAAATCCTAAACTCATTCTAGTAAATTGTTCTTGTCTCAACCTAACCTGATCTCTGCTTTTTGTGTCTCCCACTGGAGGGCAGGTAGGGGGGCAGCTTGAGAGTTTCTTTGTAGTGGGATTCCTAAATTGGGGGATACCCTTCCTAAACCATCATATTTGTCCCTCCGAAAAAAGTGTAGATGCACTAAGCAGAGTAGGTTTTATTACTATACCCACAAGACTGTTATTACTGAGTTGTTCTCAGCAGACTGACATAATGGAGAAATTAATATACAGAAGTACCAATCTTTCATGTGTCCTGTTCTATTTCTTAACATTGTCTGAGCTGTTTCATCGTGTCAAATTTTCACTTCATAAAGATTTTTTTTAGAGAACTTTCTATCTTTGCAGGTGGAATTTAATAAGTCAGTGAAAGTCCATGAAACTAGATTAACTTCAAAGTAATTTAAGGAAAAATTAAGTGGACTATAGTAGCAGTTGTTTTAATTTGGACTGAGCAGCTCAATGCGGCAGTGAAGAGAAGCTCCAATACCCTCCTGCAGAACCACAGGCATCAGCCAGTACCATAAAATAAGTACCCAAGCCCCCTGGGTTGGGTGTTCCCTGTCAGTTCATTGCCAGGGTGTCAGAGCCTTCTGCCAAGGTCTAAATAAGACAGGTAAAACGAAGGTAAGCTGGAATGGATAGGCCATGGAATGAAGGGCTTTCGAGTGCAGGTGGAGCCTGAGAGGTGAGTCCTGTGTTCCTCCTCAAGGACAATTCAGAAATGTGTGTCCTCAAGTGTAACTTTTGTACAAGTAGCCTCAAAAAGTGAATGTGGGGAAGGTCAGTCTGAAGCAGAAAGACTGAAATCTACTGTTTTCGTAAGGAGACATTTAGGAGAGCTGACTCTTAGTATGCACTACACAGGCCTCTTTTATGTGGGCTACTGTGCAAAATAATAGGATGGAGTTCTTCAAAGGACTCTCCAAAGTTTCCCAGTATTCTTTCAAAGGTCTTCTAAATTCACTTTCAGAATCTGTAAGATGAAAAAAAACATTGAAAAAACTCTCAGGTTACAAAGTAGATCAATAAAAGTTTTAGGAAAACAAAAGTAAGCAGTCTCCTTATTTACATCATCTACATACTAATTCTAATCCAATATTTCTTCGTACTTATGTTAAAGTGACAACTAATTCAGTATTTAAGGGAGCAAATGACTCACCATGGGATCATTCTGTGAAGTTCACAGTCATATTACAAAACTATTTGGCTGGTATCTGTCTTTAACCATCATTCATGCCCCAACAGGGGCATTTTGGGTAGCATAGCATTTTTTTGACTTAAATATTGGTTATTGAGTTTATGGCAGGTAAAGACCCAAACCTGTCCCTCATCCAACTGTACAGATAACTTTCTGAACCCCACACATGAAGAAGAGCAGCTCCCAGTCCCATTCCCAGTTTGCGGAGCTAAATGCTTTCAGGAAAATTTTTCGCTGTAGAGATGAAAAAACAATAACAGCACCAACAACCAAAAAAAAAAACCCATTACATAGTAAATAAAGTCAAGCCCAGAAAGAAAAGGTGTTTGCACTCTTCCACAGTGCTGCATCTTATTAAATTTTCTGGATGATGCCTTTCAGTGTCTCTTTAGGAAATTATTGTAGTTTCTTATTAAGTCCATACTAATTTTTCTGTCAGGCTCACAGCCACTTTCATGACACCTAGCTCACCAAGGTAAGCATTTAACATTATTTCCATCATCTGCTGGAGTTTTCTGTCTGATGGAAATTGTGCAGCTGCACACAGGGGCTAGATTATAGAGAGAGTAGGGTTATAGGAAAAATGGACTAATAAAAGTTTCAGGGCAGAAAGATGAGGGAAGTAAGGAAGAAAGTGGTGATTACTGGTGGTTTGGAGTGCAAGAGGACTGCGACCCACAGGGCACATCTACGTGGATCTGGGGTCCAGATCTACGGCCTTCATTCAACAAGGAGGGGGAAATATAAAACCATGTGGGCAATGAAATTTAAAAACTGCAGCCACTGTAGACCAGCCCTTCTTTCCATTGTCTGAAGTGCCTCCAGGGACAGTATTTGATCACTGCTTTTATTTGTGTTTTGGAGAACTTTGTTCTCCTTATCTGAAATATTAATAACTAGCAAGCGATCCTGAGGATGCTTGAGTCTGAGGTGTTAATTAAGAGAGTGAAATGAGATCTCTAATCATCTAATAACAATACACCGGGAAGTCTCCTGTCTCCACACAGGTTCTTCTAACAAAAGGAAAGGATTCATCCTCTGTTCTTCTACAAACATTTACTGCTTCATATTTTCTGACACATAAACCCAGCGAGAATTTGGGCTAGAAAAAAAGTATTTTCATGATCCATATTTGGAAAATGCCATATTCTTTCCAATCCTTTGCATTTTATCAAGCAACAATATTTTTTAATTTCCCTTATCTAATTTATAAAAATAGTTCCTTAAAATAAAATTACTGGCAATCATTTTCTTGCAGCCCACTGTTAACATGATTTGCTTCATTAAGAATGATTAGCAGAAGTCCAATCGTTGCTCAGTAAGCAATGAAATCTAATTTATCACTTCAATAATACGACTTTGCGGGACGCTGAACAGTGGGAAATTTTTAAATCGGGAGAAAAACACATTTTCCACATATAGACAATGACTGAAACTTTCAATGTCATTTCTCTAGAAAAGAAAAACATTAAAATACACTTGAATTGGAGTGCAATTGTAAAGCATAAGTATCCCAGATGTCTTTTTTCTTTGATGATTATTAGTCTTTTAAGATTGCAGATATTGAAGAAAAGTGCTTGTCTTTCTTTTATTGACCAAACTACAAGGAGATATTTTATTCTGTGAAAGCAAATCATCCAAATAATCTGAAAATCAAAATATTCAAATTTGAAATTAATCTTCTCTGCATTCATGTGTCATCTAGGAACATCTCTTTTCTCATTTTCCTGACATGAGTGCCTGAGGATGTATAAGGTTTATGGTTTTACAACAACAAAAAATTAAAAATTTGAAAAAAAATGAAACCGTGAAGTTTTTCTAAACAGATATTGGAGATTCTTGTCAAGAACATAAAAAAATTCCAAGCTCCTTGTGTTGCTACTGAAAGAGAAATGTGTCTCCTACCTGAATCAGAAGAAGTCATAGTAAACAAGGCTTGGCTACTGTGCTAATCAGAATAGAATTTTAATTTCATGAAAAGCATTCAGAAACACTATATATTATTATTCATCTAGGATTTATTTGAAGTGGAGAGTTTTATTGCTATGAGTGTGTTGGTTTATTTAAAGTGATACCACTTTAAAGTCTCTCAGCATGGAATAAAGCACTTATCCTAGTATATGTTCGTTCAATATATTGATATTTTCATGCGGCCAAGCACTAGAAGAAGCAAAATGTAACAGTTGCCAACACATTACATTTCTATCTCCTAAACCACATACCACCACTAATAAGTCACTGCAATTGCCATCAATTTTAAGATAGTATTTTCTATATTAAAGTTACTATTAGTTAGATTTTTTGCCTTCTGTCTGTCCCTGATTTTCAAAGGTGTATTGAGCTGTAGTTCATGTTCTGTGAGAAGGGGGCAGGGTAACATGAGAACTTTTGGATCTTCCTTCCCAAATGTGACAGGATCTGTAATAAAGCCAAGACCAAACATGCTCTGCCATTACAGAGGAACTGAGGGTGCAGAGGTTGCCTCTGAGCAGGCACTCAGGCAGAGGAGAGTGAGGGATGCATAAATAGGGAAAGGGAAGAAAGGAAGGAAAGGAAAGAAGCCCTGCTCTTCTAATCTTTCCTCTCCATTTTCTTCCATATCCTCTGTCCTGCTCAGAAGATGTGTTTCTGAACTTGAAAATTATTAAGAAAAAAAGAATATCTGATAAGAGTGAAATTTGGAACAGGTCAAGAAGCACCAGCTTAGTTTTATTAGAAACTCAACTAAGACAAACTGTTGGAAATGCTTCTGAGACCCAGGCTGGGGAAGAGGAGCAGGAAGAAATAATTGGGGTGAAGGGAACCCTTTTGGTGTGAAAACTTCTACCTAAATTAGAGAATCAAAATCCTGAAGATAATAAGAAAAATCTTCACTCCCACTGACTGCCCTTTGACTGGTTAACACAGTGCATTGCTACTTGGGATACTGAAAAATTTAGTCCTTAGCTTGAAAGCCTTTGTCCTAAGAGCAAGATTTGAAAATGAGAATAATTCTGCCCAGGAAATCCAGCCTTCTGCATAGCTCGGGGAATGGGTAGTGATTGTTCTTTGATGTTCAGTCTCTTGGAAGGCAACTTAGATCACATTTGTCCTTCCTCCTGCCTGTGGCATTCACTTCTAAGAGACTTGGCCTGCTTAAATTTTAGCTTTGAATTAAGAAGTTCAGTGAAGGAGCTTTAAAATTTGTTCCCAATCTGACTTTGAAAGTCAACGTTCAGCTTCAAAAGGAAATCTAGCTGTCCATGAACACTTCCAAGCCAAAGAGCTAGGCAATGCTGAAAGAAAAAAGGCACTTCGGCTTATTTTTGTGTATATGGAGAGAAGAAAGGAGGAATCAAATAAGAAAGTGAAGAAGGTTGGGAAATTTTGGAAGAAAATATGAAAAAAAAAAAGAAAGGAAAAAAAACAAAGGGAAAAAACGAGAGGAAAGAGAACTGCTGTGATAAATACAAAATGAGCTCCAAAACAACCATAAGAAGCTAAGAGGATACACTAAGGTGTCCACTTTGAGGCACAATGTATCAAACTGCCATTCACAGGAGTAACTCGGTTCATCTTTGTGGAAAGCTGCAGTAGAGTGAGAGCAAAGTGAAGAATTTATTATCATTTTCTCTTTTTCCTCAGACAGTTCTTGCCCTGCTCTTCTCTTACTACTAAAACATTACATGACACTTTGGTAGAAGACTGGCTATTTATTGCCTCCCAGGTGGGCTGTTAACATTACTTTTAACCTGAAATACTCTGAATCACCAACCTCTCACCCAGAAAACCACCTTCTCTGTGCACCTTGACTGCTCTCCAAATGTGCCATAAGTTGGATGTGTTCTCCAAACCATGAGATGGACACCTCACATTTTTTAACAGCTTCTCCTTTGCGGGGGTCACCCTTCTGCTGACAGCAGGGAGCCCTGCAGAACATTTGCTGCAGCTGGAAACACATTAGTCTGTTCTGTGCTTCTGGGTTATCCCGATGGATGTAACTAAGCAGATGGATGATTGGAAGAGTGTGAAGACATTTCGTAGTTTTGTATTTAATGGGTGTTTATGCAGTTGGAAGAAATCTATACAGTAAGCATGTCATCTCAAAATACTCAAATCAGTAAATATTTCATCCCAAATACTACACCCCCAGCTAAAGATTATTCCAGCTGGGGCATCACTTCTTGAATACTCGAATAGTTAGCTATCTCAAGATACTTCAGAGAAATACAGAACTAGTGCAGAATTAGGATTTTTCTTCCAAATGATCTCTGTGCAGTCTCATCCCTTCTCATCCACATGAAATAAGACCTAAAATTGAAATGGTGAAAGACTTGATGGTTACTATAAGTACCCAGTGTGGCGCTGCCTGAGCCACTTCAACCATGAAAAAAGCACATGGGTTGGAGGTAGCGCCCAATGAGCACAGCAATGTCACTTCTTGACCCAAATGCAGCATTCATTTTGGCAGTAATCTGTGTGGGTCAGTTTTAACTTGTGCTCCTGCTCTTCTTCCTGCACAGTGCAGGCACATTGTGAGCTGTGGAGCACAGTTTCACATGTGTCCTGTCTTGGGGACTATTTAGAAATACTCAGAAAAAAACACTACCGAGGATTTTCAGACAGAAGCAGGTTTTGCCCCTGTTTTGGCTCTATTGCAATTATCCAGGCCTGACTTTGCAGAAGTTTCCCCGAAGGACAAGGTGTAGCTAAATCACTAGAACATGAAGAAAATGAAAAATAGTGCCTCTCCTGACAGTGAAAATGAAAGAGAGAAGAGTCGTTCTCAGGGGAACAGGGAATTGAAGAAGGTTTAGGGGCAAGGAGAATTAAATAAGTGACAAATAACGCTCCCATACTCATCCACCACAGACCATGGGCAGCATAGGAAACAACAGAAGCATCAGCACAGTGTGAGGTGACAGGTGATCACCCCATGAGACAATGGTCAAATCAGTTTCTACCACAGTGTGTGACAAGGAAAAAGTGCTATGCAATGGAAAATAACTACAGCAAATCACCTACCCAAGCACTAAATATATCATCATAATTTTTTTTACTTTTAAAATTTTTGTGAAAAAAATAATATTTTTATTTTAAATATTTGTCTTGTCTCAAAAAAAAAAACTCCAAGTTTATTTTAATTTGGAGCTAAACTAAAACATAGATTTCACCCCATTTTATGTTATTTCTTGGCAGCAGGCAAGTAAAAAGATTTCAAGATGAATATTTTGTAACTTCAGCTATGTCATACTTAAACATGAAATCTGTAAGTAATTAAATATAGAAATTTCTTTATTAAAAATTGAACAATGGTAGCTATGGAAAATTAAAGTCAGGAGTCTTTTTTTCCTTAACAAAATAGAGTATTAAAACATGATTGTGTTTTGCAATACAAAATGACTGAAATGTAATTATCTTCCATGAACCTTTCATATCTCTCCTTTCATACTTCATGCCAGTACTTTTCCATTTGTTTTTTTAATAGCACCATATTAATGGAGCTCCAATTACTTTTAATCATCATCATCATCTGAAAAATTTACCTAAAGTCTTTCAGTCTTATTTTCCTGTTCAGACTATTTATAAAGCATATGCAAATGCTCTGGAAATTGAAGAAATACACCACGTGCTAAGCTAAGCACAAATGTTTTATAACTGTGTGTACATAAACAAAGATTATAGATATTTGAGGAAATGTGTTCTTCAAGCAAGTCATTCACAGAGACCTTCAAACTTCCAAATGATAAAACAAGTGAAAATAAAGAGGGCTTTTTAACTTTTTGCTCATTTTTACTCTTGTGCACATTACCCAGAGAACTGAATAGCTGGTTTCTGTTTCCTGTTGCATAAAGGCAGGGAATGGATTTGGCACATGGAGCTCACAGGGCATGGAGGTGGCACATCATCCACACCTCCTCCTCTCCCCCAACATGGAAATCTCTCAGCAGCATAAGCCACCTTTAATATTTTCCATGGGAAGACATTGATAGAGTCAGAAATGGAGCAACAAAATTTTCATGTTGCTGGGAAATGTGCTTTGTACTGTGTCCCCATATTTTCTTTCTTCTGGCTTCAAGCACTATTATCATCAAGAGATGAATGTTTAAGCTCAAAATAAAATACATTGATTGCCAGCCTGCAAATCTGGCATAGAGAAGGAAAAGACTTTTTGGCTTCACCTTCCCAGAAAGAGGAGATGGATCTCAAATATGGTGATGTCTGAAACATCACCTTGGCAAGTGTTCACAGGAAAATCAAAATTTGAGCTGGACTGTGTAATTCTGCAGGCAGACCTGATGGGAAAACACAGGCAGCTGTGGGCCTGATCTCCCAGGACCACATATAACTTTGAAATCACATTATAGAAAAGGACTGACTCACACTACCAAGTATTGGAGATGAAAAATCTTATTTGCCACAATCCACAGAGCATTATACCTTCACTTCTAACTGGGTGCCAACATTTTCTGCAGAAGAGAGAGATGCAAAGTTTGAGACTTGCAATAGATTAAGGGAAGAAAACACACAAACACCCCTGGAAATGACCAATAATGGCCACAGTAGCCCACAAGGACATAAGTTTACATCCCTAGTCAGGAACTTTCTGTCAAAGCTGGTACAAAATGCAAGGGTCTGAGCGAGGCAGGAGAGGCATGACCACATCAAATACACTTATAGTCTCTACTGCAGGAGAGCAAAGCTCATTTCTTTAAATAATAGTACCAGGCCAGATCATTCTCAAGCTTTATTTTGAAATCCAGCAAACTTCTTGAACCAAGGGAGTACATGGCAAAGAAACATAAAAAATGCAGAAGTAAAAATATGCAATAATTATCCCATTTGTGAATTAAAAAACCACACTAAATTAAATATTAAAAAAAAAACAAACAAAAGCAAAAGGAATATAATAGGACCTGTCAAGTTTCCCGTGACCAAGAGACAGTGACATATAAAGCCTCTTTATTATTAACAAGCCCCAGGCCTACTCAAACTACTGTATTTGGAAACTTCAACCTGTCTTGTCTTTGCCATCAATTTACAATGAGTTATTACTGACAACCCAGGTGAAGAACTCTTCTCTTTTTTTCCTAGCATCGCTTCTACCTTTGCCTTGGTTACAATTCTGAGGGCAAGTACTAGCACAGACAGGAAACTGTAATGATAAATAATCACAAATTTCAAAGTGAAGATTGAAAAAATTCCTATTAACTTCATCTCAGAAGAAGTTATTAGATGAAGATAAAATTTAGATAGCTATTCCAAGATATATATTCTGAAATTTGTCTGATTACAGACATGATGAATGGAATAAGAATAGGTTTAGAAAATCTAATTTGAAGTCCACTGTTTTCAGAGCTCTTGAGGACTAGAAAACTAACTTGAACTTAAGAGAGATTAATTATAACTATGCTGTTGTAAAATGAAAATAATGTTACATTTTTTATCATTTTGGATTTACGTGTTGGAACAACCTGTCAGGATTCATTCCGATTCAGGAATAAATGCATCATGTATGATGTTTGGAAAAAAAAAATTACACCTATTTGGCAGAGATGGCCATAAATTTTCAGTGCTTATTCTTCATTATAAGAGTTCTGCTGTTCTTCTAACATACATTTTATTCATAAATAACTACCGGAATTTCACATGTGCCACCACATTACATCTTATTAGAGTCAAACAACTAACAATAGTGAAATCTAGTCCCTGGAAGGGAAAATGGTAGAAAACTGGAGATGAGAGAAGAGATATTTCTGTCCAGCTCTCTTTTTGCTCCCTTTCTCAGTGGAGTTCAAGGCACTGTGCTCATTAAACCTCTGTCTTATAGTAAAAAATATATAATATTAATGTTACAAACACTTCACATTATTAATAAATAGAGAACAGAAAAATCTTTTATTAATGCCCAATTGTGAGGAATTTTTTTGTGGTGCTCAGGTTCCTGATCAGGCTTCAAAATATCTTTTTTCTCCTTTGACAAAGTCTGTTTGACAATGGTGGAAGGTTATCCTTCAAGCTAATAAATCACACAAATACAAGCACAGGGAAGGACCATGTGTTCTCTGCTAGATATTCCTAATCAGCATGACACTTCAAATAAGTTACTTTGTGCAGCACAAAAATGACCTTGGATTATTACTTTGACTCGTATTTTATGTTGTCAGCCTGCAGAATTTTAATTAGAATTGAGAGTTCAGGAAATCACTATATTCAATCCATTGGCTTCTTACAACCCTGAACATTATTGTAATTTAAGCAATATCAGAACAGGAGGGGGGGATTTCATGTATCCTTTTCAGGAAGTTAGGTCCATGTTATTTATAATAGGCAGGGGGATACTTGTAATTAATTTTCCTCTCAAAGTATTCACTTCTGACTGGACCCTTTAAGAATCTGAAAAGCCTTCTACAGCTGTCACTGCAGAAACAGAATGGCCATAGAATTAATAGAGCAAATGTCCTGTCCCTTTTCTGTCCACAGGGCTGAATGTGTAACTCCCAGTCCTTCCTGTTTTGGGGTTCAAATCTGCAATTCATTTAAGATGCCGTTTTGTAGAGGTTGGAAGGTATACCGGAATATTTTCTTCCTTGATATGATTATTTTCAATTTTACAATGTTTTACAATGAGCAATCCCAGAAAACTCCTATCCCTTCAGATAAAAATTGGTGTGAGTTCTTTTATGCTTTCCAGTACATTCCACGGGAATTCAAGCATTATCATCAGAGTAGTCCAAAATGCTGCTGGTCCAAAATTCTGTGTTTGACAAAGACTGTGGCCAGCTGTGGTAAGAAACCCTGCAGGCAGCCAGCAGTGCAGAATATGCACCAGGGACTCTGACCTCTGAAAAATTAAAAATCGAGACACACCGCATTAGTATCCTGTGCTTATTCCAACTTTTTCCCTTCCCTGCATATATCCTGGAAGGAGTAAACCTGCCCTTCTCATAGCTTCCTTTAAATAGCATGGTCTTCTTGTTGTCCATTATAACAATTTTGTATAACTTTATGATCCTGAAAAAGGATGAGGTTTCATTTTTTAAAAACCACCTAACTCTTCTCTGACTTTTAGCTTCAGCATTTTATAATAATGAGTTCTACAGATGAGTTGCAGGTTGTGGGAGAAAGTAGAAGTGTTTCTTCAGTTTTTCATCAACTTTTTTAATAACATCATGCCAGGACTGGTTTAAAGCATCTGTACCCAAGGTATATTTCTGTGTGTACAAAACATAGTGTTTGGTTTCCTCTCCTTGTATTGTTAGACACATAATCTTTTTTTTTTTCTTAAGACAGAAATAAATCCAAAATTTCCTGCAGCAGGAAATGAAGTTTAAAAAAATCATTCTCCTTGGCTACTCGGAATTTCTAATTCCAATGCAAAGGTGCTCCTTTTCTGGGAATATAGCAATTAGCAAATTAACAGCAAAAGAAGAACAATGGAGAATGGTTGTGTGTATCTTCTGGCAGAAAGTCATTCCCCATTCGCAAGAGTTTGCTAGGGCACTCAGCTCTAGCCAGACTCATTTCTTTGTTTTATTAACAAAGACAGGCAAATGAAGAGGAAAATGTTTCTTTGTTAAAGGTACAGACAACCATTATAAACCAGGTCAGTATTCCACACTGTCTTCCAAATTGTGTCTAAAAATATCCTTTTCCTTTGTGTATATATATTGTTCTGTGGTGTTGTAACTAAGACAAAGGGTTTTGTCAAAGAAAGATTTTGTTAATCTTGAAGTTTCAATCTTTTTTTTTTTATTTCCCAAGAAAAAGGAACTTTGCTCTTATCTCTTAACTGCTTTCTTGCAGCCATTACAAAAATATTAGAAATTAATTTGCTTTTCCATTGCCTCAGGAGCTAGATAAGTTCCTTTAAAGTTTCAGTACTGCCTACGCTCAAAAAGTGTGTGTACGGCTGGGAAGATACGGGCAGGCAAGATATTACAGTCCACTGACCATTTTTCTGAAAGACTGTAAGAAATGGTGGGAAAATAGAAAGCAGTCATTTTGACATTAATTGACATCAATTGGAGAACACATAGATCAAAAGGAAATACTTGAAAAGCAGTTCTAAGAACAGTCAGAGTGGTTTCTTCTTCTGCAAAACAAAGCCAATCTGATTTGTTCCAATTATTCAAAGCTGTGCAAGAGGTGGGCAAATCTTCTGGATTTGTGAACTTCTGAGACTACCTTCTAGGTTCATAATAAAACAATTAAGCTCTATGAATGGATTTGATAAAATGTAAATAATCTGAAGCAATTGTTTTTGTAGACTAAGGCCAAATGGCAATGTGACTAAGAGGTTGCAATTTTCAGCCACTGAACACTTGCAGATTCTGGTTGTGTTTCATCTACAGGGCACCTCTAAAGGCACCACAGTTCATTAAGCTATCCTTGCATTCCTTCTGTTAAGGAAAATGAAGAGCCTTGTTTTCTGCCCAGTCCAAGCTACTTTGCCCCACTCCACAAATTTTTTGAAGGTACCAGGTTCTTCAGAAATTAAATGCTGCATGTCACTGTGTACAAAATATGTTTATGTTTATGTTTATTGAGCTAGTATCACAGTTCCTAGAGCACAAATCTTATGAGGAGCAATAGAGGGAGCTGCGGGTGTTTAGCCTCGAGAAAAGGCCCAAGGGTGACCTTATCAATGTCTACAACTGCCTGAAATGAGATTGTTGCCAGGTAGGGGTTGGTCTCATGTGATTGTCATTATTAGTCCTTCTTTTGGTCTTCAGGAACACAGTGAAAGTGAAAAGAAAGTTAAAGCACAAAATATCACTGTGAACTTCTATGAGATTTACACATAATCTTTTACTGTGTCCTGGGTGAAAAAAATGTTACTACATCCATTTATCTAAGCAGTCTCAGTTCCTAATTCAGCAAGACATGTAAAACCACTGACTAATTCAGCAGTCTAGTTCAGAAGAGCATATGAGGGCCCTGTGGCTCAATCCCTGCTCAAAATAGGGACAGAGTTTTCAGGGTCTTGCCTGTTCAAGGACCTAAAGAAGGACTATTAATGATAGCCATTTCATAACTTTAACACATATTTCAAACCACAATTCCTTTCTAAGTGTATTGTCCTTCTTATATTTAGTTTCTAAATTTACTTATTGTCTTTTTTTCTCCTGTTCTGAAAATAATTCAGAATTACCTGGCAGTGCTATAATTAACATAATTTACAATCATCTTCCTTTCCCCACCAGCACTCAAATAATATACAAGGAAAAATGAGAGCACTTCAGGATATTGTAAGCATTATTATAATGAAAAATTCACCTAGAGCTAAGTCTATTAAGGAGTCAAATGCCCGTGTCCTAACTAAGAGTCTTTGCGCGTAACAAAGTCCAAAACTTATTATCTCAGACTCCAATCACTCACATGCTAGCATGCTACAGCACCAATGAAACAGGAATAAAATTTCCTGCAGATCTGCTCCAGCCCAGGATTTCCTCCTCTGAGGGTGTCAGAGAGACACCCCTGCAGAGCCACAATCGAGGCAGTGACCATATTCCCCAGTTCCCCACCACAGTGGATACTGCAGACTGTTTCAGGGACTAACAGCCAACCGAACCCACAGCAGAAAATAGGTGTTTGCCTTTTCCAAAACAAGCTATGGTGAAGACGTTCTCCTCAGAATCTAAAGGTCTGTCTCTTTTCTCCCTTGAGGCAATTGGTCTAATCACCCAGTTCAGTGTAAAAGTAGAGGAAACCTCTTTTGCTATCATATAAACACTGTTCGGCTTTTATGATGTAATTAAGTATTACTGGGACACAAGACAAGTATGAAAGTAAGTACATCTCTTTAATAAAATGTTTAGAGTGATTCTTTGACCAAGGCAATACAAAAACTCTATTCCCTCCTCAACTAAAACATAAACCCTACTTCTCCCTTTTTATTGATTGGGAGCATATTTGGGTTGCATGCCATTTTAGGTTGTTCTCCCATAATGATTCCAGTTCCTACCTTGACTCATCCCGGTTGTAGAAGGACTAATGCATTGTTTTGGTCATACCTGAAGATGCAAAGTGCTCCTTCACATGGACTGCCATAATTTCCATCAGTTTCTTCTATTGCCTTCCTATCTTCACATTATTGACTTTGACCAGATTCCCTGACTGCATGAAACCAGCGAGGACACATTCATGATGTAAAGCAAGCTCCCAAGGCCTGACACTTTATTGATAAAAACAAATTTACTAGGCATTTTAAATATGCAGCAGGTGCCAACTATTTTGGTGCTTTGTTGTGAACTTCAGCTGCAATTCCTGCTAAATGTAATCTGCTCATTTTCAGATTTGAAATGAGCTAAATGAAATATATGTGATATAGCTAAAACAATGAAAACCTGCTTGAGCAATAACCTTGGAACTAAGAAACAATCTGTTACAGACAGATTGTTTTTATGCTAAATTTGTGTAAGTGTATAATTGGCATATTTTTCAAATGCATTTTCCCATTTTCTCTAAGCCAGACATAACACTAAGCTTGTACTACCTTATTTAGGTGTCTAAGTTAACAGCAATTTTTCATATTTTGTTAAGGAGGATTATTCATGACTTAGAACTAGTTTCCAGACTGACTGACCCTCAGTCCTAATGAGGGAATGGATGAGTATGATTGCAATGTGGGTATTAGGCAGACTGCCCATTTAAAATCCTTTACTCATCTATCAAAACTACTGCTCCCAGGTCATCATGCATCAGTGGAATCAACTTTTTTGTTGCTCTTTTTTGCTAGAACTTTATTAAATGAACTCTTCATCTAACTTCGTTAAGCATACGTCATCATATGAGTTAGTAGTCTCATGTGACACTCTCAAAATTAAAGCTACATGTTGTCTCTTCGCAAGAGAAGCCTATGTATGTTTGCTGGTTTTGGCTGAGCTGGAGTTAATTCTCTTCATAGATTGTGTAGTGACGTGTTACAATAAAGCAGCCAGGACTCAATTTCTTCATGCAGGAAAAGCCAATTCTTTATTCACATAGCTCATTTTTATACAGTTTTCACAGACCATGTTCAACTCCAATTGGCTGGTAGCTTTCTTGCCACACAATCCATTTGTTAGAATCAAGGTGTTCAATTCAAGGTGTTTTTGTATGTACATGCTAAGACTCTCTCTTTTACTTTAGTGTTTACATTTTTCCTTTGTGCATTCTCATGGGACAGATTTCTTGTTTATTACATGCAAATGGTTTCCTCAGCAGAATAGCTTGCTGTGCTAACTCCTTTCATTGTTATATTTTTTCATATGGGAAGTTAGTAGAAGTAACAGGCCAGCTGGTAATTTAGCAGAGCAAGGCCTGATTTTATAAGGCCTTTCTTTTATAATATCCATACCTGTATGCAACAGTGACACATCTTGTATTTGTATTCCGTGCTTCTAGGTGCTCTTGCAGAACAGCTTGGGCTGTCAAATTAATAGCACAATTTCTGTCCCTCACCAGCTATGAAAATTGAGGACAATTCCACTCTTAAACCTGGAGACACTATTTGCTGGGGGAATCTGAGGAAGCAAACTTAATCTAAGTTTCTTTCTCTTCTGTCTGTACCTCATAGTTTTGGACATCCAGCTGTCTTCATAGGGATGAAAATTAAAGTAGCTTCCACATAAAACTATGTGTTTGTATGAGTAAAACAGAAAGGGGATAAAATTTACAGATCTATATTTCATTTTCTAATGGAATTTAAATCATCCGAGGAACTTGGAGCGGTACCAACAGTCACTTCATTACCTGCCTAAGTGTAATATTCTCCTGTATGACATTAGCCCCTAAGCTCTCAGTGTGTCACTCTTCATTTTTCAGAGGTGAAGCCATCGTGTCAGGCTGCCCCAGGTGCTAGAGAGGAAAATCACTTCCTTCACACCATAACTGAGGAAAAATTTCTGATCATCTCTTTTAGTCTCAAGATAAATGTATTATAATTGATATGCTGTGTATCACATAACATTTCCTTGCAGCTTCTTTCCCTTGTATTTAATCTATTTGGCTAAGGTGTGTTTTCCAAACAGCATCCATCTCAACCTGAAGACTTCAAGTGATAAATACAAGATTCCCCAGACAGTTTGTTTTTGTGCTTAATTGCTGTCATTGTTAAAAATGTGAGACTTCATTTGAACACAAATATGCCTCCTTTCTTCTGGCATAGAACTGGTTTTCATTTAACTTTGTGTCCTAGACAAAAAAGCAATTTTATACAAGACATTTCCTCCATTAATTTACTTATACAGTGAAGTGACTCTTCCATCTTCTTTCTGATGTATGAAATAGGCTGAGATCTTTTAGTCTCTCACCACAAGGTATCTCCTATGTTTTTGCATCATTTTAAGGACTCAGTAAATAATAGTTCCTATGACCAACAGGAAGGGTCATGTTTCCTTACTCCTTGTTAACTTCTTTCCCTGCTTCCTTTGGCTGAATGGCATGGGCAAACACTGTAATTACTGAAAAACCTAGCCTACAGCATGCTTTTCTCTTATTTTCCTCTTGTTTCTAGTTCAAGCCAGGCTTGAGACTTGAACTCCAAAGGAAGCTATTTTTCTTAACACAGAGGCAAAGGCAGTGGTTGCCAAGCAACAAGAGCCCTAGGAATTTTTTTTTTCCTGAAAATTTCTTCCTCCTACTCAGATTTTTCCCATTTTGGAAGCTTATAGATACAGAGGATTTGCGTGGAAAAGCAGCACCTAATGTCCTTTGAATCAAAGCAATGATCAAAGACCTAAGACTGCATCACTAGAGAGTTCAGAAACATCTGAAATTTAATGCAGTCACATTTGGCTTGGTGGCAGTGAGAATACTCTGAATTTTTAATGCTGTTTTACCTATCTCAACATTAGCGAGAAAATATGACTCAATTCTTGAGACCTTATAGGTACTACTCAATACTGAATTTTGATTATCCTGACTTTTTTTTATTCCTATAAAGAAGCCATAGAGCTTAAGTAGTGGTATCACTACAGGACTCTTATGTATACCTAAAGATCCAAAAGTGCAGTTATGCCATTCCACAGATGGACGATTAAACAATTACATGTTTGAACTCTGTCATTTTCATTGTTCCTAATTTTTTCAAGATATCTGTTCAAGTATTCCTGTACTTTGGTGCCTTTGTTTGACTCCTAAATTCCCATGCAGCCTTCTCTCCCAAGGGAGCCAGCAGGCTTTGTTTCCTTCAAAATCTCTACATTCTCCAATCTCACCTGAAGCAATACTTGTGCCTGTAGGGTTATGGAAACACTTTACTGCAGCAAATTAGGCACTTTCAATTCAAGCAAACAAGCAAATAGAAAACTTTTAAGACTTAAAGGCTCTAAAGAGATGTCAAACTGTCCCTAAATAGTCCAGCCATGGCAAATCTGCTCTACAGGCCAAAATCTTGAAAAAGGTAGACATAAGCCACTCGGTGACATCACACTGTGGCCAGGGATTGCTTGCTTTTGACAGACTGCCTCATTAGATTACCAGAATGTCAGTGAAAGTCAAAAAATCAGTTTTTATACTTGGGATCCTCAGTGCTAAATGATTTGTTGAATATCACCTTAAACTTCTCACAGGCATGGCAGAATAGTGACTTGAATTCAGGTGCACAGAGCCCCAGTGAAATGAAATAGCAAATTCTTGACATCCCTTGCTAGCCTCAGCTACCCGTGCTGGCTGGGTGGTCAGGGAATTTTGCAGGCACTGCTCCTTTCTAATCCCATTAAAACTCTAACCATGATTCTAACACTCCTCTGCACAGTTCAGCACAGGAAACATCCAGATATTGCCTTCAGAATAACCCAGTTGCATTTCACTCTACAGGGACAATCAGCTCTTGCAGGACATGATTTCAATTCTGCAGCTATAGAAAAATTTCATTAATTCTCAGGAAACAAGCTGTCTCCTGAAGGTCATATTCCCTGAAGTCACTTTGCAGACACAGCTGGAACTACAGTGAGATTTCTGCCTTCAGCACTGACTACACTGAATACTGGTTTAAGAGAAAGTAACTCTATTTAAACAGCAAGTAGAGTGCATTGTCATGAGGTGAAAAATTATTTTGTAGAAACAAGTTTTTTAGGAGAAGCTTCATCTTTTTTCAGCCCCAGGTGAGTTAGCTGGGAAAGTGGATGGCCTTCATCCAATATGATAAAAAGGAATAAAATCCAAGACAGACAGCATATAAGTGCTGTTAGTCCAGCCTCATTAAGTTAATCAGTTACACAAAGAAGGATGCTTAGTAGCTTTGGGGGATTGGCAAGGGAAGAGAGAACAGCGACAGCAAGAAGAAAACATGATTAGTGTTTGTGCAATAGAATGTGGGCAGGAAAAAAAAGACCTCAATGAACTCCAGAACTGGTGTTGCTGCTGAAACCATAATTCTAATAATCCTGTTGTTATTAATTCCTTTTCTAGTCTTTCTTTAAGAAGTCATTCTTTAGAATTCTGATGCATTAGGAAGTTCAATGCTTTTCCACTGCAGGTTTCTCTCCTTCACCAGTTCCCAGTGTGCGTTCTTTCTGATGTACAGTGGTTGTTAGTGTCACCCGCCCATTTTCAGGAGGACATTTTGTGCACTGCATGACATTTAGCAAGTTCTAGAGTAAAAGTGTATGAACTATGTGTTTTGCTGATTGTGTTGCAAGAGTGCTAATTGTCATGGCTGTGAAGATGCCTTGGTCTCTACATTTGTTTTGGTATGTGCTGTGCTACAGCAGGGTTGCTGCTGCTCGTGAGCCTGGCAGATTGGAATATTGCATGAAAGTTGGTGCTAGGATGAAAAATGTCTGAATCTTTTAAAGCAGACTACAGGGGTTTTGTTTGGTTTTGTTTGCTTGCTTGTTTGGGGTGGGGGGGTTGTGTGTATTTGTTTGGGGTTTTTTTTAGTGTATGTTTTGGTAGTAAAAAACAAAGGCAAATATTGAGGGATGACAGCACAATTCTTACCCCTCTTTCACAAACTAAGGATCATCTGAATTTTCACTGGACAGATGATACATTCATACACTCATAAAAGCAAGATGGAGCCACACAGTTATTGACCATGAAAAAATGTCTGGGGGCAACTCCCTCTGCTTGTGCCTTCCAGTTTGCACATCCGAACCAGGAGTCTGGAAATTCCAGAAATTATGTCCAGTCCTGTGAGAAAAATACTGAGATAGTAATGTCTTTCAATTCTATTTTTCTATTTTGTATTATTTCACATTATTAATCTGGGTAGAGTTTGCTGTTTTCATTAAAATATTTTTGAAAGCATATCGGTTTACTTATTTACAGAAAAAAACCATATAGGGTATTTATTACTGTTACCCTTTTTAAAGCATCTAATAAAACTTATTAGTTATTCTGGGGAAAAAAATCAAATCAGTGTAATAATTAGGTGCTTGCTTTGGTCCACTGATGACAGAAAACTTGTAGAAGGGAATACAAAGAAAGAACTCCAAAACAAAAGTCTAAACAAATATACATCCATGGTGAATTCTCTGAGTGTCTTAGCATGATACTGCCTATCATAAAGCTGTTTTGTGTTTAAAGCTCTATCTTAAGCCTGACTTTCAACAGGGAACACAGTCAAAAATTTCTGCTCTCTGGGACTAGTAGGAATAACTTCTGTATTGCAGTGATAAAATACATGTAATCTTTTAGAAAGAGATACAAGGAAATAAAATTAAAATCCAGCTCACAGCTGCATCTTATTTACATCAGCATATAAATTAGATTTGTGTGCTTCCCACTTTCAGTGTGTTCTTAACAAAGCTGCATAGCTGGTGATCAGATAAGTGGGCATGACCTTTG
The DNA here is from genome assembly GCF_028769735.1 of Zonotrichia leucophrys gambelii. NCBI lineage: Eukaryota > Metazoa > Chordata > Aves > Passeriformes > Passerellidae > Zonotrichia > Zonotrichia leucophrys. The sequence continues at coordinate 81,971,438 of NC_088169.1, forward strand.
TCTTTGTCTTTGTCTTCTGAGATGATGATGTGATTAGAGAACTCATACAACTTTGTGTCTTCTAGCAGGTCTCACAGTTCCATTCAGATTTACAGCCTTCAGGTCCTCCGACTCAGAAAGGATTTCTTCACAAATTGTTTTAATCCTTCTGCCACCAAGTTAATTGCTGTTCATGTTTTGAAAATGCATTTCCATTTCAATATACATTTTACTATCTGTGCTGTTGTTTTGATCAAATGTAGCAACTTATAAATGGAGGTGTCTTTGTTTGTGGTCAAATTAGATTCCCATTAGAGAGAATGGCAAGAAATTTGTATTTCAGAGTAGAGTCCTTTCTCAAAATCTTATGTGGAAAAAAAATTCTAGACAAACAACACCCAAAAGTGCCTTTATTTCCTTTGACTGTGTATTAACTTATGTTTGCAAGGGCAAGTGTAGATATCTAGCCCAGATGTAGAAATTTAGAAGATTAAGGCCCTAGCCTAAGATTCTGTTGAAAATACATATTTAGAGACATCTATGTAGAAGTCCATGTTTTGAGATGGGTGTCTAGGCTCCCACTACAGGAACTGAACATCTAACACTCACAAAAATTGCTGGTCAGGATACTGCAACCTATCTGGCATCTCCTGCTTCTGAAGAGCATGGGTGTGCAGTAATTCCTATGTCTTCTTATGTGGGCAGTCACCTCACATACTTTATCACAAATAATAGTAGTTCTTAGCATTTAGACAACTGAATTCACCTCTGAATTAGCTTTCTTCTTTGACTCTAAGGGAATCCTAAGCACAAAGCATGCATACAGATACCTACATTTAGGTTCCCTAATGTGGAAACCAACCCCATTCCTACTGACAGAAATTAGGAAGGGCTAAACCCACCCTGCCTCCCTCCCATCCTGATGATGAATAGATTCTGTGAAGAATTGTACCAGTTCTTAACTATATTGTAATCAGGCCATTAAGTGCTTTTTCATTTGGCACACCAGCACTCAGATCTCAGCACGAAGCACTTTGTCACATTCAGAAATATATATGTCATAAAAATGCATCATTACACATACAAATTTATATAATCATGTACAGAGCACAGGGGATAATGCACAATGCTTAGTACTGGCTCTTGGTTGCAATTTAAGACAATGACAATAAACTTCCCTGGGATGATAATGACTTTAAGGTTATTGAGCACATTTTCAACTCCAACACCGAGCTTGCAAGTCATTGAGGGCTTAGTCCCAAATTCATCTGTCCTTACTTTATTTTCACAACTGGGAAGCATTAGCAAGGAGCTCAGCAAGCTTCTTCAGACTGTAGTTACACCCAGGGACTGTGTTTTTCTGTCCATTGACTATGGGACATTTTGTACTGCTGTTCAGTTACTGTGTGTATAGTTGCTCAGCATAGATGAGCTGAGTCTTACCTTAAAACTAGGGATACTCTGCAGCTGATATTTATTTTTGGACTGTCTAGAGGTGCAGGGTTAAGGGAACACAGCTGTGGTTCCTCAGCATCACTGCAGTAAAATAATGAAGAATAATAAAGTGGCAATTCTGACACAGAAAAAGCTCCCATTAAAATTAACTAGGAGCTTGATTTTGGGTCTGAGAGAGCCAATTAATTCTGACTATTGACTTGGCCCGGCATTAAAAATACCTAAAGTATGGAAATGGATGTTCTGATTTACAGGACAATGGGGAAAAAAATGTAATTTGCTGTAACATCAAGAAATGGATGATCCTGCCATTCAGTATAACACTAAGGGGTTGAAACATGAATGCTTACTAGAAGATAAAGTACTGACTACCTACATCTGGGATGTGTGCCTTCATCTGATTTCCCTGGACTTTTCCAAGATCTCTTAGCTCCCTAGGGTAGGACAAGATGGCTGCTCTCTGCCATTTAGTACTCCATAAACCAGCCAATTGACTTAAATCACAGGTTGTCCTACAAAAAAATCCTGCAGACAGTCTTACACTGCATACTTATACTTAATCTTATAGTAATAAGCATTAAAATTGTTGGAAGCGATGCTCATTTCTGATGGCTGACTAAAAAAAGAAAGTTTTATGTTTGCAATCAAACAGTCACAGAACCTCAGCTGTATTCTTAGCTCTGATACTGACTTACTTGGTGACTTAATTAAGACCATTATCATTCAATTTTCAGAAGTGCTGAGAGCTGTTGTTTCTATTGACTGTGTCTTTAAAAGTGGGTGCTTAATGCCATGGAAAATTAAACTACTAATCTTTCCTCATTCCTCTTTCCCTTCTGAACTGAAGATATTTAGTATTTACCTAACCTTCAAGAGTATTTGGAAGGTAAATCCATTAGTGATCCAGAAGTTTGATCTATTCAGTGGATCAATCTGTAAATAAAATAAAGATAGAATGTCAGATTTCTGACATATGGCATTTCTTGCAATATCAGATTTTCAGAAAACTCTTTCAGTCCTACTATTTCAAGAAAAAACAGAGAGCAAAAAATTCCCACTGAAGTTCTGAGGGATCATAAAAGCTAAAAAATCCTTGATCTATAAATGCTGAGTGTCTAGAAAGTGGATTTAGAGCAGCCAATGGAGAACAGAAAAGCTGGTGTTCTTTCTAAGAGCCTTGTTTTTTTAAAAAATATGATTCTTTTTCCACTTATACATATTTACTAAGCATTGGCAAATACCTTTTTCCCATTTTAAAAGAACAGAATAAATCTTCACTTACCTTCAAAATTTTAACTGATTATCTTTTCCCTGTCTTCTTTCCTTATTTCATGTGAAAATATATAGTTTTGTGAACATTCTCCTTTTGTACAAATGCCATTAGATTTCTCATTACAGTGAAGAGTATCTGTTATTTTCTATTACATTAAGTACCAGAATGAAGAAAACAGACACGGTGGAGACTCATGGGATATGATGGCTGTTATTGAGTGTGACAGACTGGTTTGGCTGACTTCTAGGAATTTCTAATAAAAGCTCATGGGAATCTGCACCAGGGAGATGGTGCAGAAAAAGACCAAAGTGAACCCGTGAGACAACACAGCATTTATTCCCCAAATTCCTAGAGCTCAAAGGCATACCTAATGTGCTTTGAGTGATATGATTGAATAGGTGCAGCTGAGAGCAGACATGCTTTTTTTTCTTTTTGATTTGAAAATCACTTTTTCTGACTGCAAATCTGGGACTGGTAAAGCAGTGGCATCAGCAAAAACAAAAGCAGGAAACTTGAGATTTACAGCTTTAGGCATCTTTCTTTAACCATTTCTGCACTGGTGGATGATTCCAATGTCATCACAATAATATGCAGGAGAAAAATGTTTTGTTACTTATTGCACAACTTTTGAACACATTGTTGGTGTACTAGACAGCAGGAAGAGAAGGGAAATAGACTGAAATTTGTCTGGTTTTGGTAGAAAAAGAATAAAAATGCCCTCAAGTAAACAATTTCATTAACTTTTTAGTGGTATAGTATTTTTCTAAGTGTTTGCACCAGAGGGATACAGTCAAGTTCTACTCCATTGAAATTTACAGTTTACAGATTAACAATGCAAATATGCCAAGAAATTTTTATGGATATCTCAAAGCCAGATAGAATGCGATTGCACCTGTATGACACCCATGCTGGCTCCCTGAGACAAGGCCATTACACAATCTGTCCTAGATTCTCAGCAGAGCAAGCAATATGCTTTGGTCAGCAGGAATGGATCTGTGTTAAGAATTCTAGAAGTGAAAACTGAATAACTTTGGGAGGAGAGCACAATAGCACTAAGATCCCCAGCTTCTACCTAACAAAACTACCATTACAACAAATCTTGGGTGATTTGTTGTAATGGTAGGCTGTAGTCACAAAATAGTCAAAGAGCCAGTGGATGGATTTCTTCAAGGTACTGAAAATATTCTGGGACAAGCTGTTGAAACAGGTCAGAAGATGTAAGTGTTGAGCACCTTACCACCTTGCCACATCAGATCTTTTTTTGATGACATGAATAAGTAGATCCCTTATAGTAAAAAATTCTCTTTGTGTTGTTGCTCAGATACAGGGGCAGAGTCCATAATTCAAAAGCAGTGACCTGCCTTCCCTGGTTATCAAGACTATTGCAAACTGTATAGAAAATTATATTCAGCTTCCTTCAGTGAGTGAACATTAGCTATCCATCCATCCATCCATCCATCCATCCATCCATCCATCCATCCATCCATCCACCAGCCCTTCCATCCGTCATAGGAAGCTAATCACACAAATGGCCATGCTGAAGTCTGAACATCCTCCCTGCCTCTGAAGTTTCAACTATTTGCTCCCAAAATATTAACTTGGACAAATTCCTTATTCCAGCAAAATTATCCCAGTCTTTACTTAGCCCTTGTGGCTATCTTAAGTCAGGAAATTAGCCACCCTTTATAATTGACTAATACTTTTAAAAGCAAAAATGTCACAGAATATTTTTCCCATTTTTCTGACAGTTAGCTGGTTACTGCAAATGTAGGCCATTAGAAAAACAGTATAAAATCTATGACATTTTCTTTGCTTTGTGTATTTATTATTCTTAAATATTTGACAGAAAAAGCATCTATTAATTTACAAATGAAGTATTTCACACCCTGCCTGCCTGCAGCAATGGCATAAGTCATTAACAAAAACTCTACCTGGAAATATAAGCAGCTTTGTGAAGGAAGAATCTCACTCTCAGTATAAAATGAATACAATGAAGTAACATAAATGAAGTTCAAGAAGTAAGGAAAAAGTAAATGGTACTTTGCCAAAGTCCAGTTATGCACATTTAATATGATATACATAAAGATAATAATGCCTAATTCCTATGCCTTTCATTTGCCTCCAAATCTCCCAATGCATTACTGAGCAATAAAGAGATCCACTCAAATGAAGGTGTTCACAAAACAAAAATTTGAAGCTGGATAGAATGAGACTGAAAAGAAAAAAAAGAAGGGGGAGTTAGCAATTCTTTATTAAATGAATACCTGTCTTCAAAGAGCTCTGTTCTTTTCAAAACCAAGTATAGGGCAAGACCAGTAGTGTTCCCCACCAACTAGAAGCGAGGGGGACTGGAAGTGTATACAGCTAAATACAGCAAACTGAAATAATCAGAACTCTCCTGTTCCTCACAGACCAGAGAGATGTTGTTCTTTCTGTGCCCCAAATAGGAGATGTATGGCAGAATAACACAAAATCTCCCTCTGCATTTACCATACTTCTAACACAAAGTTGCATCTAGGTACTTCCATCACAAGAATTATCCTTGCGACTTGATAGAGTTCACAAAAATCTCCACGTCTCAGCAGTATGAGGAGCATTATGACTAAGTTAGTCTATTTCATAGCTGACCAACTCTTCAGTGCAAACATCTGCCACCTTCCTTTTAAAGAACAGACACATTTTTGTGATTAAGTCATGACTCTGGTATCATTCTGGCAAAGAGTTCAGTTTTGGAAAGTTTTCTACATTTCCAGTAAAGAAATAGTGCGCTATCTGAAATAATTTGTCCTATGAGGAGGTTTGCATCAAAAAACATATTCCTGTTAAAAGATTGGTTGGTATTTTCACCTATTTTATACAGGCTGGGCATCCATCTATCAGCAACTTGAATTTTGCCAAAGGAAATTGAAATAATACTTTCCTCTGAAATTAGATTGCTTAGTTATATTTTTATATAATATCCACTTGGAATATCATGTGATTGTGTAGCCCTGTTTTGCTGGAAATCTAAAGCCCAGATATACTGGGTCCACAGAACCTCAGGACTGAGGACTCCCAGGCTTGCTTTGTCCAAACCTTTCTTGACCTGTCTAGGTTTGTATGACTTGATTTAGCTGTAACAGCAATTTCTCTAATTGATTAGGTCTCTGTGGGTAATTTTTTTTTTTGCTTTGGTTTATTTTCATGCAGTACAATTGTAGTTTCATATAGATAGAAGTAGAAAAGAGTCATTCTGTGTGGAATGAGATATTTCTGACTAACACAGTGAGGTAGGATACAGAAATACAGATCTGGCAAAACAGAAGAGGCCTCAAGTTGTGAAAGCACAGGATGGAGCAGAAAGGAGTACAGGCATGGGATGACAAGAGGTGGAGTTGAGCCTGGCTCTACAGCCCCCACACTAGAAACAACTCAGAAATGGGCAGTTAAAAAAATGCCCTGGATCTGTACAAACAGGCTTTACTGGCAACAAAGAGAGCAAAATCGTAGTATCTAACATAGACAAAAAATGTATATCTTACATGCTAAATGTGAAACATTAGTTTGTCTTATTCATCAAAAGTAAATTGAACAGCATCCTGTGAAAATGGTACTCTTAAAAATATTAATGTAGCTCATATTTGCAATTATTCAGCCAATACTAACAGTTGTCAAGGATTCAAATACTGCTTAGGACAAAAAAAACCTGTAAGCTGCAGAGACAGGGAGGTGCTGGGTACTCAGTATTGGCCCAGCTTCACTTGCTTGCTATCAATGTATCAACATTACAGACTGTTCTATAAAGCTTTTAAAATCATAATTTTCCTGATTTTCTCATAAATTTCTTCCTGGTCAATATATATCTTTGCCTAGTATCCTTGTATTCTTTACCAAACATCTACATTTTTCTCCTAACTTGTGTCCATTTCTTACTTTCACTGTCCATTTGACCTGAGTTTCAAGCCCCTTGCCTTCTCCAGCTGTTTATTGCTCCTTTGAGTGCTATTTCTAGCCAGAAGACCTTTAGTCACAGAATAGCATTTCTAGAACTATATGACAAAATGACCAACAGTAGCCCACACCAGCTGTTCCTCTCATCTCACCAACTGATCATCTTTCTTCTCAGTGTTTCTGAGGTTGGATATAACATTTTTACTAGGTATTATGGGAGAAGACACCTTCACCTGGTCCCTCACACACAGATGTTCAATTGCACACAGCAGGCAGATAAAGGTGACACCATAACTCCATCATGTCTCTTCACACCCTTTTCCAGAGCCGTTGGCATCTGAGAGTTTCCCAGTTGGCAGATGAATGGGAAAGATGCAGGAAATTGGATCAATGAAAGTATTTTTTCCAGAGATTGAAAGAGTAGGTTTAATTTTCCAAAGGTCTCTACTAGGATTTAAAACAAACCTGGAACTGAGAGAATTCAAACAGGAAACTTCCATAACTAAGCTATTTGGGAGGTTTTGTTTTAAAGGCGTGATGAATTGGACTTAAATGCTTAGGAGTCTTTCTTTAAACATCCCTTTCAACTATTATTAGAGATGGTACTGGCATTTCAAATTTGCAAGTAAACATTTAAAAAAAAAAAAATCAGCTGCAAAACCCCTTAATATACAAGTTCTCTGCTGTATAATTTTAAAAATTTTTCAACAGTTTTAAAAATCAGAGGGGGGAAATGGTAATACCAATGACATCCACAATGCTTGAAAAGCTTGGGATCACTAAAGAAAAACAGCACAGAATATTTTTGCCATGGAATGTAACAACAATGAAATAATCCAGCCAGCTAACTTTATTATCAGTTTACACCCACTCAGCACAACAGCACTCTTCAGAAAAAGACAGATGTAGGAGTGTGGAATAAAATTTTGCAGCAATGATCAGCAGCATAGCTGTCAGACACTCAGTGACAGGGCACAAGGCTGCATGACCTGCAAAGTGACAGTGAGGCAGAAATCAGAACTGGCAGCTGGATAAAAGAGCAAAGTGCAGCCAACTGTTCTGCTGATGAAAACCAGTAGCAATTTCGCAGGTGCTTTAATTTATCTAAAATTGCTGAATCTATTGCTGTCTCCCTCCCTGCTTCATTCTTCTTCTGGGTATCCTGAACTATTACCTTGCAGTACATGTGAATAGGTTTTGAAATTTGGAACTTAGTCCAGTTATGCTGCCGTTTGTCAGAATCTGGCACCTTCTATCAAAATAACTCAATTGGATTCAAATCACTTCCAAACCGGTGGCAATATGATGGCCTTGCAGAAGTCATGGCATTCAATTGTGTTTCACTTGCAAAAATTCAGATGTCATCATTTTTTTACCTCAGTATAATTGTATTATCTCTACCTGTTTCCTAATCTACCAATCTGTACAATAAAGCTATCACAAACTATCTCAGACTAGACAATCAAAATTAAAAAAATTAATGGCTAGATTTTTTAAATTTTGTCTCAGGAGCTGTTTTAAATCCTTAATTAGCACTGTTTTCAGATATTTCAAATCTGTGAACTGTTCATTTCCATAGTGTTTTTGAACAAGTGACCTCTTGCCACGTCAGAATTCATGGCACCTTGTATCCACCATTTTAAGATTTGATCATCCTTTCGAGTTCAGTGGTTTAAGTCCCTTCCCAAGTCAGTCAATTCTAGAGAGCTAAATCTTAAACTGGAAGGATAAATTGTCATGTAGAAGTGCCTGTCTCTGTCCATTAAAAGCTAAACCATGCTCCTTCTTCAAACACATGAAATAAAAAGGAATTGGATATTTTTTCTTCCATTTTGAGGATTATCTAAATTAACCTTCTCAGAGAAATGTTGTGCAATATCATCAGGCTTTTTTATATAGTAGAGCACAATAAGATCCAATAGCTAGGACATCAACAAAATTCAAACTAAATTACCCAGATATTAAACAGTAAAATCAAATTGAAAAGAAAATGAAATGTGATGTTTCAAACACACACTCACTAATTTTCTAACCAATAGATAAAAAATAACTCATTAAAACCTCATAATTTATCGCACCCTAAAGAACTATTCCACAGATCAGTCATCTTCAGTGCTGATACTGCTGGGTTGCCTTATTATTGTTTTGTAGCTTTTGCCTTGATCTTCTTGGGTTTTGTCGTTACATGTGTTATGTCTATTCTTGTCTTAATTTCTTCTTGAAGGGCTCTTTCCTGCAATAACTATTTTATTGTATAAATGATCTTGCTAACCTTTTCTCCCATTTCATTTTAGGAAACATTTAAAGTCTTTATTCTTCCAACCTATTTTTTAAAGCTCTTTGTTATCTGTCTTGTTATGTTACACATCCACATTATGTTTAACGTGTAAGATTATCATGTAATGAATCACCTCCCATTTGGGATTTATTTGAAAATTAAGTCATACATAAAACATTCAGAAATCCTTCATTATAAAATCACTGCAACCATGAAAAGTTAGTTGAAATTATGTCTATTTATTTGTGAAATGGAAAGATGCAGAAAATGGGGATGAGTGCTTTATACTAGACAGCAAAGATGGGAAAAGGGATTATAGGGCTGTTGAAACAGAAATACTTGCATAATGAAATAAGCAGAGTTTGCAGAGTTTCTTTTCAAAGGAGACAGAATGATTAAATGGAATCTTAAAGGAAAGCAGAATGACTTGTAAGACAGAAAAGCTCTGGTTATGCTTTCAAAGCATGGAGGGGGTGGAGCAGAAAGAAACAAATGTCCTGTAAAGCTAAACAGTGAGTATGGGAAGTTGAAGGCTTGCCCTGGGGAGCTGAACCACCTGCAGCTGCAGGAGAGCCCCAGGGCTGCATGGCAGGGGCATTCCTGTCAGGGCAGATGGCCAGTGTGACAGTGTGGCTCTGAGCACACACCAGAGCCTGTCCTACAGCGCCTCTGATCCTCACCCTGCAGCAAGGACCACAGGCTGGGAAAGAGCCATCCACCTGGGAAAGAGCCATCCACCAAGGCCTACTCAGGCCATGGGCAAGCATGTTCCTCTCCACTGGCTCTCTGGGTCATTCTTCAAAGGCAATAGCTTTCTTCTGGCTTGCTGGGAATGCTGACACCCTGCTTTCTCCCACTGCTTGGGAGACCAACTATTAAAGCAATGCACATGTGCCACTCTCAAGGTTGGCCCATATATTGGGCAGTTTATATATTTTATAAATATGTACATTCCTAAATATATATTCATATAATATATTTTATATTTTGTAAATATATATTTATATATTATGTACTATAATACATATTATATATTAATATAATATAATATAATATAATATAATATAATATAATATAATATAATATAATATAATATAATATAATATAATATAATATAATATATATTATTGTGTATTATACAATGTTATTTTATTATATAATATATATACTATATATATCTACTTTTTTTCTTTTTTTTTTATATATAGGCCCTCCCAGTTCATCCTTGTCCTGCACTGAATCACACCACTTTGGTGTAGTTCTGCAGGCACAGCCCATTCTGAGGGACTAGACAGAAATTCTGCTCCTGCAGAGCTGAAGGAGAAAAACAAGCCAAGACTTCACAATGCTGCAGTAGTTTCTACAAAACTTAACTGGACCAAAGCTTCATGTCTCCAGCTTTTGTAGTGACCTCAGGATTAAACTGAGTGTTCTTTTAATCATGTTATGCCAATATAAATTAGTGAGCCAAGCTGTGCTGAATTTGGTTGTGTTCATGGTTATTGCTCCAGCACAGACCATTGAACGAGAGAGGAAAACTGAGCCACATATTAAAAGATGAGCTATCAATACCCTGGTGTCTAATAGCAGCCTTTTTGCACTATATTCACTGGTTTGGTTCCTACACAGTTATCCATTAAACTGTTGAGCTGAATTTTTCCAGGTCTCAAATCCGTGTGATTAGGAGTTTCTCAAGAGTTGAACAAAGTCCGTGTTGATACTAATGCCTGTGAAAGTGATAGAGGCATTAAAATTCATGACTCTTCACAGAGGTATAGATCAGATAAGAATTTCACCGAAATATTTATTTTTACTTGCCGGAAAAAATAGTTGGGGCAAGCTCACATGCAGCTGATTAAAATTCTGTAGGCTTGTAAAGTAAACCAGTTTTAAGTGTAATCAAATTATAAGCAGAAATGGACTAGAGTGGGAGAGGGAAGCTGTCTACCCAAGGCACATTTTCATTTGATTTGATTATGTACACTAAAGAGTGAAGGGATTAATTTTTTGCTGAGGTTGCAGTGAGACTCAGAAATAAATATTTTTTTTTTTTTGTTTTCATACTTCATTTTCTCGAGTCAAAGATGTGACAATCTTGTTTAGATTTAAGATGAAATTTGAAATATTTTAACCCATTTGCTGTAACTAACAGTAATTAGTAGAATAACTAGTTAACATGATCATTCACCTAATTGGCAATTATTAATGACCTAGTAATGACTCACTGTCAGAGGAGTAGGAGATTATTTAAGAGTGGTTTTAGACCATGTTTTGCTGTCTCTTGTTTCATGAGTGTTTTGGAGTGTGGAAGAGAGGCTTTCAATTGTCTGTGGGAAATTACAAATTTCTTTTTCAAACAAGGGATTTCTTCAGGCAAAGGAAGGGAACCTTTATTTACCTCATGTAAAAATAAGCAATTTATATTTCTGGGTGACCACATTTCCATACCCAGCTCAACATTGGTCCATACTAGCATTGAAGATGATTCAGCTGGATGGTAGTATAGCCTGATGAGCTGACATGTGTTCTGAAAAAACACCATTCTTTTCCTGCCCTTGCTGTTACTTTGGTATGTGATCTGTAGGTCAGCCATCTCTCCCTCAGCTTTCTAGACTCTCTTAACAATATATGCTCCCTGTGGCAGCTTGGCAGGATGGTGATCCTCAGGTCACAAAGAGTCCCTGTGCCTCCTGTGGCTTACAAAATCCCATTGTGGCCCATACACCACTTTGGAATATGGAGTGTGATGTTGATGGAAACATTGAGACTGTTGCATGGGTTGAGCACTGTGAGCATTCAAAGGTTTATCTTAGACAAGGGAAACTGTAGTGGATGACACTTCTCTGTTTAGATTCATCAGAACACATGCTTTAAGGCTGTCTTCTGTAATTATATTGCAGATAATTTTCATGCTGATTACAAGCACTTTACAGTGACTCTTTTGCAGTCATTGATACAATTTTTTAAAATCCGTTGTCAATTTCTTGTGAAAAGCTGTCTGAAGTGCTGATTACAACATCCCCACTCAGCTCTGTAGGGGGGAGAAGCAGGACTGCAGCAGGATTGCATCCTAATGGACTGCAGAGCCAGATAAAAAACAAAACCAAAAAAAAAGGGAGGTGGGGAATGGCACAACTAGACAGAGGAAAGCAAAAGGATGAAAATCTACATTCTGAATGTCATTGTCTCATTGGAAAGATTTCACCAACATCATCCCAGGATGATTTCATAATCCTTTATCATATCCTGGAAGTGCTCCACACTTCCCCTACGTTGTAAAACTGCTGCCTTCTTTCTCACTTAGTTGGTTTCAGGAGTAAAGGTCTTCATGGTTGTCTGGGTGCAAGAGGAATGGACTTGGAGTCCAAATGACCTTCTGCCATGGGCTGACTTCTCATGGAGTATTCAAGTTTTTACTGCATAATTAGCTGCTTTGGGTGGTGCCCTTATTGGAATGCCCTTGATGTGCACATAGTGAGAGGAGCACTTTAATCAGATGCCTGTCTAAAGATACCTCAGCCATGCATGAACTGGAATGAGTAAGATACCCGACTCTACTTAGTACTCCATGTAAAAGGGACACAAATATTTACTACATCATGCCCTTATGCTAAGGCTTCCTGTGACAACTCAGTTTCTGAGGGCAGAAGCACAGCAGACATACCTTTGTCTGGATAGCAATGTGAGCACCTTTGTTTAAGGAAACTTATGGAATTTTTTATTCTAGACCACGGTAGTTCCCCTTATGATGAGTTTCAGTGTTTGAACTTGAATGTTTCATTTCTTATCAAACCCCTCTGAACCCTCATGCAGTGCTGTCACAATAAGTGACAGCATCAGGAGCACCAGGACAGAGACAACACAGTAATTACAATGTGCTGATTAATATGAACGAATACAGTGGATGGGATTAATGTTAAGTAGACCAACACATGATCTGAATCTTCTTTTCTCCCTACCTTTCTAATTGCTTCCTACTGTATTATCTGATTCTAAAACCCAAATTAAGAACTGCATTTAAATTTTTCCCTGAAGTACCATAATTTATCTAGTTCTTATTTCCTACTCTTTTGCTGGTATTTCATTTTGCTGTCAGAATTTCATATATAAAAAATGCTGCAATAATCAGGGAAATTCAGTGTGGGAGTGCCCCAATGAATTTTTGCTGCTAAATGGGCTATGTTTTGTTGGTTTACTGTTTAAAGTTCTCTGCAAAAACCGGACCAATTCAAATGTTTTTTCTGATCTTCAGTGGTACACAGAGAAACACCCAAACAGTACAGATCTAAATCATAATGGAAACAAAGATCATACCAGGAAAGTGAACCTTCCAGCAATTTGTCCAGCTACTGAAATTTCTGCTCTGAATTATTTTCTATGCTGCAGCCTCATTTACTTCAGTTCAGTAGAATAACTCCAACTCCTACAGCACCCTGAATGGATTTTGAAAGCTTTGAAAATGGCATTTTTGTGCTCTCAAATGGTAATGAATTTCCTTTGGCTAGTTCCCTTAATTAAAGGGAAGACACGGAGCCAACAGCTGGAAATGAGGGGGCTATGGCTGCAGCAGGGATTGCAGTGAGCTGCCTGGGCACGAGGAATGTGTGCACAGCATGGGGAGATGGGGGCACTGCTGAGTCCAAAATAGAATTCTTGTTCCACAGTTACAGGTCTGGAAAAGAGTTATTTCTATATGTGAATTTTAACTACTTCTGTCAAGCTTTTACCCAGACTGCTAACCATATCTCTGGCTTTCCTCTGCTGTGCTCCTGAGATCACAGACTGAGGATGTCTGTGGGAGAAGCCATCTGAGAAAACATGGAGGCAACTCCAGAGTAGGTTCAGGATCAGATGGATGCATGGGAAAGGGGTTAAAAACAGGCCAAAAGCATGAGTGGTGTTAGAGAGAAGTGTTGGAGAGGAAAGGAGTTGGTATCTGAGCTCCAGAGCAGGTAATTGAGCATGGGTTACTCACTCATCAGGTTTTGGAGATTTTGGGTGCTGCTACTGCAAAGGTCTTTTCTGACTGGCATTCCTCATGTTCCCCATGAGCTTGTTACCAGGAGCAAGACCTAATTACACTCTCCTGAATATGTATCTTCACATTGTGCTCTGCTGTGCTGGAGAGACATACCCTTGAATAACCCCTTCCCCTTCTACAGATATTTGACAGCTACTAATGCAGCAAACCCAGAGCAGCAGGGAGTAGGTTATTATTAGCCCTGTTGTGCAGAGAGAGAGGGATGAAATGCAGAAATCATATTATTCTGTCAAGTTGCAGAGAAAAAAATGTGTCAGTGTTACTGCTGCACCCATGAGCTCTGGCTTTGGATTAGGAGGTACTTGGATATGAAGTCACAGGTGAAATTCCTTCTGCATCTCTGTCCTCCACTGAAGGCTGTTCTACGTTTGTACCAGAGGGTCAGTAAGAAAGAACAGCCTTTGGGCTTTCACTTCTCTCTGGCTGCTTCTTGGGAGACAAGAGGGTGTTGGAGACTTTTGATGCTGCACCCTGGTCCTCCTCACCCATGGAATAGCCATGGTCTGTTCAGAATTCTTCTAGATAGAAATAGTCAGGCAATGCTCTGTTTTTCAGGGGAGTAATTCTGAAAAGTAGTCTAAAAAGACAGAGAAGGAGCTGATAACCTTTCAGCAGATTAATTTTCTTACTCTTCTGGAAGGAGGCTTTTGGCTAAATGTCATCCAGGTGATGAGTGGACCTTTGTGGAGAATGGGCATTTCTGTGCTTCCTACATTCCTAAATAAGATCTCTGAAATCCCAGTGATGGCCTGGAACTTATCTCCAAAATAAAGCAATTAATAAAGAGGACTCCAGTCATAAAGCAAGCACTGCAGTACCAATGGGCTGAACTGTGAACTCTTCTCCCTTTATTGAAGCGAATCAACCATTAGGGCTGGAGTTATGGACTGCCTGAGAGGAACACTGCTGCCATATGGATTAGGAAAAGGCTAAGGAAAAGCAGGGTAGGGTATTGGTCTGGCATCTTGCATCAGTTGTGTGTTCTCCATTAATCATACACATACAGATATCAAAGTTGAGAAAAGAGCTGAATCTGGGATTTCCATTTCAAGGTGGTAGGCACAGGTATCTCTCTGCTCTGAAATGGAGGTAAATCACCATTGCACCTGAAGGATAGCCCTTCCTCAGAAGCACTGGTAAGATCCCAGTGTAGTGCTTCCCCTCAAATTTCTAGCATTTAAAAGGAAAAACAACATTTTTGTTATAACATGTGTAAAGTGCTGAAAGAAGAAGTCAGTCTTGTCTGTGTAAGGCTGCGAGTTTTTGCCTGAAGCAAACTTACAGGATTTATATCCATCTTAATGCAGTTACTGGGAAGTTGAATCACCCTTTTTGGTGAGAACAGAACTGAACTGATGGCTGGTTTTTAGTCCCACAAAGAAGGCAGTGCCTCCAGCATCCACACTAATATATGAAGGAAAATTCATTTTAGTTAGAGCGCAAAGGAAGAAATTGATTTCTTTAGTACTGTGAGAGGGCAACAAGGGAAGTGTAAGAGAATAGAAATATTTAGTAAATTAAATATAAAAAGAAATTTTTTGCTTTAATATCATCTATTTACTGCTTTGGCTCAGTGATTACTTTATGCAAAAGGCAGTAATTTAGCATACTAATGCTCCACAGTGTGACTCCTATTTCTAGCATCTATTGTTGTGATGAATTACATCCATTTTAGCAAAGAAATGGTATCATTGGATGGAACTTGCTGTAGGTATTTTTATCTTGCCTTTACTGACAGATTTAGACATAATGATATTTTAAAAGAAATCTATATACAATTCTTAGAGCCTACTCCCAAAATAAATAAAAATGCTGCTTCTGAAGATGATTGGATGTGGTGTCTTAGGGAAGCTGCTATGTATGCTTCAGCAGTTGCACACTGTAAAGATCACCATCTGCATCCAATTGTAA
This sequence comes from Zonotrichia leucophrys gambelii, assembly GCF_028769735.1. Lineage (NCBI taxonomy): Eukaryota > Metazoa > Chordata > Aves > Passeriformes > Passerellidae > Zonotrichia > Zonotrichia leucophrys. Next base: position 81,987,305 of record NC_088169.1, read on the forward strand.
AGCTAGATAAGTACAAGTTTCTTCTAATCAATGAATCTTTTTCCCCCTTTACAGTCATGAGAAGAAGGAAGCATCTAAGCCTGCTGGATGGCTGCAAGCTCCTTCTTCTGTACTCTGGTCTGCATTTGAATGTTTGTAGTTTTGTAGAGCTGCCTCTGGCCTAGGGAATCCATGTGTCTTCCTGTAGAGGCAGCAGGAGGTTGTGTGGCAGAAGGAAATGGAAGCCCAGATGAAGGCAACCAAGGTTATCTTTCCTGCAAAAATCTCCTTCCATTGCCAAGACAGAGAGAAAATTGCTGAAGCTCTATTTCACATTCTTTCATCTTGATGCAACAGCTGCTGGAGAAAGGAGCCAGCGGCACAGGTTGATGGAAAAAGAAGTCCTTCAGGGCATCAGAGCTGTGACACTGTGACAAACAGTGGGACACCAGAGGCTGCAGATGACTGGTGGGAAGCAGGGAGCCTTTATTACCTGTGTTGGAAAGCAGAATCACTTCTACACCTCTCAAGGTCAGATGTGGACAATGCCTTGTGTAGGTAGGTGGGAACCAAGAACCTCTGCGCCTGTGTGTACTGTGTGACTAAAATGTGATAGGTGCTAACATTCACAAAGGATAACTAATGAATCAAAAGCAAAGCCTACCAGAGAGAGGAAAGAAGATGACAGAAAGGTGTACGGGACCTCCAATGTGTGTCTGTTGCTTTCTGCAGTAACACCTCAGAGAGAGTTTGTAATATTTGGGGTCAATCTTCACCCTTTCCTGATGGGCAGGAGGTGTCCATATAAAGCTGCCCCAGGGACACCCTCTGTCCAAGCCAGTCACCAACCAGTGCTCACTGCTCTCATCAAACCCATAACAGCTAGCTCTGCCCCCATTCCTTTGGGTTCTCCAACTTTATTTGCTACCTTATGATGATTTATGGGATTTGCTGCCTTATGACATGATTCTTAGCTTAGTGTGAATTATCAGAAGCAGGCTGATGTTAAGGGTGCTGGTTTCTTGTTTCAATACTTCTTTGTTTTGGGAGTTCTGACATTATTTTTATGCAGCTATTAATCCACAATATAATATTATACTCACTCAAAGTAATTTTTCTTTACACATGGTAATTGGCTGAGGTTTTCTGTGTATGGTAAGGCCAAATTTTACCATATATACCATGGCAAACCATGATCATACAATTCAGTTAAACTAGATGGAAATAATTTCCCACTGAGACTGAGGGTTCAGGGTGGTGTGTAAGGCATCTGGTTAAACAGGTAGACACCTGAACTTTCCTAATTTTGGACTTTGAATGGCCAACTGCTTGCCAAAGCTGCATGCAAAATGGCTTTATGACAGGATAGATTCTTGCGGTCTGTGGCCTCTTACTAGCAATGACAATCCCTTGGCCATCATGCTTTACTGCACTGTCAGTGTCTTCAATACATTGGGCAGAAATTAAGCTTTATATATGTCAGTCTAAACAGTAAACATCTATTAGGAGTAGAAGACAAACTGGAAGCTGTTTTATACATCTTTGATTTACAGCTTTCAGAGGGTTGATAATAGCTTTCCAATAACCCCTGGTGCTTTGCTTTTGCTTTCACATGCACATGCACACACAGAAACCTTCCTCTGATTTCTGAGACTACTGGGATTCATTAGCAAGAGTATTCATCTTGTTAAGCATGCATTAATAGCATCCACTGTAAGTATTAATCTGCTGCTGTCAAGTGATAATTGCAGAACATGGTGATTGCATCAACCTTCATCAAGTCCAGCAGATAGAAAAGTCCTTGCACCCTTGTTTTAGGCACTTGCAGCTGCAAAGATTATTTCTGTGCTTTCAGTCAGGTTAAAAACCTTTGACACATTTCTGATTACAAAGAACCATAAAATTTTTCTTGCTTCCTAACTTCTGACTGAAGTAATTATTTAGAAATTGATCCCATCCAACCCAGGTCAGGTAGGCTAGAATATTCCTAAATCCAAAGTAATAGAGGAGAAAACTCTGGGTTGTTTGCATCCCAACTAACCTTCTTTGTTGCAGTCCACAGTCAGGCAGTCTCAGACCAAGGTCCATCTCATCCTGAAGAAAATAACACACCAACATTTTGGCTACTCCTGGGCAGTGATCCCACAGCACCAAGATGACAATCCAACCACCACTGGCTCCCAAGCATGTAACCTGGAAGTAGGCAAGAGGCTGGGAGGGAACATAGTCAGGACAGCTGATCCAAACTGGCCAAAGGGATATTCCATGCCATATTTCTGCTCAGCAATACAAGCTAGGAAAAAGGAGGGAGGTGGTGGGGGGACTCAATCATTATTAACGCATTTGTTTTCCAAAGTAACCACTGCACATACCAAAACCATACTTCCTAGTAGTTGGATGGAAATCACCTGTTGATGGGAAATAGAGAAGAAATTGAGTTATTTTTTCCTGCTTCCACATTTGGTCTTTGCTTGTATTTATTAAATGGCCTTTATCTTGACCCATGAGCATTTCACTTTGTTTTCTCTTCTGTCCTGCTGAGTGGAGGGAGTAAGAGAGTGGCTTGGTGGGCATCTGGTGGCCAGCAAAAGTCAACCCACCATAAAAATTCAAACTAATTTCGCCCATTTCTTCTAGGAGAGGAGGAGCACAGGATGAGTAGCTCAGATATGGGCATTCACAGTAAGGTAAGGTGAACACCACCATCTACATCCTTTCCTGACTGAGGACTGAGTATCTTCATCTCTATTATCAGCTCCTGATATGAACAACCCTTCTGCAGGCGTGATAGCAAACCCACTTATGTCAGAAGGAGTGTTCACTTGCTGGAAACCACATGAGCTTAACAGCAATATTGGATCCAGATAATGGATCCATTGTTTGGGGTAATTAGCACTCTATGCCTTAGTTTCCCCGTGTGGAATAAATGTTGATTCATACTTACCAAACGCCGAAGACAATGGATGAAAAATTACTCTTTAAGGTCACTCTAACTCTTCCCAGAAAATAATAATTATGTTTGTCCAAGGCAGAGAATCTCATTTCTTCTGGATATGTTATAGTCTTTCTCACACATTTTTTGTTTTCTAAAAGCCAAGTAGCCTTTTCAGTTAAAGCTTAGGAGGGAGAATATTTTTGATAATTCTAACCTGATTGTTTTTCCAGTTTCTACCTGACATTATTTCTCAATGGATTAATCCAGTCTGTCACAAGGATCTTACAAAGAAATAAGCAATTACTAATTTCTGGCACTCAAATAGAAGCTTTCTTTTGGCTAAACTCCAGAAAGAAAAAAGAAATACAAAGAAGTAGAGCCTTACATGCCAGCAAACAGAAATCCTACTTATTGACAACTTCCAGGGGCTTTTTTGAGCAAAAGAGCAATACAAGGTCTGGTCTCTGGACAATGTTTCTGGTGATGCGCAAGCCTGAATAGCATTAAAGGATAGAATTTTGCAATTTCTCTTATGCGGCGAACTGTGAAGTTTTCATTTCTAGGTTATTTTTTTCATCAATTCCTTAATTAAAAGTAATCAGCAGACTGCTAAATATTTTTTTTTGTCTCATAATAGAAACTCACATGCAGATGTAGCATAGAATAGCAATTTCATTTTTTCATTAAGCAATAGTTGACTTGTAATTTCAGGCTGGGAAACTTTGTTATTGTAGGATTTTACAGGGATACAAAGTAACCTGCTTGTCAGAATTGAACACCTTAGGTACAACAGGAAAAATTCTGGTACAAATTTGTTTACATAGATGATTTTTTATGACAATAAAAATTATCTGAAGTTACACAAGTTGCCACCCTATAGAGTTAGCTAAAGCTTCAAGTTGGATCTGAGTTCTGACCCCACTTTCCTCCATATGCCAGGCCATCTCACTGCAGCCTGTTGAAGTTTTAAGTCAGGTTTAATGCCAGAAAACACTCAGAAAGGATGTAGGAAAAATGTCCCACTGTTTATTTCAGCTGTCATATGTCTGTTTTAAAGTGTAGGTAAAGACAAATCCCCCAGTGACATTTGATACTCCTCCTTCCCCAGAGAACACACAAGGAAATATTCATACACATACCCAAATTTCAGCACTCAAGAGATCCTTCAGGTATGTCCTAAGAAGTTCTACTCCCATGGGGGAGTGAACCTGGCAAGATGAAGATTTGCAAAATCATGCAGAGATAGTGGCTGGTTTTAACAGTGTTTCACTCTGCTACCTCTGCTGCTAAGATATAGTTTTAAAAAGCACCATATAAGTATTCTGTAGGTTTGGGGATGTATAACTGGATTGTACTCATATATAAATTCAGGAATTTGAGGAGTGGTTCATAGCAAAGCCCTCTTGCAGAAATGCAGGATGACTACCAACATAAGGTTTGGTGCTGGAAAAACTGGGCTGTAGGGTTGCCTACTGTGTCTCAGTAAGGACCCTGTCCTGATAACTAATGGATAATGATCTGTTCATCCTTGTCCAGTACCAAAGCTCACGAACATACTTAACCATAAACCTTCTGAACCTGTAAGATATTCTTGTTTGCACATTCCAGTTTGTGCTGGACCTTGAACAGAGCACTTTTGGATAAAGTGGTTTTATACCCAGCAGATCTGCTATTAAATCTGGCACAGGTGGCCAGTGATATCATGGTCAGCATTTTGAGATGCACTTTGTGTTTAGAAGTCTAGCTTCACGTCAGGGCAAAGACTGATCACGACAAAAAAAAAAAATCTAAATTAACTAATTTAAAGCTCTTATTTTTAATGGGGACATGAAACCAATATGGGTTTGAAAAGAGGCTATTTCAGGCTATGGAAAAAGAGTCATCTCTTTAGTGAAAAAGATAAGAAAATTTTCCAAACTAGTTTCCACACCTCTGTCACAAGCTCTATCTCCTGCTGGCTCCACAGGGGATGAGAGGTTGGCAAGTTTATCCTGGCTGAAAATCACACATACTGTTCTGAGCAACTCTTGTGCAAATAGCTCTCCTCTGACTGAAAGGCTCTTCTGGCACTTCTCAGCTCAGCTGGCTGGAGAACTCACTTCCATCTTGGATAACTCTTGAGTACATGGTCCCCCACCCACTCTGGCCTTTTACCTTATCAACCTTCCTCAAGCACTGAGGTTTCCAAAGTGAAGTATTTGGACTTCCAGACACCTGACTTGCCTCAAACTGTCCTCAGATTGCTAGTGGTTGAAATATGACCAGCCTGGGTGACAATGTGGCACTCTAGCATCCCACCATTGTGACCAAGTGACAAAGGCAGTAGGGAGATGAATTTATGCTTGGTCTGTCTGAAACTCCTGATACTCTGTCAGCCTCAAAACTGTCAGGATTATGCCTGTACCAGCTTGCAGGAGATAATCAGCATGATCTCACACAAGCATACAGAATGTGTTTATCCACTAAAACAGCTTGCTTCCTTCAAGAAATATTTAACCTATGGAATTGCAGACATATTGCAGAATATTTCCAAAACTGGATTTTTTTCTTGTATTTGTGAATCATCAGTGGCCTGCTCCTGTGATATTACATACTCTATGCAAGAGCAACACATTTTGTAAGTATATATCCCACTTTTGTGCCATAATTGATATTCAAAATTAGGTGGGATACAAACTAAATAAGTTCGAACAAATTATGTTAATATTTGCAGTTCGGAAAAACATATGCTAATGAATTTATAAGATAAAGACAGAGAATTTTTTTCTTCTCAAACATATACAAAATTCTTTTTTTATGTAAAATGATCTTTCAGAGGCTGTGATTGAAAAAGACATCTGTTACTCAGGCAAATGAGCACATATTTAAGTTAAGCCACCAGCATAGACTGAATTTAGTGTCTCCACTAATAGGTATGGAATGTAAGAGAGTGCTTGTCTACTCCATGGTTGAGGACCTGCATTTCCATATAAGTATTTAAAAGGAGCTTTATCCAGGAAACATGAATGCCAGTCACAGATGCTACCAAGAGCTCTTCTTCACTCTGTGAGAAAAACTGCCTGAACAGCCCGCAGCTCTAAAA